>NC_067400.1:334976363-335293863 GCF_016432865.1 Antechinus flavipes | reverse complement strand
TGACGCTGACCCTGCACCTTTCCAGCCAGCAGCCATCTCTCCCTCTTCTGTGATTTAAAAGGAATATCTCTGTATAACACTTTTTTTGTACTCCATCAAATGCTTCTATTTTATTTGACTGCTTCATGTTAATCTTATTTCTTTGAGAATATAGAAACACATCTTGCAGCTTGCCTTACCCTAATTGCCCAGCACAAGAATGATACGCGGTAGGGACTTGATGAACATTGGATGGATTGGCTTGAGGATTATTTACCAGAATAGACATTGGTATGTGACCATTCAGGGGTTATAAGGACAAAGGGGTATCCACGGGAAGGGAGGAGGACCAAGCAGAGGAAAAAATACAAACACCAACAGGAAAGACAGAAACACGATGACGGGCATGTCACTTTTCAGAAGTTTCTTTATGAAATTAAATGTTGCCTCTGGTTCAGAGAAAGGCATAGTGCAAGAATGACTTTTTTTCTTACATGCTATACTGAATTCATGGTATCCTTGGACATCCAAATCCAAGCTCAATGACCAACTGTCACAACCAACATCTCACACCCCCTCCGCTTCCTTCTGGGTGAAGCCTGGGCCAGCCTCCAAAAAAGTCATCTCTTCTAGGATTATGTTTGACTCCCACCTCCCCAAATGATGTGGGCACTACAGAATTCAGTCGTTATGGCTTCTAGCTCTCACTATGGTAAGGCAAATCTTTTTCTGTTACTAACCAAGGATTAAATCGATTCTTTTTCTCCTATTAGAAAATCAACCTAACCCCTCCCCCCACCCTCGAAAAACCAACAACATCAACAACAAAAAAATAACGGAAACAGGCACGAGAGTCACCAACAGCTGATGAGACAGGTTACAAACCTTTACAAAATACACAGCTGACTGTATTTGTTTTTGTTTTTGTTTGTTTGTTTTTTTTTTTTGACCATAAATAAACACATTACAAATGAAGAGGGCATTTTCACTGGCTGGGAATGGAGCAGAATTGAGGAATGAACCGGCAGGGTATGGGATAGAAAGTCAAGAACCGTTCTGATCTGAGATTTGCTTAGGCACAGTATTCCCATTTCCTAATTTACCTAACTCAAAGGAGGGGAAAAACACATCAGAAACTAGGTTGTGAGTTTCTTGTACTTTACTCCATGCGGGTAGCTGAATGGCACCATTCAACATGGACTAGGGATGGGCTCCCCCATAGCTGGGGAAAGCCAGAAAGAAGGTAACAAGGGTCGGTGAGACAGATACAAGCCTTATCCAGGCAGACAGAAAAGAAGGCCAAATGATTGGTTACACCTGCTAAGAAACCACCGCGAGGCCATGGGAGAATTTCCAAAGAGGAAGGAATCTGGGATTGACCCTTGAATGAAACAAAAACCTGAAACTGGAGAGAAGTCAAGTCAGTGAGAACCCCTAGTTCCGAGCAAGCTCAGTCAGTGCCGGATGTTGTTCCAGGAGGGGTTCCTCGGCGCCGGTGAGGAAGGTCGAGGTGGTGGCCAAACCAGTCAAAATGTAAAATCCTTGTGGTGGGCAAACGGTTGCGGGGGGAGGAGACAGCTGCCCCCGTGTCCCCAGCTTGGGGGCGCAAAGGGGTTGCTGGTAGGGCGGCTAGGAAAGAGCCATCGCCAAGGCCAGTCTCTGCGTGGCCGTCCGCGGTCTGGTTTCGGATGATCTCCCCAGTTCGCCCTAACAATGTCAAGGAAGCAAAACAACAAAAAAAGGCACCAACCCCGATGACACCAAATTGCTGCCTCCCCCACTTGGGGATTCAGTCTGCAAAATAAATAGGGAGAGGAGGGACGTGGGGATGGAGACTCGGGGATGGAGCAGAGAGGGCTGGAGGAGCCGGTGATGAGTCTGTTTGGGGCCGATCCTTAAAGTGCTTTATTGGACAGGGTGAGGAGAGGGACGATGTAGAGGCACGGGCGCAGCGGCCACCCCCTCCGGCTGGTCACTTGCGGAACGGGGTGAGCCTGCTGATATTCTGCCAGAAGTTTGATGGCTTCCGCTTGGGTTCGGCCAGCATGAAGACTTGCTGTTGTGGGAGATTGGCGGGCAACGTGGGATGCTTCTGGCGCATCAGGAAGTCATAGTAAGGCCGGTTCACGGCTGTGAAAGGGAAGAGGAGAAAATCAGCCTCAAATAAAAATTGTAGATCGGGTCTTATCTGGCAGGGACTTTGTTAGATGATATTGATCCAGCTCCTTCACTTTACAGACGAGAAAGCTGAGGAGGTCATCAAGATATACTAACCTCTGCCTACAACTGGGGGCCGCTTTTTTTTTTTTTTGGTGGGAGAGAAGAGTGGTCCTAGAGGAAAGAGCCCTCATTGGAAGTCAGAGGTCCTGGGCTCAGATCTTAACTCTGCTTCTTGTGAGATCACTGGTCAGTTCATTTCCCTT
Organism: Antechinus flavipes; assembly: GCF_016432865.1. Classification (NCBI taxonomy): domain Eukaryota; kingdom Metazoa; phylum Chordata; class Mammalia; order Dasyuromorphia; family Dasyuridae; genus Antechinus; species Antechinus flavipes. Next base: position 335,291,461 of record NC_067400.1, on the reverse strand, counting down.
TTCCTGGATCACTTACTCATTGGTAAAATGAAGATCAACTCTAAGCTTTTTCTAGCTCTATGAATGGAACAGGATACAGCAGGGGAATTTGCCAAAGGAATCCTCCTCTGAATCCTTTGGTAAGGGGAGTGTTGTGTAGGGATATGCACAGATATTACTCCCTCTGTCTCTCATATTATATATTAAATCGATGAACAATATGTTTTATATTTATATATACACATATATATAATAAACATATATGTGTGTGTGTTTATGTGTACATATACATATATATGCCCTCCCTTCCACCTTCAAGCTTACTTTGCTTTATAACTTGTGAGAAGGGAATGATTAAAAAGCACACTAGATTTGCATGCAATGATTTATAATATTAAAAGTTTAGCAAAACTAACTTCTATGGCCCCCAAAATAATACAGTGTAAAAGAATTAATGAGAATTACATATAGAAAGCAAGTCTAAGGAAAGATGTGACAAGTATTTGCAAGTACATGCCCAGTGTTTTTTTGGGGGAAGTTAGGGAGATAAATGGTTGGATTGACTAGGGCTGTGGGGCAGGGAAAGAAGCAAATTTTGTGGCTTCTGCTGTTCTTCACTCACCTTTGTGTTTCCCACTGGACTGCTGTTTGTTTGCATTCAGCATGGCCTGTTTCTTTTGTACCTCTGTGATGGAGAAGCCTGAGGAAGAATAGAGAGGAATTCAGTAGGTATTCTTGAGAGACCTCATCATAGTCAAATTATCAAGAGGTATTTGAGGACTAAGTTATTATAATTTTGGATCAACTTCGGCATGCCTTAAATAATCTTCCATGACCCCCATATTTCTCCTCATTTCTAAGCAGTCTCAATTTTCCTTTTTTTCCCCTTCTATCTTCTTGCGCATCTTTTTCTTCTTATACCTTAAATTCAGGGGTCCTCAAACTGCAGCCCGCGGGCCAGATGCCGCAGCTGAGGACGATTATCCCCCTCATTCAGGGCTATGAAATTTCTTTATTTAAAGGCCCACAAAACAAAGTTTTTGTTTTTACTATAATCTAGCCCTCCAACATTCTGAGGGACAGTGAACTGGCCCCCTATTTAAAAAGTTTGAGGACCCCTGTTACATCTTTGCATAGTGCTTTAAGGCTTGAGGAAAACTTTCACCCTTGAGGTAGGTCAAATAATTATGAACATGCCTATTTTACAGATAAGAAGTTTGAGATTCAGAAAACTAAAAAAATGATACAGGGAAGAAGCAGCTCTTATTTTACACAATCAATATGCTGCTTCTAAAAAGCTGTATTTAACTCAGACATTTGTGGACAAATCACTTAAAAATATGCCACAAGAGAATGATGTACAAAGATATTATTGATTATATTTTAACACTCTCAACTTCTTTTATGCTTGGAGTAAGAAAAAATAGATGAAACTTGATCTACCCTAGAGAACCATCTCTTTTTAGTGGATCTTTTTAGATCTAAATTCTCTTGTTTCTTCCCTAGCATGACTGATTTGGTTTCCCATAGGAGGACTTTCTCCTTACCATCAGCTCATACTGATCTTTATTTCCTCCAAATTCCTCAAGTACTTCTATCCTATGCCACATAATCTATCTCAATAGCTATCTCCTACATGAGATCTTTCTTGATTGCCCCTCACCTCACTCTGCCAGCTCCAAGCTCCTAGTACCTCCCCCTATAATCACCTTAAGCCAATATGGGTACATTTTCTTTTTCTAACTAAACTTTCTAACCTTAAGCTTTTTGTTTTGTATTCTCGGGGCCAAACACAGTGCCTGGCACTGTGATTAATAAATGCTTATTTCATTTCTTAAATGCCAAACAGAAGAGATCCTATTTTATCTCAGAAGCAAGAGGAAGCTATTTAAGCTTTAAGTAGGAGAGTGACTTGCCAGGTTGTACTTTAGCACATTGTGGGTGCTTTAATAAAGATGTGTTGACCAAGAAACAGATGTGTGCACATTGTAGGGGGAGTGAATAGAGGAAAATGAGGCAGGAGCTGAATCATACCTGTCTCCTGGTCCAGCTGGACTTGTTTCCTCTCATTCTCAAAGGCCTTGAGCCAGCGTAATTTCTGCTCAGGTTTCTTAGCACAGAATAGATGGCTTTCATCAGTGGAGCTGCAATGAAGCTTGAAGGCATTTTTAACACTGATGTTAAAGTCCTTATCTTTCCCATCTTCCAAATCCACAATCTCCATGTCATCCATGTTGATTCGGCCCTTGTAGTACAGGATGTCCCTCCGCAGAAGGTCCTGGAAGACGTGCACAGCAGGGGGCATTAAGGGCACATTCTTTGTGACTTGACTCAGAATCAGCTAACTTTGAGGAGTTGCTCCAGAATGACCTCACCTATTAAATGCCTACCCAACCCTTGGCTAGGGCATTTTACACGGAAGAATAGGTTTGCTTCACATTCTTTTGTGTCTTTTCATGTGTCATTCCTACAGAAAGCATTGGGATGCAGCAGAAAGAATTCCAGATTTGGAGTCAGAGGACCTGGGTGTAATTCTTAATTCTGCCAACATTGGGCATTTTTCTGTGGGTTCCATTCTCCTCAATTGTAAAGTGGACTAAATGCCTCCAAAATTCACTTTACTTTTCAATCTAAGTCTCTAGATCTTCTGTTTTCCATAGTCAGAAACCAAAGGTAGAAGCTATTTTTTTCATGTATCCCAATAGAACCTGGTGAGGTAGGGTACAAGTATTATTTTCCCTATTTTGTTGGGGGAAACTGAGGCTAAGATTATATAGATCATGTCAAGTCTTAATTTGAACCCAGGTCTCCTGATTCCAAATCTGAACTCTGCAGATTCCTATAAGCAAAGGCTTTTCATTTGTTGGGTGAAATTTTTTTTTTTTCTGCCTCCAATATTTACATCACCAAACCAAACTGCTAAACTGATGCATGTCCTAAGAAAAATGAAAGTAATCTTAAATGTTTACAACTCTTTATGTTCACTGAAACCCTCTCACTTTTATTTATCATCTCACAGGTCTCCTGTTAGAAAGGATCTTAGTCTTACACAGATGAGAAAACTGAGGTTTAATGATTTGACAAGAGATGATATTTGAAACCCACTATTGACTCCAGAGCTAGTGCTCTTTCCACTCTACATGTAATTCTAAGGTTCTAAATTTAGTTCTAAATTTAAGATTTTAAGACCCATAGGAACTTAAGTTCTAGTTATAAAGCCTTCAAAAATCCTGGATTACCTTCATGCCATAGTGACTAGAGGAAGATCTGGTCAGAAAGGCCTTTTATGATAGCAATAAATAATGGGATTACATAGAATACTACTTATTTCATGATTTGGGGTCTTTACTTATTCTTACACAAAATCCCAAGAGTCATACTGTAGTTCAAGGCTACTAAAGCTTAAAACTAGTATATACTAAAACTTTTAGGGACACCCCATATTTTACCCCACAAACTCTAGCACAATTTTAAGGACATAGTAATTAATAAATATTTACTGATTGACTGATCATGTTCAGAACTGAAAGTATTTTCTAAGGAAATATCAGAGAGTTAAGCATGTGATTTATAGTGTGCACAGAACAGAGACTGAGCCCAGAACAGATACTATAGCTCAGGAAACATTTCAGAGAGAATCTCAGAGTCTGAGTTTGGGTGAGCCTTGCTTCGTGCAACAAATATGTTTCATAATGTTACCTGTAAGGCATTAATGATGATAGTTGACATTTGCACTATATTTTAAAATTCATTATGAACATCATCAATTTTGATTCCCACAAAAAATCTGATGAAATGGGTATACTGCATTCCTAATTGTTTCCCACGTTGAAGATCAGGCTTAGAGAGTTACAAGTTGGTAAGGTCCTCATGAGCCCACCACTAAGTAAATACCAGAAGCAGTAAAAAAATCTTGACTCCTAAGTCCTGTGCTCATTCTGTGCTGCGTGTCTTCTTAGAATAAATGCTATATTCCTCCCGACTTAATTCTCTCATTCCTGAGAAACTTTCAGATTCCCCTTTAAAGGTTAGAGGCTCTTCTAACTTTAGTGTTGATAAGGAGCTAATGATCTATAAGCAAATACTTAAATCCACTAAGCTGTATTTAAGTGATACTTGTCCTTTATAATAGATTTAGTCCTTCATGATAGAAAAAAGTTCTTCTGTGATATAACTATACTTTATATTCATATCCATTGACATGTTTGAGTATGGGTTATCTAGATGGGGCCATGGTATGGTTTTTCCCTATTGTATGATTTATAAGTTAATACTTGATTCCATCTCTGAGGTTTGCATAAAGCAAGACCCTCTTCTTGTTTTTTTTTTTTTTTTTTTTGAATTTCTGGACATATTTAGGACCATGCACTGAAAAATGTTAGGTATCTTCAGTCTGCCAGATGAAGAAATGAAGGGTGACTAAGAAAATTATCTAATTAATAATTTACTGGCTTTTCCAACCTTATCTCTAATTTCCATTTATGAGATTGTTATCCTAGCCACCTGGCCTTACTTTATATATTCTAGCTTTTAGTCTTTTGCTTAGTCTATGGGTGTCAAACTCAACTGCATGGACAAAACTGTCCACTGCAGATTGATCCCTAATGAAAATATAATAGGGAAATATTTAAAAAATAAACAAAGATACAATACAACACAGATCATATTAATTTATGTTTTTCTAAGTCAGTAAGTAACTTTTAGGGATCCCTTTTAATTTGAATTTGATCCATTTCTTCTGCCTGAAATATCCTTCTTACTCATTCATTTCTACCTTTCAAAATCCTACACATCCTCTAAGATCTAACTCAAGTTCTTTCTCATTTGTGAAATCTTCCTTCATTACTTCAGCTCACATTGGTCTTTTCTTTTTATGAACTACAATGGTGCTTACTATCTACACCATTTGTCGGACCCCTAGCATTTACTATCTCATACCATTTGTTTGATACTGACAGACAATGGAAAGTGTGCTGGGTTGGGAGTTTGAATATGAGCTCTTCCATTATCTTACCTATGTGACCCTAAGAAATTATTTAACTTCTCTGAGTCTTCATACTTCATCTGTAAACTGATGGACTTATGTCTCTTCTAGTTCCTTCTAATTCTAATTTTTTTCCCCTATAATCCTATGTCTCATTTCAAATAAATTGTGAAGACCTTGACAACTTCTCCTTTGCTGACTCGAATGGGGGTAATGAGCACTTTCTTTGACCAACTAGCCTGCTATTTATTTAGTCTACTAGAAAGTCAGCAGGCCTTCCCTCTGAAAAGGTAGGAGCCAGGAAGCCAAGTAAAAGAGTTTAATAGCTGATTATCTCTGAGGGATAGATTACTTGACTAGTATAGATCTAGAGCTCTGATTACCTTTTTACAGTAGATAAGCTGGTGGTCGAAGAGGAAAAACATTCTCTGTTGGCTCTTGGCTTGGGGTTGGGAGATTCTGGTTAGTTCACCGGAATGGATGAGTTCAGAGCTCTTGGCAAGGACATCTTCACCCTGGTTGGAGTGAAGAAGGGATCTGTAAGGCGCTCCTCCCTACCCCATAATGAAGACCCAAACAGTGGCTCAATGAAATGGGACCCCCGAATCACCAAGCTTCCCTCCTCACCTCCTCTAAGAAACTTCTGAACCACAAATCTCTCCCCTAGATTTTAACTCCTATACCCCTTCCAATCTAAACCACATAAATTAGAATGTGATTATGTTTTGTCAAATGGCAATCCTTCCTTCTTTCCTATGAAAAGGAACATTTTCTAATGATAAGATTGGGTCAAAGCAATAAATAAGCTTTTGGACAAAAGGTGAATTTTTGCTTTTACCTTGAAGCTGTAGAAATGAAAGAACATCTCAAGTAAAGGTTAGAATTAAAATTTGGGCATGCTATTTATATGGAGTAAATCTGCATAGGTTGATCAAGAAGCTGTTCTGATGTGATGATGGATTTTGGACAATTCCTTCCCCTGGTTAATATCAACCTGTCGTGGTACTAGAAATGAAACTATTAAAGCATCATTTAAAAAAAAACAAACACTACCTTCTCTGGATTGCTCTTCAAAAATGCAAACATCCCCAGAAAGGATATATGAGGATAGGTAGTATATTAAGCTGTTAAATGTCATTCATTCTTCTGGTGAATTCTTTTATAAGGGATTTAATTCTCTCCCTCTACATCTTCTCCCAGACCTTGTGGCTAGGTGGTATTGGGATCTTAGGGGAATGAAAACAGCTGGGAGAATTTGGAAGTCTTGGTCCCTGCTAAGAAGAAAGAGTCATTTTGGGGATTGTGGAAGGGTCTCTAAATAGCCAAAGGACAACATGAGGGAACCTAAAGAATTGGAATAACAGGTAGGTGGGAAAACTTCATCAGTTTCACAATTTTGCTGAGGACCCTCTGATTCGAAGACAGGGAAATGCATTTCTGAATAACAAGGAAATGCTGTTAGCACTAGGAACGTTCACCATAGAGTGAAGAATAGCAATTTGTGTAATGTCAACAACTACTTTAGAACTGCTGCTCAAGCACGAGATAAATAGGAGATAGAAAAATGGACAAGCAGGAAAAAAAAAAAAAGAGCCTTGATAATCTTAGTGCATTTCTTGTCATCACCTTTCCATTAAGAGGCACAAATGCAGTAACAGAAGGTCATGGATTATATTTATCATCCAGGTAATGTCTGCTATGTGAGAAGAACAATCAGAAAACTGTTCCCATTTAACTTCCTGCTCTCAAGCACAACCATTTATTTGTTTAAGAACTCTGCCTTTTTTTTTTTTTTTTTTTTTTTTTTAAAGCCCTGTTAGCATGTGAAAGTGAAATTGCCTTTGGAAAATACATTTACATTTCATACCAGGAAACCAAGTTTAGTATGCTAATGGACCTAATAAAGGCTGGAAGGCTTATTTTAAAGAGCAGTTAGCCTTGGAAACTATTATGGGAATTTTAAATTTCCTTTTATTATTCAGGCCTCAGGGCCATTCCTCCTACAAATTTTGGTTAACATAAGAGTCTGTTTTAATAAAAACTTCACCTGACCAAAAAAACTCATTCATAGGACTTGACTTGGAACCTTAAACATTCTTTCGATAAGAAGCCAGAGGAGTAGGTCTACAATCTCTTACTCTTTTACTTGTAAATACTTTTCAGTCATTCAATTTGTGAACCTTCTAGATGTAGTTTAATCTGTATGTACCTGATTTAGTTTATTTACAGAATTTGTTTGATGAGGTTTGCTTCCTTAGGGGACGGATGAAATTATGACTTGATGTTTAAGTTTTTTTCAATTTTTATGATATTGAAGAAAATATAGGATTGTAAATCTATTGTCTCTAACTTTTGTATTCTAAGAATATTATACAAGATTGTTCTGTTACTATGATACAGTTTTCCTTTGAAGAAGCCTTGTCTGAATTCTCATGGTTGTTCAGATTTTCTATGAGGCCTGAATTTATGCTTGAACATCATAAATTTACCTTTATAATTTCTGTGCTATGGCAAATAGATGTTGAGCAGCAATTACCTACCACATGAACTTAGAGAGGTAGTTATTTCTCTCATAATAAAACAGAAGTCTAAACAGAAGCATAAAGAATGGCTTTACTAGAATGCCTAGAACAGGGCACAGAAAAAAATGTTCAATAAATGCTTGTTGATTTAAAGTTTTCTTCGTCATTGACATCTGTCTGAGTTCCCTATTAAACCCATCATATATTTGATATGTATTGGAGTATGACTTTTATATCTTGGCTCTTCCACTAGGCTATAAATTTCATGTGGGAATGACAATTTCTAAACTAAATTTTGAGATAATCTGGTTGCTCCTTTAATGAAGTTTTAACTAGGTTGAGAATCTAAGGATCCTTATCCAATAAGTATTCACTTAGAGGGATTAGTTCTTTTTACCTCCCAGTCCTCTATTGAACTCTGCCACTGAGCAATTTTATCTATATTTTCAAGTCTCCTCTTCCGTTCATTGATAAGCCGGGCTACGTTCTTCATAGCATTTAAGGCAGCTTCTACATCTTTGAAATCCCTAAAGTAAAATAAATGTCATTAGCAATGCATAACATGTCAGTGATATTCATAATCATATGGAATTAAAATCTATAAAACATTTCCCCAATACCTTAATAATAATAATAATAATAACAATAATCTCACAATTGTATAGCACTTTAAGGTTGGCAAAATGCTATTTTTGCAACAAATCCATGAGATGAAGAGGGACAGACAGAGCCTAGACCTGTGATTTTCATTGCTGTAGGGGAACTTTCATTTGAGGAAACTGTTTCTTTTAAATTTTATTTAATAATAACTTTATATTGACAGAATCCATGCCAGGGTAATTTTTTTACAACATTATCCCTTGCACTGGCTTCTGTTCCGATTTTTTCCCTCCCTCCACCCCCTCCCCTAGATGGCAAGCAGTCCTATATATGTTAGATACGTTGCAGTATATCCTAGATACAATATATGTTTGCAGAACCGAACAGTTCTCTTGTTGCACAGGGAGAATTGGATTCAGAAAGTAAAAATAACCCGGGAAGAAAATCAAAGATGCAAATAGTTCATATTCAGAGGAAACTGTTTCTACTGATGCAGCTTGACACTTTCTTAGCAACTTAAAGTCTTCAAGATATGTCCAGACTAGATTTCTGAGGAATAAATGACTTGTGCTCCAGAGGTAAGATTTGAATGCAGTTTTTCCTGGCTTTGATCCTAGCTCTACTATGCTATGCTGTCTTTCTCAGATAGACAGTACAAATATTATTATCGTTCTTTTTACAGATAGGAAAACTGTTTCACTGAGAAGGAAAGTGATTTTTATCTGAGGTCGATTTCAAACCCAGGTCTCCTGATTTCATGTGTAGTGCAGCTAGGTGGCACAATAGATAGTATGGAGACTCTAAATCAGAAGGATCTGTTTTTAAATTCAGCTTCAGACACTTTCTAATTGTATAACCCTGGGCAAGTCACTTTAATCCTGGTCTGCCTCAGTTTCCTTATCTATAAAATGGGAATAATAATACTCTTTACCTCCCAGGATTGTTGTGAAGGTCAAATAAGATGATACTTATAAAATGCTGAGCATACAGAGAGACATGTAATGCTTCCTTCCTTCAGTGTCCTACCACAATGTCTTCCATTATTTTATAGTTTACTCACAGTTCCAATTTGAAGCTCTCCTGGGATTTTTAGAAAGAGATTTTATTGGCTGGAAACATCAGCCAAATCAGGAAAAATCATAGCCCACTGAAACAAAAGGACGTTTTCTGCTTTGGGAGAAGTTTCACCAGAACTCAGGCCCTTTCTCATTATTTGTCAATTCCCTAATCAAAAACCTGCAATGGCTCCCTATAATACACTATATACAAACTAACTTTTCAGGAAGGATTTTAAGGTCCTCCCCTGAACTTTCCAACTTCAGTGTTTCATTCCTCCTCTGAAACATGTACACTCTATTCCAGCTGCATAATCTTATTCTCTTTCCTAGCTTCATTTCACTCTCATAGAATTCTTAGTGATTTGAGAACTGACTCAGTTATCCAAGCTAAATGGGAAGAAGACAGGCATAAATAATCCTGCCCCTCTTTCTGGATAAAAATTAAAATTGATACCTTATGCCACAAAGTTGAGAAATTACCAAGTAATATATTTCCTTTCCACAGGTTACCTCAAAGAAGGAAGGAGGATCTAGTTCTTTACCTGGATAACCCACAACTTGGTTAACTGGGAGTTGAACAAATGCCAAATTAGAATGACATAAAAGAACTAAATCTAGAGTTTCACAATTCTCAGTGAATATTGCCAGCAAAATTCCTGTCAATCAGATAAGGGAATACAGAGGTGAGCTTATTGACCTAGGTGAAATGGTCAGACACAACACAGCAGAATTTAATAGTGTATATGACTGAAGACACAAGATAAATCCCATTGGGACCTAACGTTTGAGTAGATCTCTGTGGCTCCTAATGCCTTTCCTAATGGACTCCCTATTACAAATTCCTCTTGCAGATACTTTTAGGTTCCCCATGATCAGGGTGACCTTCTCCCAGCAAGAAGGGCATGATACCACAAAGGTAGGTCACTGAACTTTTTTTTGGTCTGTGATACAACAATGAAGTTCCGGTTGTTCGTACCATGGAGTTGTTCTCCGTTCCACTAACCCCTGTTCATCCCTTACTAGCCTAGCTACCTTACTTTTACTTGGATTCTTTCCTCCTGATAATAGTCTCAACTAATCTTACCTTGGTGAAGATCACTAGACAAAGTCTTTAGGAGCTCACTCCTTGATCCAAGCTTGACAGGTAGCAGAAGGAGAGAGACTGTAAGCCCCCAGCAAAGGCTGGCTGACTTGCTAGCAACCCCAAGATATTTTTCCACTTTCCCTTAAGAGCATCATCATGTCTATCCCTTACCCCAAGTCAAAAAGGGCAAGACAATTGGGTAGGTGATAATGATAGCTAGTATTTTTATAATGCTTTAAGGTTTGCAAAGCACTTTGTAAATAGTATCTCATTTGAGCCTTGCAATAATCCTGGGAGGTAGGTACTATCATAGATCCATTTTATAGGTGAGCAAGCTGATGCAATGAGGTAAAATGGCTTGTTTCTGAAGTTGGCTATGAATTCAGGTCTTCCTGACCATGGTCCAGTGCTCTGACCTTTGTGGCTCCTAGCTGCCTCTAGCCGGGAAATGAAAGCAGAGCCCTGGTCTCCCCTTTCTTTGCTAATCCTGCCAGTATCTCATCAGGAAAGTCATGGTCCACATGAGCGCTTTGCTCTGGGAATACTTAACTGAAATCCAGCTAGCCTTGGCTCTCATGGCTTTGTCCAGCTTACCTATGTTGGGGATTTGTGTACTTGAGCAGCTCGGCCAGCTGTAAAGGGTATTTGCAGATCTTCTGCACGGGGGTCAGCAAGAAACCATCCAGGGAAATGTCAATCATCTTTTGGAGCAGCCTGCAGGCTTCAAAGAAGTACACATACTTGTTGACTTTGGCCAGCTTAGAAAGCTCCACACAGGCATTGGGGTGATTGTTGCAATATTCTGAGTAGATTTGGAAATCATTTTGCTGCAAGGGAGGAAAACAAAAGAAGCATATTATATATTAAGATTGTTTTCAATTGGTGTGATGGAGCAGGCAGATGCACAACAAAGGCAAGGAAATATATGTTAAATATATTTTAAATCCAATTTATGTATGCATATTTATACAATTATCTTGCTGTAATAATTATACAAATATATTTACATATATTGGAACTAACATATTTTAACATGTATAACATATATTGGATTATTTCCCATTTAAGAAAGGGGGGTTGGGGGAAGGAGGGGAACATCTGGAACACAAGGCTATGCAAGGATCAATGTTGAAAAATTATCCATGCATTTGTTTTGAAAATAAAAAGCTTTAATAATAAAAAAAAATAAAATAAATTTAAAAATTATTTTGCTACACAAGAAAAATCAGATCAAAAAAGGAAAAAATGAAAAAGAAAACAAAATGCAAGCAAACAACAAAAAGAATGAGAATGCTATGTTGTGATCTACCCTTAATTCCCACAATCCTCTCTCTGGGCTCAGATGGCTCTCTTCATCACAAGACCATTGGAACTGGCCTGGATCATGATTGAAAAGAGCCATGTCCATCAGAATTGATCCTTTCATATTCTTGTTGCCATGTACAATGATCTCCTAGTTCTGCTCATAGAATGAAATATTTTTAAAGTGCTTCCTAACATTTAAAGTATTACATAAATGCTAGCTGTTATTACTAAATATATGGTTGGTAATACAGTGCTTCATTATGAGACTGGTGTTGGAGGCCACCAGGGCTTTTGGTTTTTGTGGCACTATAAGGAGATGTGACATGCAGCATTATCCATTAAGAACCAGGCCAGAATTCTGTAATAGCCTTATTTCTACAATAGATAGATTTTTTTTTCAATAATAAGCATATCCCCTTTTGGAATAAAAGTTAACAAATATTATAGTACTTTGAAAAAATTAAAAGTACTATGGAGAAGTGAGATAGGAAGTGTCTTCCTGACACGATTCTGTGTTTTGGCCACAGCAGAAATCAGTCTTCGGAAAATATTTTGTCTATAAAATGGGTAACAGGGAAACCAACCTTGGATCACTCTCCCTATTCACCTCCTTTGCTCCTATTCATATACTGCTGAATGGAGCTGGATGAAATCACAAATCTGTGTGGCATGGGTCCATTACATGCTACATTCACTCAGCTGAAACTACTCTCTCCAAATATTGTTTTCTTAATTTGCCAAATCATACACCTTTTCTCATACTTCTGAGCACAGACCAGTTAGCCTGGTTTCCAAAGAGAAAATATTTCCTTATGAATAACAGCCTGCTAACTTACATATTCCAAGAAGCAGGAGCCCAGTTCACTTAGGTGGGGATGGTCTTTGTTGAACTTCTTCTCCAGCGCCTTCACAAACTTTTTCTGGCATTTGTAAATCTCCTCGATGTTCCCAAAGATTGTTTTCAGCTGCTCTTCTGTAAACATGTCTGCCCGCTTGCGGCACTGTTTGATGTAGCCCTGTGGGTGAAACAGACAGGTGAGGAATGATACAGGCCTGGGAGCCAGGGCCGACTCTGGGCCAGAGCTCTGCTTCCTTTCCCCCAAAGTTTTCCTCGACCATCCCAGCTTCCAAAGATTTCTTCCTTTCTTTGAACTCCTGTTTTTCAGTCTGGACTTTCTGTCCCTACCATTCATTTTTCATTTTGACATTTGTAGAGTACTGAGAGATAGTTCAAGTGTCTTTTTACATTTGTACATCTTGTTTTCCCATCTAATTTGCAAATGCTTTGAGAACAGTAATTTATCTCCTCCTTTTCTTATATCCCCCACATTACATAGTAGGTGTTTGATAAAAGTTTGCTCTATAAATGAAATACAGAAGAAGGGGAGAGAACTTAGATTCTATAGTAAGAATGAGGATTTATAGATTTAGATGTTAGATTTTTGTCTGTCCAGATGAAGGAAAAACATAGTTTGAGGTATTCAGAGCTGAAATGGAATTTAGATCTCACCTCTGCTACTTAGAGCTTGAGTAAATCACTTTACTTCCCTGGGCCTCATCTGTAAAATGAAAGAATGGAACCAGATGGATTGTGATGGCCCTAGATATGTAATTCTTTAAATTACCAGGTATAATAATACATTGAATTTAATCCTTCATTTTACAGATGAGGAATGTGAGAATGGAGATTTCAAGTGACCTGCCCAACATCATAAAGTAAGTCAAGGAACTGAAATAAGCTCCTAGAGGAAACCTTCATAAAGACAAAAAGAGTCCAATCTTTCCTTCTGATGGTCCAGTCAATGTCATGGATAGTGTGTGAAAGACTAAGACTGGAATAAAAAAAAGAAATCAGTTCTCATTGAAGATTTTTTTTGAGATACAGTCCATGTTAGCACCCATGACAAAGGTTCCCTTTATTTAGTATTCTGGAGTCAGAGGATTTGGATTCAAATCTTATTTATTACCTATACAACCTTGGGAAAATCAAAGATCAATCTGTTCCAAGCCAATCCCAATAAACTCTAGATAGAAAATGCCATCTTCATCCAGAAAAAGATTTATTGAAATTGAATGTAAATCAACACATGTGGTGTTCACATATTTTTTCTATTTTTTTCTTTTCTATGCTTTTTCTCTTTTATTCTGATTTTTCTCTCCCAACATGATTCATAAAAGCAATGTGTCTTTTAAAAAAATAGAAAAAAATGAACCCACAGAGCAGCATAAACAAGACAGTTGACTAAATGAAAAAAAAAATTTTTTTAAGGATAATCTGCTTTGCACTTTTCTCCTCTGAAAAATAGACTCAATAGCCCCTGAGGTCCCCCTTTTAGTTCAGTTTCTAAGATTTTAAGGACACAGGACTAGAGAGCCTGTGCTGCAATGTTTGCTTGGATAACTATACTTTGAACTCCAAGAACTAGTAGAATTTGTGGAGAAATTGGTACTGTTCATTCTAAGATCAGGACTTTGGTGCTGGCTCTGCTTCTAGTGTGCTGGGTGATCTAGGGACAGGTTCATCTCTCAGAATGTCAAATGGGACAATAATGTATGTTCAATATATTTCATAAGGTTAGATAAAATGAGATCATGGAGTTTTTAGTGATGGAAAGGAAGCTTAGAAATCAGGTAGTTCTGTCTTATATTTTACAGCAAGGAAACAAGTTCACAGAAGGAAAATGACTTCTTAAGTTAAATTCATAGCAAAGCAAGGGTGAGAATCCAGGCCATTTGAGCTTTGGAAAACATGAGGCACATTTTTTTTTCCCTTTTTTGATCTGATTTTTCTTGTACAGCATCATAAATGTTCAGAAGAATTAGATATGTTTAACATATTGGATTACTTGCTGTCGAAGGGGAAGAATGAAAGGCAGGGAGAAAAATCTGGAACACAAGGTTTTGCACAGGTGAATGTTGAAAAGTAAATTTGCATGTATTTTGAAAAATAAAAAGTATATGAGGCAATATACACAAGGCAAGAGCTTCTTTTCTGACTCTTAATCACTTTGAGGCCAGCTCTAAAAGTGAGGAAGGGATAGTCATTGCTAGCCCATTTCAGAAATGCGCACTAATGATCCCTCATGGCTCGGTACCTAGGGCAGCTCCCCATCCATTCACCTCACAGATGTCTTTCAGGTGTTTGATGTAGTCTTTCTCAGTGCTGATGATCTCATTTATCACGTTGGTCCTCATCTGATCCTTGCTGGTCTGGGCTGTGCCTTGGCGCCGGGACATGTTGCCAGCGTCTGCTTCTTTGCCATCCTCGGCCTTAGCAGGATAGTCTTCCATGGGCTCATCCTGGTTGACCCGAAGCTAAATTGAAATTCACAGCTTTGTCAGAACAATGGTTTCCACATGCCGGGACAGTCAGGAGCATGCTGCAGATTGAACCAGCTCAGAACAGTCAAATGTTAGTGTGAATGTTTGCTATTCAGAAATAAGTAACACATCAGGGTTTAAAAAGTGATGGAAAAATGTTAATAATGCAGATATAAAATTTAAAAGTATATCATATATACATTTTTTTTTTTTTTTTTTTTTGGAGAACAAGGAGAGCCAGCTGTTAAACTGTTATTTATCAGGACAGCCTGGACCATCATGTACAAAATGGGGCACAGTGGAATAGGGAGAAGACATCTTTCTCCACACACACACACACACACACACACACACACACACACACACACCATAAATAAGCACTAAGCCATATGTGTAACAATTTGTCAGCGCACAAGCACCAGCCCATATTTACACCAATATGTCAAGAACCTATGGTTTCTCATAGCTAAGCAGCATCATCTGGCCTCAAATACTTACCAGCTTCTAGGGAAGTCACTGCCTGCCTCAGTTTCCTCAACTTTATGAGGATGGTAATAATAGCCTCCAACCCCCAGGGCTGTTGTGAAGATCAAGTGAAGAGCAAGATTAGCACAGTGCCTGGCTCATAGGAGGTCTGTATAAATCTAGTTATTATTATTCTAGATAGGAAATGACACAGCTTACAACACATCTATAACTTGGACCTTTCTAGGTATAGGAAAGATAAATGGCCCATGATCACTTAGTTAAGTACTTAAAAAACACTGGCTGACTGATTGATTAATAAACCATAGTTGGTTCTGCCATTTCCCAATTAATGATCATCATTTATTTATTAAGTCAGTAAACTTTTATTAAATATCTACTATGTTCCAGGCACTGTGCTAAGCACTGATAAATATAATAAATAATAATAAATATAAGCATTAATAAATGATAAATATAAGAATGTGAACCCAAGTTTTCTTAACTCTAAGTGACCTTTATAGACATTGAACTAGCTGCCTTTACATAAAAACAAATATATGTATATATATTTTATGTAAAAACAAATATACATACATATACATGTTTATGTATATGTATGTATGCCTCTGTATATATACATATTTCTGTAACCACTATATGCACATATACATATAATGCACACATTCATGTGTCAGCACACAGATACAACATTCACACATACATCATCTATTCCATTCTAATTCCTATCATATACCTTTCCCATTAAATTTAATTTAGCTATATTAAATTTAATGAAGGATTATATACTGTTCTTTACTGATTTTAAATATGTGACATAATTCTAATATAAATATGTGACATTATTCTAATGTCACTAGTAACATATGATGGGATACATAGTAGATCGTCAGTCATGGAACGATATAGATATTTTATATTAATATAGCTGATTGCTACGAGTTTGGGGGCATAAAGAATGAAACAAAGAAAAAGAATTCCCTTTTCCTTTTTTTCCTGAATATCAGGAAATCAATACACATCAGATCAGCCAACTATGAACTTTTATTATGTTATACAAGAAAAACCAGAGATTCTGGAGTATGCAATATTCTTTCCCATTCTTTCCCCTACCCATGTCTCTGTTCATTCAACACACAAAAAAAGTATGTCCTGTTTTTGTTTTGGCAAAAACTGGGAACAAATGATACTCATTAATTAGGAAATGGCAGAACCAACTATGATTTATTAATCAGTCAGTCAAGTATTTTTTAAGTAGTTAAACCTGGTTATATATCAACCTCTATGAATATAATGGAATAGAGTTGTACTGTAAGCAACAACAGAAATGAGGAATTAAGGGAAACCTAGGAGGACTGCTCTGAAATGATATAAGAATAAATAAACAGAACCAGGAGAACTAGAAAAACAGGTAATACATTAATGTAATAAAATCTATGTTGAAGAATAGCTGTATTCTGATGACATGCTGACCATCTGAAAGGCAGAAAACCAAAGAAATACTTTTTTTCTCTCAAGAAGAGAGACAGAGAAAATAAAGACATGGAATATGATCAGAATGTTTATTAGAGACAGAGGGAAGAAAGGTATATTGGAAAATGACTACTATGCTAAAACAAAAGTTAACCATGAAACTTTAAAAAATGTAATTAAAAAAGCAAACACTGCTGAAGCCAACGTTTCCAGAAAAGCACTGACTATTATTCTTAATCAATAGATGGATGTTTGGTCTCACTCATTTCCTCATACTTGGTGGGAGATGGGGATTAGGACTTTTAGCTTAAGTTAAAGCACCCACTAAAAAAGCAATGCCTCCCTAGTTCCAAATGTGACTATCACCTTTACTTCAGTAAAGACTTATAGGCAGGAAGAGACAGGAGTTCCATAGAGACTATGGCATAAAGGTTATGATAGAGTTTAAGGTTATTTAAACTGCAGTAGATAGATACTATGGAGAGTTAAATAATAAGACATACCCTGATCCTACAGGTTGGAGTGTTCTGATTTGAGCCTTTTTGGCAGGATCGGGATTTAGCAAAATTATGAAATAATATTCCTGCTGGTCTGCTTTCCTTTCCCATTATGTACACCAGTACCCTTTCCTCGTTTCCCCTTCTCCCTTATATTAAAACTCCACAGATCAGAAAGGATTTGATTTTTGATATGGAATAGTACAAATTTAAAGTCAAAGGATGAAATTGAGAGAGAAGGAATCTTAGAGATTATTTACTCCAACATTTGTATCTCACTGTTGAGGAAAATGCTAGAGAAGTAACTTGACCAAGATCACATAGGTGCTAAGAACCAAGACCTCTAATTCCAAATCCTGTCTCTCTAAATGTCCATGTTTCTTCTCTGGGAGAAATTTATAGCTCTGGACCAATTTCTGGCTATGCATTGGTCAAAGGAGTTCTGGGTATCAACTATCAAAATGATAGTGGGTAGGAATTGGGGGCAGGGTTTCTCAAAGAGCCCATTTTTGATAGAGAGAATTAGCTTACCAGAATATAGTTGGATCTCAAATTTCTGTTCTGGGGGTTCTGGGATGATCAGGTCTGTTTGGACCTAAGTTGTGCATTGGGTGATAGTATGATGAAAACCAAACATTCTGTCCTTTTGTTACTGGCTTGATTTAATCAACCCTTAAGCTCTTTTTCCTGAAAGAGTTAGATACGCCAGATGCCTATTTTAATTTTTTAAATTCAAGAAGTGTTAAAATTAGGCATCTATTATTACTTTATTTTAAGGAGAGGATATCACAAGTCCCTTTATGAATAATCCTGACCGATATCTCTTAGATTTGTAGGTCACTGACCTAGAATCAGACATCTTAGAGTAGATGAATAGGAAAGAAGGGAGGGAGGGCTTGGGTACTAGGGATATAAGGTAGAGGGAAGTTCTGGGGATCAGAGAACATGTGGAGATTCAGTGGTGGGTGGAAACTGAATTTGATAGCCTCCCTCCAACCTGTCTGTCACAGAAGTTTGGGCTAAATTAGGCTATAAAACCCAGATGTTTTCTCACAAATAACCAGCAGGTGGCAGCCAAGTAGAGACAATGGCTTTGCACTCCTAGCTCACACAGTGTTCTGTGAAACTGAAAGAAAACAAAACAGGCCATTCTGGGGCCAATAAAGCTATTTTATGAGTCTAATTTCAATGCTTGGCATTTTAAGGGCAGTCTCTGGACATAAAGCTATAGGTACCTCTGGGTAAACATTCTTGGACTTCATCATGTGATTTGGAGGGTGTCAAGAAGCTTTTCCCTACACACTTTCAAACACGTGGACCTTGCTGGCCAGTGGCAGGCCTAAATTAAAAACAGCCGCAACAAAACATTGTATCTTCCTGTCTTTGTGTTAAAGTTGTCCTCTCCAGACGTCGCTTTTAAAATACAAGCACTCTGTGAGGAGGGAGTGCATCGGATGAGGGATGTCCAGGGAGAAACCCGAGTTTGCTGGGAAATGTGGGGAAGAGTCACCCCGAGAGGGCACGGAGGGGGTCAGACTTGGCTGATTCCACGGTTCTGCTCAGAGCTGGCTCTTAAGGCACGCATGCAGAAGTGCATGGTCCTCCAAAGGGATTTCTTTAAAACGTTAGCGTCAGGCCCTTTCCCAGGTAAGCTTTGTCAGACAAGGAGGTGCCCTCGGTGCTTGGAGCACCGGAGCGCAGGTACCACCTGCGACACAGACTCGCTGTGTGACTCGGGGTAAGTCACAGAACCGCTTAGTGCTCTAGGCAGCTCCTGGACGCTAACACTGGAAGGAAGATGCATTGGCTGAGGACATTCTCTCCACTTTTAGGGAAAGTATCCATCACCCGAGTTTGATAAAATGAGTTGCAAGTTGGCACAGAGTCACCAGAGGGGTGTGTGTAGATAAGTGACCATATCTGCTCAGCACAGAAGCCCAGAGACAAGATAAGATCCGTTTTGCTTTGGGCCCAGGAGACTCTTGTTAAAAATTTCCCTCCCTCCCTCCTCCCACCTCTCGTTCTCTCTCCCTCTCTCTCTCTGTCTCTTTCTCTTTGTTTCTCTTTGTCTCTGTCTCTCTCCTTTTCTTCCTTCCTTTCTTCATTTCCTTCCTTTTTTCCTTCCCATGACAGTGCTTGATGCCTAAGGGAAACAACAGGGAGAGTACCTGAACATCATTTTCCCTCATACAAATTGTGTTTACTTAAAATGGGGGTGCAGCTATGTTGGAAGGCAAAGCCTAAGGCTATGATTCTGCAGGATTCTGAATCATACCAATTGTTAATGGTTCAATAGTCAAGATGCACTAGACAAAGGAGAGAAAAGATTGCTTAGTCTCAGGAAGAAAAGAATGACAGATATAGTGGGGACATTTGTATATGAGCTCTTTGACCTTAACATAGATAGCTCAATGGCAAAGAAACTAATCTCTTTCTATTTGACTGAGGATTATAAATTTCATGGGGAGGGAAGGGAAGGGAAGGAAAAAAAAAGAATTTATTTTCTTCATAGGGAACAACTTGCCCTCAAATATTTCTCTTGTTTGGTTTTAAAAAGATGATTCAACATTAGTAGTCATCAACTTATTAGTGGCTCATTCTTTTGGGTTAATAAGATCCTCATTTTATTTTACTTTTCAAATGAAAATCTACCTTTCCTTTCTCCCACCTTCTCTCTCCTCCTGACATGTTCCTCATTGAGAAAGCAAGGGGAAAAAACCCTAAGCAACCGTTACAAACATGTATAGTCAAGTAAAACAAATTCCCACATGGCAACATCCAAAAATGTATACCTCAGTCTGCATTGAGTTCATCACTATCATGAGTTGAATGGAATGTTTCATAATGAGTTCTCTGGAATGGTGGTTGATTATTGAATGGTCACTAATCAATGTTCCTAATTCTTTTAAAAGACATTTGTTTTCACACTGTTGTTGCTATGTAAATTGTTCTCCTAGTTTTGTGCATTCACTCTGTCTCAGTTCACACATCTCCAAATTTTCTTTGAAATCATTCCCTTTATCATTTCTCACAGCATAATAGTATTTCATCATATTCATATAGCATAATTTGTTCAGACATTATCAAAATGATGGGCTCCTTGTTTTCTAATTTTTTGCCATCATAAAAAGAGCTGCTATAAATATTTTTGTACATATGGGTCTTTTCTCTCTTTCTTTGGTCTCTTTGGGATTTAGACCTAGAGGTGATATTGCTGGGTCAAAGGGTATGGACATTCTAATAGTTCTTTGGGAATAGTTCCAATTTTTTTTTTAGAATAGCTATCCTAAATTGCAGTTCTGCCAACAGGGCATTAATGTACCTGTTTTCCCCCCACAGTCTCACTGGCATTTGTCATTTTCCATTTTTTCATCAACTTTGCTGATCTAAAAGGTGTGAGGTGGAACCAATCTCCTTATTTGGAATGCAACTGCCTCAGAAGGGTGATATATTACCCATTATCAGCCATAAACCTCTTGACGTGTATTAGTTTATGATCTGGCTTTCCACCCTGATAGCTGAGAGAATGAGCATTGTGATTTGGGCTAGGGAGTTCTTGCATATTCAGCACTTTGCACAGTGACTAGTGCATAGTAAGCTCTTAAAGGTTTCTTGGTGACTAACTCTCAGTCCTGAAGTTTTGTTCACTGACTAGAAAAGGTAGGCCTGGATAGGTAGGGAGTACATTGAGCAACATAAAGGCATTAGAAAAGAATAGCATTGAAAGGAGAGAGGGGAGGGCACAGGAGACAGACTTCATCTAGTTTTTATAATTTTGTCGCAGACCCGAATGGGACAAATCCAGGTGGTACCATTTAAGAGCATAAAAAAATGAGAAATTTTCAAGTGTGTTACTTCAGGTTAGAATTACTAAAGGAAGAACATCTCTTGTATATTGAAAACTGAACAGATATTGAAGGAATCACTCCCTGACTTATTTATGTTACAAGAGCACAGAGCAAAGATGTATGCTAATGGCCACAAGTGAACATAAAGGTTTAAGTCTTACCCGGACAAAGCTGGCAGGAAACCAGCCCTCACCATCGAGGATCCGTCCCCACCACCACTCTTTGTTTGTTGCATCCATTACTTCAATAACATCTCCAGCCTTGAATCCCAGTTCTTGGTCATCCATGGTGACATGGTCCCAGAGTGCCTCAGCGTAGACCACACTGCCATCACTGATAAGCTGTGGATAGAACCAACAGTACACTGATAAAGAAAGACTCAACAATAACAAATTATGTGTCGACTGTGTGTAAAACACTAGTAGGGACAATATAGGGATAAAAAGACATATAAAGCATCAGTTTTGTCCTTGAGGAATTTATGATACAATTAGACATAATGTAAGGACATGAAACAATTAAAAAATCATTAAGTCCTAAACTTTGATTTAGACTCTAAGAGCTGTGGGATTTCACAGGATCACAGATTTGGAGAAGAAAGAAATCTCAGAAAATATCTAGTCCAACCACCTAATTTCACAAGTGAGGAAACTGAGGTTGATTAGCCTATGTTCACCCAAAAAGTAAAGAGCAAAAGCCAGGATCTGAACTCAGGACTTTTGGTTTTATTTCACAGGAAGGAGGCAATAATGGCTGGAAAAGTTAAGGAAGGCGTCATTTAAATAAGGTACGATTTGGGAAATGGATAAGATTTACATAACTTGAGCAATGTCAAGTAATGGAAGCAGAATAAAAAATGTTATTGATACCTAAAACTATTTTGCATTTTCTTGAGGCTAGTTCTCATTATTCTTTTGGACATGCAGCAGTCACTCATGGGCACAGTCTCATTGCTGATTAGCACAGAAGCTTTGACCCATTCCACTTCTGACTTGGGCCCCTTCTTGGGCAACCTGATGGCCTCCTACTCCCAAGGACTCACCATATTGTTATTGAATTCAGAGCATACACCTGATTAGTTTACTTCCTATGGGGCTCAAAACTCTCTAGCTCATGAGATCTAACAATCTTAGTCTCCACTCTTAGTAAGGTATATTATTATAGGATTGGACCACCACATCAGGCACAATTATTTTTGAGAAAGGAGCACAGGACTGAACATTAAAGTGGGTACCCAAAAAAAGATTTCCTGAGTTGAAACTCTTTTCCTATTTCTCCAAGGAGGCAGATGGGGTCAACAGAAACTACCTTCACAAATGCAAGAGTAAAAATTCTTTGAACAGAGCAAAAGTATGAAGACTGAGAAGAAAGAGATACAGAGCAGAACAATTACGAACATGATTCTTCCTAGCAAAGTATATCAAAGATGGTGGCATGGAAGTACAATTTTCCTTTTTTAAATGATATTTTATTTTTCCTCAGTTACATGTAATGACAATTTTAAACATGCATTTAAAAATGTTTTTTATTACCAAATTTTCTCTCTCTCCTCATCTATCCCTTCCTGAGACAGTGAGCAATTTGATATAGATTATACATGTTCAAAAACGGAAAACATCACCATATTAATCATATTGTGAAAGAAGATTTGGACCCAAAGGGAAAAATAAATATGAAAAAATGCAGAAAATGAAAAATGTATGCTATGATACATGCAGGATTATTTTCCATGTAGACATTGTTATTATTATAACAAGTATGTCAAAGATAGTGGTGGGCAAGCTCGATTTTAAGTAGCGTAGGGTTGTGGGCTGCTGCAATCTCTCCCAGCCACCTTATTGCCTGTGGGAACTATTACCAGACACTTCCACAGAAGCTAACATAGTCACAACTATTTGCTTCTCAAGAGAATTTCTGGCCAGTGCAAAATCACCTAGCCTCACCTCCAGAAGATCCTCATTGTCTTCTCTCATATAGTGGATACTACCAGAATCCTACATCTGAGGAAGATCAGGAACTTGTAAGTCAAGGGAAAATGCTGGTCCTAGAATCAGGAAGACCTCAATTCAAATTCAGCCTCAGACAGTTATTAGCAGTCTACTAGGTAGGCAAGCCCTTTAACTTCTGTATGCTTTCGTTTCCTTATCTATCAAATGGGACTATGCCAAGATTGTTGTGAGGATCACATGAGATAATAATTTTAAAGCACTTAGCACAATAGTTGGCACAGAGTAAATGCTATATAAATGCTAGTTATGCTGCTGCTGCTACTGTCACCAACAAGGCTCCCCAGGAGAAAAGGGTTCCTACTAAACTGTTCTTCACATCACCTCCATCTAATACACAGCAGGCCATTTGTATATGTGAGGGCAGGGATTGTATTTTTGTCTTTATTTGTGTCACTAGTGCTCAACACAATGCTAGAATATAATAGAAGCTTAATAAATGTTTACAGATTGATGGACTTAATATTCTGATAGCACTTTCCATACTGGAAACTTCTATTCCATCAAACTGGTCTTTTCAAGGCTCCTTGTACAACATACTCTTTCTATTATCTCTCTATTACCATTTGCCATTTCTCTTGCTTGAAATTCCCTCCAATATCTTCTGGATATTCAATTCTTAGGCATCCTTCAAGACCCAGCCAAACTCCATCTCTCCATGAAGTCTTGCCTGACTGTTCTAGCTGTACAATAACTTCTCATGGAATAAACTGCTCATTTGCCTTATAACTTTGTCCTCTGTTGCATGTCTGCTGTATCTTTTCCCAGTTCCACTATCTCTTGAATTTTCTCTTTTTAAAAAAACATTTTCCTCCTCTTTTTCATTCCTTCTTTCTTTTTTTCCTCTCTCTTTCTTTCTTGTAATTGGGATTAACTGACTTGCCCAGAGTCACAGAGAAGTGTTTAGAGTCTGAAGTCAGATTTGAACTCAAGTCCTCCTGATTTCAGGGCTGGTGCTCTGTTCTCTGCACCACTTAGTTGCCCCTTGAATTTTCTATAAAATTTCACAATTAGTCAGTATTTTAAATGATCTTGTTGATGAAATGGCAGGTTTTCTTGGCAAACACTTTTGACTATCCATTAGTCTTGCTGATGAGCTGGAGCAGCTAAAGCACCCAAAAGAGCCAGTCAATTTGCCACAAGAACCATTGCTTAGTCATGAGCAGCTTCAGATCCATTTTTGTCAATGTTTGATTTTGAACTACAATAAAAAGGATTTTATTTATGGAAGGCTAGATTTCAGAACTGAAAGGGATCTTGTCCAAGGGTTTTTAAGCTTTTTTCTTTTTTAAATGTCATGGATCTTCTTGGCAGTCTGGTGAAGCCTATTCATTCTCAGAATTATTTTTTTTAATGAATAAAATAAAATACATAGGATCAAAGAAAGAATCAATTACATTAAAATATAGCCTTCCCTCTATCTGCCTATCTGCCTGTCTATCTATCTATCTATCTATCTATCTATCATCTATCTATCTATCTATTCCTAACAAATTCATAGATTCTAGGTTAAGCATCATGATCTAATCCTAATTTCTCATTTTATATATGTGAAAAACCAAGGCCCAGAGAGCTTAAATAACTAGTTTATATTCTCACAAGTAGCAGTTTAATCACTTGATATAGTGGACAGAAATCTAGCCTTGAAGTCAGGAAGTGGATAAAATAAAAATAAACTAATCTCCAACTCTATATAGCATGCTACAGGGTAGCCTGGCTCTTTTTCCTATCAGAAGCTAAAAACTTAAGTCAAGTCTTGCTTCCTTTATAAAGCCTTTCTCAACTATCTTTTATACTCTCCATGGTGTTTGGCATGGTGTCAACCATATTGTAAATGCCCAGCTATTGAAAAACTAACTGGCTGACTGATAGATTCTTTGCTCTATCTGGGTAAAGCTCCTCACTATCTTCCAGGGCAATCTGAAAGACTTGATCTTTCTAGGTCTCGGGCTTTTTTTCTAAAATAAGTATATTTATATCTATACTTTCTACCACACAGAGGTGCCATGAAGATCAAATGAGATTATGATTGTGTAAACTTTAGTGTGATAAGAACATTAGATACTATTATGATTTAGATTGAACAAGGGAATGACAGATAACACAAATTCAAGATGGTAGGGGTCTTGTAGTAATCCTCTGACACTTGAAATTTAGAGAATGTCTGATTATCTGGATGGAGACTGTATCATTACCCTTATTTCTCCCACTCATATAAAACATTTAATATCATTAGCTTTGGTATATGTGCAGGCCAGGTAACACACTGTGGAAGATACAGAGCACAATATCACTACATCTTTTTCAGGAATTCCCTTATACATAGACAGAAAGGAAACAGGATAAGTACTATATGATTTAAAGTGGAAGTGCTGGTATTGATAAAGATATAAGTATGAGTCACAGGTGGAGAGAAATTCATCTCTCAGGAGCAGGGACCTTATTTTCTGCTGTGTCCCTCATAGCCAAGGGGAAACTCAGTTTATAATTTATTTTTTTACTGAAACTTTCTGCTTAGTGTAGTCTCTGGAATCCAGTAGGTGACTAATAACTGTGTACTGACAAAACAGCTGATTTCATATGTATGGAATGGTGAAAAACTTAGTAGAGTCAAGTAAAAGACTATATCCATTTAATATAGTGTGAAACAACTTGAAGTTGGAAGACCTGTGTTTGAGTCCAGACTTTGTCACCTATTACTATCTGTTTGACCTTTGCAGGTAATTTAACAGCTCTGAGGTTAACCTCATATAAAATGGCACATTAGTATTTGCCTTACTTTCCTCTCAGAGATGTATAAAATTATTTATACACACATATACATATATAGATATATTTTATGTATATACATACATGTGTATGTGTATATATACATACATACATAGATGAAGAAAGACAGACAGATAGAGACAGAGAGACAGATAGAGAGACAGGTAGATAGAGGCAAAAAAAGAGACAGCAACAGAATCAATATAATATTGAAGGACATCAGTAAATATTTGCAGTTTGACTTTTCCAACTGTCAGTTGCTGGCACTTGAGAAGTTGTATTAGTCAAT
The DNA here is from genome assembly GCF_016432865.1 of Antechinus flavipes. Taxonomy (NCBI): domain Eukaryota; kingdom Metazoa; phylum Chordata; class Mammalia; order Dasyuromorphia; family Dasyuridae; genus Antechinus; species Antechinus flavipes. Next base: position 335,265,240 of record NC_067400.1, on the reverse strand, counting down.
GGGAAAAACTACTTTGAGAACTGGGATAAGGATTGAAAAATATAGTATTTACTTAAGAAGAGAGCACAGACTCTGTAGCAGAATGGCTAGATGAGAGGGAGAATGATTAAATAGTTTAAGTTATTAATGTACTCATTATGCATTTGAAAAATTAAAAAGCAGTGACAGGATGTGAGTTTCTTCAGCTTTCTAATGGGCTAGAGTTTGGCTCTGAACCAAGTCCTCAGATGTAATCCCTTTTTAAAACCATCTTTTATCTTTTTTTTCCTCACCTCATCACTCAATCAAAACTGTTATCATCAAAGTGACAATCATCTCTTAATAGCCAAATCTGATGGTCTTTTCTCATTCTTCCCTATTTTCAGCTGCTGAACCCCTCTCCTTCTGATTATTCTCTCCTTTCGAGGACTTTTCATTTCTACCCATCATCTTTTTCATTTTGGAAGACTGTTGTATCCCTGTATCTTCCTCCTCCAATTGGTGAATCCTGGACCAGAACCACCATTTAAGGAAGAACTTAAGCTAGTCACATTCACTTTTCTTCTGCCTCTGCTTGGATATTTCCATCCCATTCTCTGTTTTTTTCAGCCCCTATTTATATGTTGTCTTTCCTCACTAGAATGAAAGTTCTTTGAGGACAGGGACTTTTTTTTTCTTCTTTGCTTATATATGCATTCTCAGGGCTTAGTACAATGCTTAATAAATGTTTCCTCTATCTATTTACCTATCTTAAGACACTCCTCTCTCCTCATTCTACTTGACTTTCTCAGACTCCTATGTGAGATCATCCTATGGATCACATTCCCTACCTCTGGTGTTCCCCAAAACTCTGTCTTATGCATTCTTTTGCATTTCCCCCTCTCTCTACACTTTTTTCTCAGTTAATTCATCAGCTCCCACAGGTTTTGTCATTAGATGATTCATTGGATCTATAAATCCAACCCCATTATCTCTCAAACTTTAGTTTAGCATCATCAACTTTCCTTTAGACATTTAAAAAAGGATATCCCAGTGGTATTTCAAACTTGACACATTTAAAACAGAATTCATATTTGCGCCCCACTTAACACGTTTTCCAAATGTTTGTTTCATTCAAGACATCACAATTCTTTTGTCTCCCAGATTTATAGCTTCACCATTATTTCTGCCTTTCTCACTGTCCCTTAACCCACCCAATCCGTTAATTGTCAATCTTGCTGTTTCTACCTCTACAACATTTCTTGCTGTTGATTGCTTCTCTTTATTCATATAACCACTGCCTTAGTCCAGGTCCTCATCACTTCCTGTCCAGAATTCTTCAATGGTCTTCCAATTGGTCTCCCTGCATCAAGCCTTTCTCCACTACAGTGTAAACTCTACATAGCTGTCAAAGTAATTTCCTCTGAGACCAGATCTAATTGAATTATTTCTCTATTCAACAAACTATAGTGAAGCTCCCTATTGCTTCTTAAATAAAATATGATCTTCTCAGTTTAAAACTCTTCACAACCTGGTCACAACCTATATTTCCAAACTCAATGGACATTACTTCCCATTTGCCATTCAGGTAAACTGGCCTTTTCTTTGTTCCATATACAAGGCACCTCTCTTTTTTGTAATTTATATTGGCCTTTTTCAATTCCTTATCCTTCTTCTAAAATTCTCTTCTTCCTTCAAGATGTAGATTAAACACTTCTTTTTCCATGATGGCTTTCCTGAATTTCTCAACTGATTGTGTCCTCCATTTCTAACTATGCTGTATTTATTCTCTAAATTGTTTTTATATACTGTGGTCTCTCATTAGAATGTAAAATCCTTGAGAGAAGAATCTGTTCTATTCTTTGTATTTATGCCAGGATCTAACTTTACCCAAGTGTGTGGTATACAGTAGGTAGTTAATAATTGCCCAAGTGTCAGGATAATCTAATGGAATACTAACCTTTCCTATTAGTCATGGATATTTAGAATATGAATTAGAGACTAGGAAAGAGAAATATAAAAAACACAACCAAAGTTAAGTTGGTTTATGAGAAAGACTAAGAATCCCTATCTTTAAGGGAATACACAATCTTGTTGAGAAAATACGACTAGTTCCATAAAAGATAAAATAACAGTACAAGATTATATATGATTAAGTGTCAAAATGAATTGTTGATAAAATTAATGCCAAAGGAGGGAGAAAGTTGTGTGGCTAGAAGGGTTAAGAAAGTCTTCTTGGAAGGGGGAACTTGGGCAGAGACCTGAGAGAGGTAGAAGCTGGGAAGAGACAGAGAAGTGAAGAACAAGGAGCATGTCAGGGAGGAGGAACAGAATGGAGAGAGACAAGGTTACAGGGACGAGCTGGAGTTAGTTCTTAAAAGCTATAGGAGATTATTAAATTTTCAGCGTAAGCATATATATACCTCAAAAATCAGCAAACTTTACAGATCAGGATTGTTTAGAGTTGAGAAAGTGATGGATTAAAATTTAATAATTCCGATTAAGCTTAAAATTGTATCATGGGCACATTCCTACTTCCTTACTCCAGCCTCTAAGAACTGCTTGTGATGCATTTACCAGCATAACTCTGGGTAGAATACACAATGAGTATTGAGATTCAATGCCTGACTCAAGGTCCCATGGATATGCATGGAATAAAAGAATGTGTTGTAGCAAGCTAATAATGTCACCTACAAGTACAGAATGGGCCCACTTATCTCCACTCTTTACCCCAAATACAAGACCTCTTCTCACTTAACTATGATAAAATCCAGTGACCAATGTTGCCTAAATGTTATATTATATGTTTCCCATGTGCTTTCAGAGGGGACCAGAAGGGCAGAAAATACAAAAAGTTCTGTTCTGTAAGCTGAGTGTCTCTTTTCTGTAGCACAAGAATCCTGGGGGTGTGGGATATGGGGTGCACCTTGTCCTGAACTGGCTCCTGTTGCCTGCAGGCCCTTCTGGAGAAGAAGTTGGAGATAGGGAAGGAACCTGAGGAGGTAATCCTAAGGCATTTGGGTAGTCAGTTAGGTAGCATTCAATTCTATCAAAAGTAAAGTACAATTGAAACTTGGAGAGACACAGGATTCTTGGCTCAGTAAGAAGGCAGATGAAATTCAATTTTATGCTGATAGCAACAATCCGAAGTGTTTTTGTGATGCACTGAAGGCTATTTATGGGTCAAAGACCTATGTTGCATCTAAGTACTCAGTGCTGATGGTGCCATGCTGATTAGTGATAAGGACAAGATCCTAGTTCTCAATAGACCATCGTCAATCATTGCTGAAGCTACTGACCATTTACTTCAAGTGGAAATCACTCCCTAACTGAAGTTCCAACTGATGAAGAGGTTTTGAATACCATTAGACAATTTTTGTTTGGTTAAGCACTGGGTGCTGATTCTATTCCAGGTGAGTTACACAAGGTGAGGGGAAGGAACCATTGCTCAAACTAAAGCTGACTGAAATTTATGGCAAGAGGATTCAAGGATGCCTCCATTGTCCATCTTTATAAAGATAAATGGAATAGATTATCCTGTGACAATCAGAGGAGGGTCTCTCTCTTTTTCTCTCTCTCTCATTCTCTCTCTCTCTCTCTCTCTCTCTCTCTCTCTCTCTCTCTCTCTCTCTCAGTCATAGCTGGCAAGATTCTTGCCAGATCCTCCTTAAGAGGCTGACCCTACACCTAGAAAAAAATCATCTACCTGAGAGCCAGTATGGCTTCAGAAGGGACCGAGGAACAGTCAATATGGTCTTTGCTGCTTGACAACTCCACAAAAATTCCAGAACAGAACAAAGGTCTGTATACAGTATTTATAAACCTGACCAAGGCCTTTGATACTGTCAGTTGTGAGGGCTTATGGAAAATTTTGTCAAAATTCGGTGGCCCAGAGTTTTATCAGGATAGTCCAACAATTTCATGCTTGCCCAGGTCTGGACAATAGGCAATGCTCTTGAGCTTTCCCAGTCACCAATGGAGTGAAACAAGGCTACGTACTTGCTCCCCTGCTTTTTAGCATGATATTTTCAGCTATGTTGTCAGACACCTTCATTAAGGTCAGTTACCTAGCCTGAAGGCAGTTAGGTCATGAAGTGGTTAGAGACTGGGCTTGGAATCAGGAAGACTTATCTTCATGAATTCAAATTAGGCTTCAAGCATTCACTACCCATGTGACCCTGGGATAAGTAACTTAAACCTGTTTGTCATCTGTAAAACAGAGAAGGAAATATCAAACTGCTCTGGTTATCTTTGATAAGAAAACTCCAAATGGGGCTATGGAGAGTTGGACATGGCCAAAACAACGGAACAATTTCCTGACTCCAGTGCCAGCACTCTATGCAACTCAATGTCACCTACCGGCTAGAGGAAAAAGCTTTTTCAAGTCATCTGGTTCAATCTTATTTTACAGATGTGAAAACTGAGACCTAGAGAGTTTAAATGACTTATGCTGATTAAACTGATTAAGCTCAGTTCTAAGTGGCAGAGGTAGTTTTGGAACTCAGGCCTTCAAGCTTCAGATCCAGTACTTTCTACTGCCTCATGAATTGTTCAAAAGGCTACACTAGAACCAAAGAGTAAAAGGGAAACAAACTTCCTAACAATAAAAGCTTAAAAAATGAGATAGTTTGGTGGATGAAATGATGGAATCAATAAGAGCCTAATTCAAACCTATCCTCAGATACTTAACCTCAGATACTCCATGGTCTAGGATTCTGAAATCTCCTCATCCACAATCTATTGACTTTTCATTTTTTCCTCACCCATCCCTTACAAAGCCCATTTCTTTTTCTTTCTTTCTTTCTTTTTTTTTTTTTTTAGTTAGGCAACTGGGGTTAAGTGACGCCCCTCTTTTCTCCTCTGACAATAACATTTGAACTCAGGTCCTCTTGACTTCAGAGCTGGTGCTCCATTCACTGCACCATTTAGCTGCCCCCAATGCCCACTTCAGTAGTGTTGATACCACGCCACTAGCCTAAGCTATGTTGATGGTCTTTGATGGCTGTCCTGTCTGCTTCCTCTACACCGTTCTTAAAGGAGGAAGCCATTTATGAAAAGCTGATTGCTTGCAATAATCTATTTTTTAATGAGTTAGTCTTTATGTGTGCCTTTTTGAGTTTGCAAACTGCTTTATCATTACCTCACTTGATCTTTGGGCAGCCTGTCTCCTCCTCCCTCTCCATCACCCTTTGCACTAATGGGAGAAATAGGAGCCCCTGGCTGTGCTGCCCAAATGTTCAGTACAGTTCCTTGGGAAGAAAGGGAGCAATAATATCATTAAACTGAATTTGCAGCAGTCACAAAATCCAATGGCCTTTTATTACTTCGGTCTCCAGAGGCAGCTTCCACCGGGTAACACCACCAAGTGTGAATGATCATCTCCTAGGTGTGAGGGGCAGTCAGGATGTCTTCTTAGCTTCATTCTCATACTCTCCTGCCTGCACTCTCTCTGTTTCTCTTTCTTTTCCTCTCTGTCTTCCTTGTCTGTCTCTCCAGCTTATTTTAATTTTCTCTCTTTTTCTCCATCACTCTCTCTCTCTCTCTCTCTCTCTCTCTCTCTCTCTCTCTCTCTCTCTCTCTCTCTGCCTTTCTTTCACTGCCTGCCTGCCTTTTCTCAATTTTCTTTTATCAGACTTGGCTTCTGCCCAGAAGAGTAGCTAAGGGGACATGACTCATCTCTTTCTTATAATTGTTCAGGCCTCTTCTCCCTGAAGCCCATTTAAATAAGCTCCCGTTATAAGTGTGCAGTGGTCAAGAACTCCCTCCTTCCTTCCTTCACAAACTACTGGGTACCCCCAGTCCCAGGGAGAATTAACAATAATAATGGCAAACATTTATAGGTTTACAAAACACTACACTCATACACACATAAAATAATTGCATGTATACAACAATTTTATATATGCATGTAAATGTATTGAATATAATTATATGTATGTAACACATAAATATATACATATAATAATTATATATATAAAATCTCACTTGAGCCTCACAACATATGAAGTGAATACCCATATTAACATTTAGTATACTCATTTTATTGAGGAGTAAACAGAAACTCAGATAAATGAATGCAGAACACTGAAAAGACCACTTGTTTTGGAGGCAGAGGACAAGAGTTTGAATCTTACTCGATTAACATGCATTTAGTAAGCCACAATGCATGTAAAACATAGTGCTAGATTCTGATGGATTCAAAGACAAAATTGAAACTGTTTCTGTCCTTAAGGAATCTACCTTCTATGAAAGGAGAAAAACATGTACCGATCAAAGTTTGCATAAGATATATACAAAATAAGTACAAGATAATTTTATTTTTTAGGAAGACAGAGAGTCCTAGAAGCTAAGGGGTGGTGGTAAGCTCAGGAAAAGCTTTATAAAAAAGGCAATGTCTGAGCTTTGAAAAAAAACTGAGAGTACTTATAGGATAAATTGAGGCAGGAATGCATTCTAGGTATTGCAGGTAAATTGTGAGAAAAGAAAAGAGATGATATGAGAGCACTCATAGTAAGTGCTGTTTGCTAACAGTATGAGCCTTGATATATCATTTAGGCCTTCAAGGCCTCAGTTCTTTCAGCTATAAAATGATGGATTTGGAATGGTTGTACTCTGAAGAATTCCATGACTTCTTCATAGTCATATAGTCAATAAGTATTAGCAATGGACTTCAAGCCCGGCTCTTTATTGCCTCCTAGTCTAAAACATTTCCTACTATTCTCACTGGCCTTCCTTTTACCTGGAAGCAGATAGTAATCTAAAAAGTATGAGCTAAATAATAGTTCCAGGTATTTTTAGAGAAGTAGTATATATAGAAAGTGAGATCTGATCTAAAGTTGGAACCAGAATTGGGTAGGATTCTTGGGTTTGTATCTGACCTTATGTAAATCACCTAAATCTCAGAACACATGTCTGCAAAAATTACACACACATACACATACACACGTATATACTAGCATACACAAATATACATATCACATATATACACACATACCTACATATACACTTGTATATACACATTCATATACATCTTTGCTCAGGACACCACGCCTGGAATTGGGAAGATCTGAGTTGAAATCTGGCTTCAGATGACAAGTCATTTACTCTCTGTTTGTCTAAATTTTTTTATTTGTAAAATGGGGATATAATTGTTGCCTACTTCCCAGATACCAAAAGAGATAAGTGCTTAGTACGGTGCGTGGCATTATAGAAATATTAGTTATTATTATTATGCATTTCTATATTCTTCATCTATAAAATGGGGAATAGTGAAGGGAATAGGGAATGGTGAAGATCCAATAAGATTCCTCATCATACTGGATTTTCAGCTTGTCAGCTCTGTGACCATGCAAATCACTTCATATCCCTCCCCCCATCGTGTGTGTATGTGTGTGTGTGTGTGTGTGTGTGTGTGTGTGTGTTCTTGCCTACATTTCTCATCTGTAAAGTGGAGGATAGAGTTTTTGTGAAGATAAATGAGATTCTGTTGTTACTGTTGAGTCTGACTCTTCATGACCCCATTTTGGAGTTTTCTTGATAAAGATATCATAGTAGTTTGCCATTTCCTTTTCCAGTTCATTTTACAGATGAGGTAACTGAGGCTCTCAAAAGAAGTGATTTTTCCAGGTTCATATAAGGAATAAATATCTGAGATGAGATTTGAACTGAGGACTTCCTGACTCCAGGCCTATTGCTCCATCCACTGCATCCTATTTAATTTTCATTTCCTTCTCCAGGATATTCCCATTTTACAGATGAGAATCTGAGGTAAATAGGGCTTAAGTGACTTGCCCAGGGTCATATAGCTAATGTCTAAGGCCATATTTGAATTCTGATCTTCCTCACTCTAAATCTGGCACTCTGTACCTCTTAGCTACTCCAAACTTGCACATGGTAGATGATTAATAATTGTCCATGTACTTGAAACTAAAGGCATATATGATGTCCTGGAAGCAGGTAGTAATGTAAAAAGTATGGGCTAAATATACAAACAAATATATGACTATTAAATTTCCATCCAAAGTTCTTAACTACTTGAAATAGACATTTAAGAGAAATTGAATTGAGACCCAATCAGTCCAGGAAATAAATCCAACAGTAAGATTTTAAAGGGAGGAATTAATAACTTTCTAAGTGAGAGGATGAAGAACATATCTCAACTGAATGTCCACAATCTGTCTTTAAGTGTTTTTTATCAGGAGGGTGGTAAACAAACCCAATCCTGATTTGGGAAAGTAGGGATAAAGGTGGGGAGAACTGATTAGGTCCTTGTAGTTAGGGATTCAATCACTTCCCCATAATCAGTCTTGACTCATTGGTCCAACTAATACCCCATCCTGAAAACTACATGTTATCATGATCAAAATAAAATGGAAAGAATGGAAAAAATTGTCAAAGTTTTGTCAGATCCTATATTCCTAAGAATCCTTTGGATGTTTCATAGTTGCCTGAGTTTCATAGATGAAGGCAAGGAGCTGACAGATAAAGTAGATTCCTAGAATATTTATCTTCATGAGAACAGAGAAACAAGTTTGATCTTTAAAAATTATCTGTTGATTTTTACTTTATAAAATTTTTTGTTTTCCTACTGCCATAAGACTTAAACCTGTAAGAATTTTCTCTACCTTATTCACTAAGATATATTTATTGAGTTTTATGTTGGGAATTGGAAAAGGTATAATTTTAACCCTTGAAGAATTTAGTCTAAAACCTGGTTGGAGATCAGAGAATGTGTATATGTATGTGTGTGGCTAAATACTTATCTCTATGTACACATGTGATATATGCATACATATGAGAAATAATCATATAAATTAGCATGTAATAAGGGCCATATAAATGATGCTTTAAAAAAAAGTGCTACAAAAATTTAGAGGAAGAGGGATAATTGTGGTTTAGGAGAAGTAAAGCAAAGGCTCATGGGGTAAGTGGAATATGAAGGATGAAAATCTAGCTAAGGATAATGATATGAACAGCAATGCAAGGAAGGAAATGATCAGACATGGATTACTCATTTTCAAAGACTCATGCACAATAAACTTGGAATGAGCATAACTGAATATTTTTTTATGATTGAGAAGCCACTCCAGAATTCTGTGGTACTTCAAGATCATTACTATGAACATAATTGGTAATAAAACTAGAATTCAATTCTCCAGAGTTTTTAATGGCAATTTTTGCTCTTGGGTTTGATTTTTAGAAGGATGAAGCAGATTCAAAGAAAATAAGCTGAAACAACAGAATTCTTTAAAACTCTGTCAGACTTCTAGAGAGGCAAAAAATAGAAAAAAAGGATAAAATACAATGTTGGCAGGGCTGTCTTGAAACAGTTTTCCATTAGTGCAGACTGCTGCAAACATTTCAGAGAGCAAAATAGAAAAATGCAATACAAGTCAATGAAAAAAACAAAAAAATTAATTATACTTTCTGGCTCATCAGAGATCTCATTTCCAGAACTCTATCCCAAAAATATCACAAAAGAAAAAAATATGACCTATCTGTATAAGCATATTTATAATTACCATATTGATAATAGCAAAAAAATAGTCAACAATCCATCAGTCCAATGACTGAAGAATAGATGGATAAATTATGGTATATTAATGTAATGGACTATTATAGTGCTTGTAAAAAACTAAGTATGAAACACAAGGAAATATATAAAGATCTTCTTGGTGAGACATAATGCAAGGTTAGGCGAACTAAAATAGATAGGAAAAAAAGGAAAGGTATAGAACTTCAAAAGTACTTGGGAAGAGATACAAAAATTTTTTTTATTCAATTGTTATATTTTTTAATTGTTATATCAACTGAAAGGCTAAAGCCTTTATGTAGGAGCTAATTTCTTGTCTTATATTTGTTTTTGTTGATGATTAGTAAGTTTAAAATATTTTTTTTTAAAAGTAGTTGAGTGGCAGTGTCTATCTACAGGGAAACACAGGCCCTGACAAAATAGAGACAATTTTTTCTTTCTTCCAATTTTATTGGAAAACATGTAGTTTTCAGGATAGGGTGTTAATTGGACCCATGAGTCAGGACCCTAATATGGAGAAGTGATTGAATCTCTAAGACAAAGGAAAGATACATTTATCAACTTAGTTCAGCTGATGGTTATGGGTTACAACTCTTTGTAGGGGAGTTGTTGGTGAGGTTAAACAGGACCTCAGCAACAGAAAGTAAGTTAGTTTGATGAGAGTAATAATGGAGTAAGCATATGGAAGGACATACCCAAGAGAGACCTGTTAGCCCAAGGTTCATGTTGTATGGATGGAAGTGGTGATTTGTGTATGATGTGGGCTGAACCTGAAAAGAGCTGGTCTGTGTAATCTTCTGCTGAGAAAAGACAGTTTCAGATGGGGCTATAGCATAGAGACTTCTAGGGTGGAATAAAGGAAGCAGATAGATCTGACTTTGTCCAGTGGATTGAAGGTCAAGTGATTCAAGAAGGTAAGAGATTGGACAGCAGAAGGACTTGTCCAGAACTAGACTTTTACATGTTAGGTAGCATGGAGTGGACCCGGGAAGACTAGAGTTTAAATGTGGTCTCAGAAACTTACTGGCTATTGACTCTGGGCAAGTTAATTCTATTCTACCTCGTATTCTTCAAGTGTAAAATGGGGATAATAATAATGCACCTTATTGTAAAGACTAAATGAGATAATATTTTGCAAAGCACCAAGTACCTTATTTGTCCTAAAGTTAGTATTTAACAAATGTTTATTTCCTTCCCTTCTTCCTCTTTGCCCCATATTTTGGGCTAGGCAGTTGGATTTCAGAAGCTATAAAGGGTGGCAATGGCCAAATACCTGATGGGATAAGTCAGTGCCAGAAAGGCTCACAGAAATGATCTAATCCAAATCCTTCATTTTATAGATGAAGAAACTCCCCCAAGGTCACACACTGAAGGTTCAAATCCTGGTATTCTGATTGGGAATCAAATGTTATTTTTTTTTTATTCCATCCTTTCCATAGAACCAAAACTTCATTAATTATCAAGGTCCAGAGTGAGAATAGGAATTTATATCAGGAAAGGGTTAAGTAAAAATATTCTGTAGTTGGCTAGGGATAGTGAAATGTCCCAATTGTGGCTTGATAACTTTTAACTGGTGGTAATGGAAAACAAATACTGTATCTGGAGTTCTAGCTGAAACCAGGGTTTAAACTCTTGGCTTCAGTTTCCTCACTTGTGAAATGAGGGGCTTAGAGGTGACCTCTGAGATCCCTTTGAGATCTAATTCTATAATCTTATGCCCTTTCTCGTTCCTTTTTTAAAAAGTGGTTTTTATAACTTTTCAAGTACCCAAGATGTTATATTGTTATGAGAAAGCAAGAACAGAGACTTTTATTTTTGTCTTTAAAAACCTGAAAATAAGAGTGAGAGACTACATTCAACAAATCTTCATCTTTTCCATCCACAGTTCTAGAGAAGGATCACTGATGTTTCTGAAGTCCTACAAAATCAGTCAGCAAAGAAAGAAGTAGTTAATGTGACTAAATTAGACAATAGGAGGCAGGAAAGTGAATCAGACATTTTTGGAAAGGTTTTCTAATAAAAAATAGAAATGAGGTTGTCCATTAGTTACCAGGAAAATTCATTTCCTTAAAAGAATCCATTCCTCAAGAAATGTTGATGAACAAAGTTTGAGAGTATTATTCTAGAATTTAACAGATGCCAATCTCCTTGACATTCCTTGCACAGAACACTCCATTTCCTGACTCAGGGAGTTTTTATTGGCACCCCCACAGTGTGCCCTCCTCCCCACCCAATTTCTAGAGGAAATAGAAGGGAATAAGATTGATGAAGCACCTATTATGTGCCAGGCACTGGGCTGACACTTTTTACAAGTATTATCTCATTTGATCCTCCCAACAACCATGTGAGATAGGTGCTATTATTATATTATATTCTCATTTTACATTTGAGGAAACTGAGGCAAACAGATGTGAAATAGCTTGCCTAGGATCACAGAGTTAGTAAGAATTGGAGGAGTCAGGTCTTCCTGACTCTATCCATCGTGTTACTAGCTGCTTGGAACTCTTTCTTTCCTTATCTCCTCTTTTTAACTTCCTTGGTTTCCTTCTAATCCCAGCTAAAGTCATACCTATTGCAAGAAATCTTTCCAAGTCTTTAATGTTTTTCCTTTAAGATTATCTCCAATTTAGTGTGTATGTATTTATAACTATGTGTGTGTGTGTGTGTGTGTGTGTGTGTGTGTACACATACCTATGGCTATTTATCATATTTACCCATAGTGGTCTTCATGTTGTCTTGACCATAATTTATAAATTCCTAAGAGGGGGGATTATTTTTTGCCTGTCTTTGTATCCCCAGTGTTTATTTAGCCCAGTGCCTGGCATATAGTAGGTGTTTAATAAATGTTTGTTGGCTTGAATTGACAAAATATTAGGGAAAGGACATTAGATTTAGTCTAGTCTACTCTAACCTTCTTCTTCTTCTTCTTTTTTTTTTTTTTTTAAGATGAAAGACAAAAAAGCCCAGAAGAGTGGAAGCATATTATTCAAAGTCATTCAATTAACATATAGAAGAGATGCAATGAGAACTTAGGTTTTCCTGATTTTGAAACTTTTGATTTTTTAATATTATATAGCATTGCTTTAAAAAAAAGAATCTCTTTAAAATGAAACTTTTTGGCAGTTGGACTGTGGTTTAAACAAATGTTTACTAAACTTAAAAAATCACAAAATCTCAGATCTAAAGGCACCTCAGTGGCTGGCCTACTTAAACACCATACTTGAACACAACTCCTCTCCATTACATATCTGACAAATGGTTATAAAGCTTTTAGTTGAAGATATATAGTAAGGGATGTGGTGCTTTTCAAGAAGCCCATTCCATGTTTGGAATTATTATTAGAAATTATTAGAAAGTTTTACTTTATGTTGTGCTTACATGTGCAGTATCTGCCTATTGCTTCTGGTTCTTCCCCTTAGGACAAGAAAAACAAGATTAATATTTCTCACATGGGACAGCCTCTCAAATTCTTAAAATGAACTATCACAATCTTCCTAATTCTTATCTGCTTTGGGATCTGGAGTGAGGAACTGGGTGCCAGTATCTATGAACCATTGGCTAAGTCATTTTATACTTCTAACCTCAGTATTCTCATCTGTAAAAAGAAGGGGCTAATTATAAGACTTTTAAGTTCTATCTCAAAATACATGATTTTATGATCTAGTCCTCATATAACATGCAGCTCTAATCCCCTTTATTAAGCATTGGAGTTACAAAAAAAAGCAAGAGTTGGCCCTTACTCTCAAAATATGGAGGTTACATGTCTAATGGAGAAGACAATAGACAACCAAATATATTCAAAGTAAGCTATACAGGATAACTAGGAAATAATTAACAGAGAGAAGGCACTAAAATTAAAATGGTTTGAGAAAGACTTCTTATAAAGGAAGAGATTTTTATTGGGATTCAGAGGAAGCCAGGGAAGGCAGTAGTTGAGGAGGGATGAACAGATAGAGAAAATTTCCAGAGCTGAGAATATGAATGTATGTATGTACACATGTATGTGTGTATATGTCACACACACACATATAATATTTTTAAAATATAAAAATATGAAGCCCAGAACTGAACATAATGCCACAGGAATTGGCAGAACAAGGGAAACTGGAGTGCAGCAATAAACTTTCTTATTCTGGATATCATATCTTTACTCCCAGAATACATGCACACACATATGTCCAGCAAGGTGACTTTTTCCTCACAATGTGGTTTTTACTTGACATTCTTGTGTCCTTGAATGAGTCTGTTTTTCCAGATTAATTCCTGAACAAACTACACTCTGCCATTATTTTAGTAAAGCTATATAATTAGAGACAGGTGCTTTTTCTAACTGGAAGCCTTTCATCTGGCTAAGTCTTTTCTTACCCTCGCCCCTTGGATTTTGCTGTGGTCCTATTTTGTGTTTTTTCTCTCTCTCTCTCTCTTGCATATGTGCTCTTGGAGAAACACACTCTTTGAAAGTTGCTTAGGCTGGCAAAGGAAGATGGGACAAGACCATATCTCCTTATTTTCAAGGTGAGTAAGAAGTGCAACGTAAGATTTGGAGCTGAAAGAAACCTTAGTGATTCCCTAGATTCAGCCTCCTTTATATCCAGTTAAAGAATTTGAGCCTTACAGAAAAGAAGTAACTTGATCGATGTCATCCCTGTGATACCAGAATGGACACTTAGTATAGTTCTACTGATTAAATCCAATGCCTTTCCCATGCTAGACTACCACTTCCATGTCTTTGATTCTGGCCAGCTTTCCAGTGATTTTCTTATCAATTAATCCATGAACATTTATTAAGCATATACAATCTATAAGCATTTTTTTAAAGCTGTCTTAAGAAGCTGTCTATTAGATCTGTTCACTGGTAAAGTGAACAGAACTACTTGAAAAATACTACTGGGCATGTGAATTTCAACAATGCAGCATTTTTAAAAAGAAAATTTGTCTGATTTTCAGTCTAAGCCATAGGAATCCATGAAACAAGGAAAATGGGCAGAGTATTTGTAGAAGAAGATGTTTCAGTTTTCTAGCATAAATGAAGGCAGGAATACTTTTTGTTATTTCATAAGGAAGGAATATGCTTTAGGCTTTGACAAAGCAAACAATACAGGGAGAAAGGGACTGTGTTATAATGAAAGGGGCACTAGGGTAGAAGTCTAGACACCTGGGTTCTAATTTTACTTCTGTCATTGCTGTGCAACATTGGCCAAGGTATTCAATCTCTCTGGGCCATAGGCTCCTTTCAAATGGACACTATAATACTTTGCCCATCTATCTCGCAGAGTTAGTATTTCTAAATCAATAGATAGGAAAGAATTTTGGAAAGCAGTTATATCATTGTAGTTATAACAATAATCATCCTATAGTTTGCCAATGAAGAAAGCAATGACGATGAGTAATCCCTCTTTGCTGCCTTTGCCAATATAAGAAGCCAAAACAGTGGCTTTGGCCATGAGCATATTCAACTTTGCCAAAGTGAAAATGTTGGAAAGCCACTCACTCTTAAGTAATCTTGAAAAAAAAAAAAGCTCAAACCTTGTGCTTTCAGGAGAAAAACAACTTACAAATAACGAGCACTTCAGAGGAACAGGTAGGGTAGGGGAAGTATAGAGCATGGGAATCCCCAAGTCATTGAGGCTTGTGTTCCATGATGGCTATCCTAGCCTTCATCAAAAAGACAAGCACAGGTGTCTATGCCGCTTCACTGATCCGAACCAGACTCCAATTAAATTTCCTTTTAGAGAAACCATTGAAGTCCATTATTCTTGCAAATGTAAAGGCAATTTTTAGATACCTGCTCTTTTCCCCCTCATCTGTTGGATAACCATACCATTTTATAGCTGGAGATTTCTTGGCAAGCTTTTCTTACTAAGGATTTTGAGAATCATATTTTGAGAAGAGGAATGTGGCAGAGTTGATGCTTTCACTATTTCACCTCCTCTTGATTATTTCCTAGGAACAAAATCTATCTGTCCCATATTTAGGCAGTTCCTTAAACCTCCTGCTCTCCAGTCCATCTTCTAATCAGCTATGAAAGTGATTTTCCTAAAGAGTAGGTATGACCAGTCACTCCAGTGGCTTCCTATAACCTCCAGGATCAAACAGGAAAAAAACCCAAAAACATCTGTTTGTCTTTTATAATCTGGTCCCTTCCAATCTTGCTAGTATTACAGCCTTTCACTTATTAGCATCCTTAATGTTTCTTGAACAAGATCCTTCTTCCAACCCTGTGCTCTTCCATTGACTGGTCCTCAGGCTAGAGTCTCCCTTTTCTCATCTCTGCCTGTTGATTTCCCTGGCTTCCTTCAAGTTCCAGTTAAAAAAATCCCATTTTCTACAAGATACTTTTCTCATTCTGCCTCATAGTGTCTTCCCCCTAGATTATCTGCATTATATTAATTACATTTCCTTGTAAATACTTGTCTGCGTGTTGTCTCTCCTATTAGATCATGAATTCTGACAGTTGGGACTATTTGTATGGGTGTATATATATGTGCCTATTTTTGAACCTCCAACTTTTATTATCACAATGTCTGGCTTAGGTGTTCAACATAATGCGGTGATCCAAGGTAATAGAAAATCTATTGGAATTAGACTCTGGATGGAAAAGCCATCCACATTAAGAGAGAGAACTATGGAGAATGAATATGGATTGAAGCATATTATTTTCGCCTTTGTTAGTTTATTTGTTTTTTTTCTTCCCATGAATTTTTTCTCTTTTGGTCTGATTTTTCTTGCACAATAAGAAAAATATGGAAATATGTTTAAAAAGGATTGTATATATTTAACCTATATCAGATTGCTTGCTATCTTGGGAAGGGGGAAGTAAAGGAGGGAGGGAGAAAAATTAGGAATATAAAGTCTTACAAAAATGAATGTTGAAAACTATATGTGTATTTGGAAAAATATTATTGAGGAAAAGAGAAATGAAAATTTAAAAATGCTTGTTGTCTTGACTATACCCCAAATATTTCCTCACCCACATAACATGGAAATGCTATTCCTTTTTGGGATAAAATTGTAGGAAAGCCTTAGAATTTTACTCCTATGGATTAGATAAAAATAGAAGGAAAAAATAATATCTCCAGAAAGTATTTGAGAGGAGAAGGAGGGCTACAAGCTATGTGTGGTACCCCTTTCCCATTAAAATCTGAGCATAGATTGATCAGGTTGAGCAGTTTATAATTTCAGAAAGCCAAAAATAGGACCCCAAGGCACCTGGTGACAGAGAAGATCAGTAAAAAGGGCTAGAGAAGAGGATACTGGGGTGGGAAATCTGCAACAAAAATGACCTTTTATGAGTGGAAATGTTTTAATTAATGCATATTACCCCATAAAATTAGATTACAGAAAGTGACTGGAGTAAGTAGGGAGAGAATAAGATACTTGAGGGAGGAAAAGAATCTGGAATAGAGGTAGAACAGGTTACAAGTCATTCACTAGACACTTTGACATTGTGCATAGAGACATCTGACTGATTGCAAACATAAATTAACTCTGATTCCAAGAAGAAGGTTAGAATAGGTAGAGAAAATTAGTTTGTTTTAGAAGCAATGGCAGGGAGCAGATATGCCTTAGAGCTAACTAGATATAATTGTGGTAGCTTAATGCTAGTCATATTATGCTTTAGATGTTAATAAAAAGAATTAAGATTTGTGTTAGGGGTAGAAATAGATAACAATTTATTAGTGAATATATGTCATGCAACCAGCCTGAGCAGAGAGAAATGAATCAGGGATGAGATGAGGGTTTCCAGTGGTAGAAGGCATAAGGGCCTTTGTAGAAAGAGAGATTTCAAATGATACCATAAAATAAATGTAGAATGGTCTAAAGCTCTCAGGAAGAAATGTCTGGGTGAGAAAGGCAAAGACCATTATCAACCAGGATTCATTTTGAAAGCACTGAAATGAGGAATAAGGATAATATATCTTTTATATGATAATATATC
This sequence comes from Antechinus flavipes, assembly GCF_016432865.1. Lineage (NCBI taxonomy): Eukaryota > Metazoa > Chordata > Mammalia > Dasyuromorphia > Dasyuridae > Antechinus > Antechinus flavipes. The sequence goes on along the minus strand of NC_067400.1, from coordinate 335,247,811 downwards.
ATTTAAAATTATGCCAACCAATTTGTGAGTTGTCTTAGAATGGGATAAAATTTTGGTATGTTAGGAATTTGTCAATCTTATATTTTTGTATTTTCTTTTATTTTAATTATCTCCTTATTATTCTGTAAAGCTCTTTTTGCAAATGCCAAGCTTTTATCAAGTGAACTATTAGAATTCATGGACTTGCCCATATTACAAGTTTAGAAGTGGAATCACTAATATTCTTATAGTACAAAGTATAGGGGCAGAAACTATAGTTGTGGTATGGGCTTTTCTAGATAGATATGAAGTTTAGGGTCTATTAGCAATAAAAATCTCATAAAGAGATATGAGTTTTTAATGCCAACTATTGTGCTGTGTGTATGTATGTATAAAGCTGTCAGGATAGAAAACTTTATTTTATATCAAATTTAATACACCAAACATTTATTGGACACCTGCTGTATCCAGTGTAGTATTAGGTACTAGGAAAGAGTCAATTTTTAAAAGTTTTCTTTTTATTACTATGAACTTGATGGACATTGTTGTGCCCTTGTATTCCTACAACAATAGGAAATTTGAGGGACATGGGGAGAGTAGTTGGGATGGAGAGAAAGGGATAACTCTAAGGCATCAAGCACCAGGTAAGCAGATTGAGCTAAAGAAAAACTCTGGCAATATTTGTCTACTTATTTATATCCTCAAAACTTGTCGACTGAATTTTTACCTCTTTTTATGTTGTTTCCTCCTTATGGTAATGTATTCTTTTCTGGCTATCCAAGTCTTACTCATGCATTAAATTACAATTTAATTAAGAGCCATTTTCTCCACAAAGCTTCCCTCTAAAAATCCAGAGAACAATCCTCTTTGTCTCCTGGACTCTACAACCCTTATCGTCTGTATTATTCATTGGCTTACATCATAATGTTTTACTCTGAAAAAAACTCTCTTTTTCTCCCAATTAGAAAGGGATCTATTTCCTTGCTATGGTCTTCCTTCTGCTCTGCACATTTTTTGGAACGTTCTCTCTCTAGATTCTAAGTCTGGAAGTTTCGTGGCTAGAAAGTTCCAGTTTTCTAGCTCATTGGTGGTTTTTTTAATCTGTGACTTCAGGGGTAGAAACGACCAGACATAATTCAGAGGGGGTCCCTTTCTTCTTTATAAAACCCCTGAATTGCTCTGATGCTTGGCACCACCATGACCCTCTCCTCCTGCTTCCTGACCTGCTTGAGGCGAGTTGTTCTGAAGCACAGTCCTAGGAATAACAGTACTAGAGGGATAGAACCTTTATCCAAGTCTTGGGAGTACTTTCTTGCTTGAGTGACAATTGTTAACCTCCTCCTCACCCCACTCCACCTTTCTATCGTGGGCTGAAGGCCATCATGTCTGAGGCTCTCTGGTTCTCTCTTAATCCCTTTCAAGTTCTGCTGTGGAGGTGTTAATTCCAGTCCCAGTGTGAGGAAGCTGGTAGACTGTCCTAGTTTAAAGGTGTCAGGGCTGGCCCTAGTGTAAAGTGTGTGGTGATAATGAGTAGGTGGTACTTAAAATCCTTCTATTCTTTGTCCCTTTGATATCTCCACCTAAGCCAGATGGCCACATGGCCTTTCTTCTGGGATTTTTCCTTAAATATACCTAATAATATACTTAAATATACCTAATAATACTTTCCTTAAATATACCTAATAATCTGTTGCTTTCAGTATTGATTGGCTTAATTTCTCTGTGTTTAGCTTTCTCAGCTATAAAATGGGTATATCCTCACCGTGTCTTCCCGAGTATGAATAGTATGAAGAAAGCAATTTGTTAGTTTTATAATACTACCTAAACAACATGAGGTATGATTGTGATGGGATTTGAGGGATGGGGCAAGCAGAATTTACCCTTGAAAAAAATGGTTTATGAAATGAAATTTCTGTGGCATCTCCCTTCCCTTCCTTTGGGCTTCTTGGGGACCCCCTACTTTCATATTTCTTACTTTTACTCTTAGGAGCAAGAGGAACACATTCACCCAGACACATTAAGAATTTAACCCCTTCCTAATCCCAAGAATGTCATTCTAAAACAGGAATGCAGAAAGAGCAATGCTTCATCCAAAAAAATTAGTGCTAATGGTGGAATTTTAGATATCAGTGAGAAAGGCACTGGGGAGTCACAACAATAATGGACATTTTGTAGAGTGAATGCTTTAAGGCCTGCAAAGTATTTTTATTACATTTCTCCTTTTGATCCTCACAACAAACTTGTGATATAACAGGTAAGGAAAAAGAGACTCAAAAAGGTAAGTGTGGAAGGTGGGGTGAGATTTGAAGCCATATTTTTCCTGACTCCAAGGCAAGTGCTTTTTCTACTCTATCAAAAAATAGAATCTGTCAGGAGCCAGCTTCTCAGATCGACTATGCCTATTATGCCTTTGGGTTCTAACAGCTCCCAAATGGTTTGTCATGGGCTTGAAATCCCTATCATGAAGGTCACGAATGAGTCAGTGAGGGCGAGGATTATTAACTACTTGCCCTGTGCCCACTTCCATTACTACAGATTGGTCTACTAGATTATCTAATTGTTACCTTGGGGAGGGCAGGCAACTTGTGCCTGAATGGTTGAGGTATAAGATTAAGGAGCTTTGAGTTTCAACTGGTCTATAAAGGAGTGATAAGTTCTGAAATCAGGGATGAGGGAACAGACTTTTCTTTAGAATTGAACACAGGATAGGGAAAATGTCCTATACAATAATGCCATGTTTCTTATGTATCCTTAAAGGATACATAAGGATACATGTAACCTTAAAGGATACATAAGAACCTTACTTACCCTTTGCTGCCTTAACCATTCCCCAGTGTCCCTGTGGTCTCAGGAGGGTCCTTGTCTACTTCAGTAACAAAAGTCATACCTAGGAGCCTAATTGATTCATTATCGAGTCCCAGAGCCAAGTCTTGGGGCCATATCTGATCAGCAGCTCAGAATTAAGTCTTCTGGTACCTACTGCAGGAAGAGTAAGTGGGAGGACATTTTTCAGGGACCAATCTCTCTCTGGCCCCTTATTCTTACAATGGAGACTCCAGCCTCACTTCCATACATCAGAAATAGATGAGTTAATCCTTGGCTGCAAATCAAAAAGGAAAGGTGTTTTCAATTTTTCCTATGAAAAGAAATCAGTAATGATAAAAATGAAAAAAGCAACTCCCTTCTTGTGCTGTACCACAGTCACAGATCAGAGATAAAGGAAGGATTGGGTGAGAATTTTAATCTCATCTAGACTAATGACTGAAGGTATCATGTATGTTTGTGGCTGAGATTTTTCTGTGTGATTTTTTCCAAGAACAGAACTAGCTATCTTGCAAGCCTCACATGAGCAAAACCCCAGACCAGAAGCACTGGGTTTGCCTCTTGGGAAGGGATTTTAAAGGAAGACTTCTCCTTTTGTGAGATAGAGACACATCTATCTGATATTCCACAGACTTGACTTTATATTCCCTCACCCTCTAGTCCAAGATTCACTGTATGTAATAGTGAATGGTAATGGTAGAAAAAACAAGGGACTAGTAAAAAACAGGTTCTAATTCTTTTTTAATCACTATATGGCCTTGAAAAATCCCTTAAACCTTTTTTTTAAGGCCTCAGTTTGTTCATTTGTCAAATGGGAATGTTAATTCTTGCTCTATCTTCTTTAAGGAGGGACCAAATGTGTTAGCAATGTTAAAGTACAGATGTCTGAGAAGTACAAAATGCCATACAAATACAAAGAATTAGTATTATTATGCTATTTTGCATATTTTCTTCCTAGAAAATGGCACAAATAAAGCACAAAACATTTGGCCTTCTCCCACCTCCACTTTTGCTTCCATCTTCTTTCACCACCCCCTTCCCCAAGACTTCATTCCACTTGGAAACTCCCACAGTTTGAGCAAGGTACAGTGCTTAAAGAAAACAACAAAAAAACCACAACTCAAACATCATCATATGTGCTTTTAACATCTATTGAATGAAAGAGAAATTTTCCATGTCTGTGACATCATAGAGTCACACTCTATGTTCATAACATCAGAGAAATATCTTATAGCCCCGATGTCATGGGGACATGCTTCACTCCATGAAGTCACGTTCCACACCCACGATGTCACGGAGACACATTCCACGTCCCAAAACATCCAAGCCATGCTCCATATCCTTGACATTACAGAGACACAAGGTGAGTCCACAGCATCTCAGTGACACACGCCATGCCCATGACATAACAGAGACATGCCCACGATGACCCCTGGGGCGTTTTCTGGGGGTGGGCACTGTCCACCTCAGGATGCTGCCGTCATTAGCCTTGGAGAAGGTCTCAGCCCTATGGGTGGTATATCGAGTTGTTCAGGGCAGGAGCGTATGATGGTAGGATAGTGTCCAGGTATTTCTGTCCTTGAACTTGACAACAGGCTTTTCTGGTGGGGATGTGCAGCTAATATGTACCAATGTCAAGGGGCCCCAGGGCCCTTCACATGGAGATCCTGCGGAAGGGGCCCTAAAGAGTCCCTCAGGCATTTTATTGGACCCCAGTAGGGTCTTTTAAATCCAGTTCTCAGCCTATACACAATTGTCATACTCTTGACACTGGGCCCATCACAAATGGGCACCTATGATGAGATCTTGGATTCCTGTTAGCTGTTTGTTTGCCACTGTTACACCATGCTTCTCCACACCCCTACTCCCACAATGCCCGCAGAGGCAAGTGTGCGGTTAGTGCAGTGAAGGCAACCCAGGCCCGGCAGAGTGAGGACACAGGCTCCCAGCGATGTCCGTTAACTGGACATCATGCTGCCCTCACTATGATTTCTAGTGCCCTGGCCTAGGAAAGATGCTGGTGGAGGGCAGAGTGTGGCTTGAGATCCCTTCAGCAAAGAAGCTCTTGGTTAATAGCAGTAACTGATAGTTCATCAAAAGACAGGTGTGGCTTGGAAGGAAAGCAGCTGCAGTTAATGTGCCCCCACCTACTACACATGGTCCCCACCTCCACAGTCACGCCCCCAGAGTCACAGAAATCGCATGGTTCCATCCCACTCAGTCCCCCATCCTCCCCTCACACAGAAACACCGTCACACACACACACACACATACACACATACATGCACACAGGCACAAATTTACAGACGCAGGTGTGCACAGACACAGGCACAGACAGAACAGTATTATGAGATCTGCAAATGATCTTTCCCGGGGCCACATGATTATACACGGTCCCCCACCACAGCTTGAGGGTCACGTCCAGCTGCACCTAAAACCAGAGACACACGCTCACTCACATGCACAGCCGCATACATTCTGTTACAGAGGGGTACTCAAAGGGTTCTGAAAGTACAGGCAGGCCTGGGGGGCAAGTCTGCCCACTGTGGCGGGGGGCAAGGGGAGTTTCCACATCTGGCTTTGGTCTTTATTCAGTTCCGAGGGCTGACGGGCTCCTTTCCAGGAAGAAGGCACTGATAGTGTCCAGGAGCCCAGAGCAAAATTAGACCAGGGTGCCCTCCCCTTGATCACTGGCCTGGTAGGACAGGAGAATGGGGAGGTGGAGAGGAAGGGGAAGGGGGCAGACAGGGAAGACAGGCAACCAGAATCAGACAACGAGAAGCTGACCTGCTGGTCCGGAAGCCCTGTGTGCTGCTCACCCCCAGCCACCAGCACCAGCCACCAGCCCGGCACCGCGGGTGCCTCTGCTACTGAGGCTGCTCTGCGGCCCCTCTCAGTGCTCAGCGGAAAGCTAGCAGGAACATCAGCACGACATTAATGATGATGAGGAAGAGCAGGATGACAAAGACCACCACTCGCTGAGTCTCAGGGTTCATGTTGCAACGAAGGAAGGTGTGTAGGATGCTCCACTGAGGCCGGCTGCAGTCTGGGCCCTTCGCCATGGCTGGCTTTGGGTGAAGAATGGGGGGGGGGATTTTAGGGGGAGGGGAGGGGAGCTCCGGCTTCCAGACAAGAAAATTCGGATCCTTGGCCGCTCCCAGAGAGGAGAGTTCAGAGAGAGGGGCTGGCTGGAGGGGGAAGGGGGAGGGGAGGGGACCCGAAGAAGGAGGAGAAGGAGCCCCAGACAATGGACCTATTCTGTAGCCGTCAGGAGCAGAGACCTGAGTCTTCTCTGCAAAGCCATTTTCGGCAGCCGGCCAAGAGGAGCATGCACGTGTCCCAGATGCGGCTCCACCAGGCTCCCTCTAAGTTCTGGCTGCCCCTACCCTCCTTTAGTGGGGCTGCTCCCAGATCCCTCCAAGCAGAGCTGGCTGGGGCCGCTGCCCTGCCATGGTGGGCGGCAGGGAGAATGCGCTGGAGCGGGGGCGCTCTGGGCTGTGATGCTGGATTCCCAAAGAGCCGGCTAGCTATTTGCTGAGCCTGGTATCCAGGTTACATGCGGGGGCCCTAGCAACGGAGAAAGCACAGGGGCGAAGGGGTAGGAGATTTGGAGAGGGGGAAGGGGGGTTTAGGAAGGTTCAGGAATAGATTACTTTCTTGCTTTCAATCCCTACTCCCCTCCCTTTACTTCAGATGAATGGAGAGAATGCAGGGTATTGTATTTAGAAAAGATGCAGTATAGTCATACACTGTTTAGATGGAGGGATAGATAGGGGAGGGGAGTAGGAGGGAAAGGAAAGCACCTGGAATATATTTCTTCCTATTCATCCTGAACATTTCAGCTTTTAAGAAGGTAAGTATCAGTGAGGCAGACTGTCAAAGCTTACTCTGATAGGGCAGAGACACTCTTGAAAGTGAAGAGCTGGGAATGTTTAGGCTTGGGGTCAGAAGACCTGTATAGGAGTAATAGACCTTCAATTAATTAATTAATGGAGGGGCTTTGGGCAATTTTCTGTGTCTAAATTAGAGGCTTAGACTGACTGCTAAATCTCCTTCCAAGTCTAACACTCTGAGATTATTTTTTGGAATCCAGGATATGTATGCCTAAGGGAAGTAATCTGCAAAGGAAGTAAGTAGACAGGCACTTATGTCATGAGGAGTAGGAAGGTCTGTTTAAGAGCAGCTAGGGAGCACAGTGTGGATGCAACCAAGAAGATCTGAGTTCAACTCCAGCTTCAGATACTTACTGACTATATGATTCTGGGCAAATTATTTAGCCCTGTTTGCCTCAGTTTCCCCATCTATTAAAGATGGAGAAGAAAATGGCAAACCACTCTACTATCTTTGCTAAAATAATCTGTAAAAAGGTCACCACAAATTGTATTAAACTCAGCTGAAGTGATTGAACAATAACAAAAAAGATCTATCCCAGCCCCTCAAATATTTTTTTTGTTGCTCTACCACCACTACAATTTCCTCCATTCATTTGGGGGTAATCTGAGATTCTCTTTTTATTGTTTTCTTTATTTTTTCTGATTATACATGTATGTTAATTTTTTAAACATACACATTTCTTTATGCATCATGTTGGGAGAGAAAAATTAGAACAAGAGGGAAAAAATGAGAAGAAAAAAAAATTAACATAGCATATGTTGATTTATGTTCATTCTCCATAGTTCTAAGATCCTCTTTTAAAGTATAAGTAGTCCTTGGAAGGGCACCATGTTGACCTGTGGTACTTCAATATAAGTTAATTTATAATGGTAATAAACTTGAATTTAATGTTCAGTGTCATTTGAGCCTGACATCAACCCTGTGAGAAGGAGTTATTATCCCTAATTAGGCCTAATTAGTGAATCAGGAAAAACCTGAGGCCCTGAGATTTGCTCAAGTTCACAAAGTTTAGTAAGTGGCAGAGCAGAGAGCACAGCTGTAGTGCAGAAGACAGAGCTAGCTATAAATGAGGGATTTCTGAGAGGAACTTCTTACTTCTGACTTACATCAACTTCTGAACAAATCACTAAGACTATAGCTTGTAGAGCAAGCACCAATCTGCATTGGTGGGATGGAGCTTTTCCTTATTAAGAATTATCTATGACAAAAAAAATTTGGAACTTGAAGGGATGCCCATTAATTGATGAATGGCTCAATGTAATGGAATATTATTATTTTGTGGGAAATGAGAAGCAGGATGCTTTCAGAACTAAAAAAAAAATTCTGGAAAATCCTCCATGAACTCAAGCAAAGTGAAATGTACTATATACAAAGTAATAGCAATGTTCTGAGATGATCAGCTGTAAATGACTTTGCTATTTTCCATAGTACTATCCATGACTAATCTGAAAGACTTATGATGAAAAATACTATCCCTACCCTTCTCTGGGTATTATTTCTGAATTATGTCTGAATACAGACTGAAGCATTCTCTCTCTCTTTTTTTAAACTTAATTTTTCTTGAGGGTTTTTATTTTCATTAGGATAGGAGATCTCTATTTTCTTTCACAACTTGACTATTACAGAAATGTTTTGCATAACTTCACATGGATGGTTTCTTAATTGTGAGTGGAGATAAGGGAGAAAACCTGGAACTCAGAAATTTAAAAACAAATGTAAAAATTTTATTTTGTTTTTTTGAATATAACTAGGGAAAATATTAAATAAATAAATCAAACAAGAGTTGTCTATGAAATCATTGGTCTGGAATAAGAGGTCCAGGTAGGCTTCAAGGTTAGGACTTCTGACACCAAACCTAGTGAACTTTCCAAAGAACTTTCCTTTTTAAAAGGCCCAACTTATGGCAATGTGAGAGTCCTGGATCCTAGGGGAGAAAAGACCAAGGGAAAAAAAGGAGGAAAGGATACAGGTAGGGGTATGAAATAGATTGGGGACAATTTAGATAGACTTCAGTGACTTTACAATATTGTCAAATGTGAAAAGTTTTGAAAACTTAAAAATTTTACCCACTCCCAGAAATTCTAGGTTGGTTCACCCAGATATGCCAGCACAGTCCAGGATCATGGTTAACATTGGGAAGATGACATGTGCACCATTACTGAGTCAGAACTTTCTTTGGCTCCATTCCAGAGCAAATATAAGGGTTCCTTGATTTGTTCCAGGATGGGCTCAGGAACTCAGTTCAATACCCAGCAGGATTTTTATAAATGCCCCCTTAGTTACCTCACTAGAAGAAACTTGGACTAATTTGGATTGGAGTAAACTTCTTATTGGGGTCCCCAGTTTTTAGATCTGGAGATGGAAAGAAAGCATGCAAAGTTTTGGGAGTTTTGTTGAATGTCCCAATTTCTTCAGTTTCTGTGATATCTCAAAGCATTTTGAAAATAGACAATTCTCACAGGATTCTGGGGGTGGGAGTGGGAAGTGAAATGGCAAGTCATAGAATCATGGGATTTGGGCATTGAAAAGGACCTTAGAGATCATTTATAATAATAATAACTGATATATAAGACTTTAAAGTTTTCAAAAAAAAATTTTTTTTTACATAAACCCATTCCAAGTTGACAGGAACTCTTGTCAGTCAGGCACTGTAGATAGATATTATTAGTTCCACACAGATGAGGAAACAGAATAGTCAAATGCTTTACCTGGGATTACCAAATTAGTAAGCATCAGTATCAGAGACAAGACTGGTCTTCCTAATTCCAATTGTAAGACTATTCCATCCACCACACCAATGTTTCTTAAACTGTTTGCTGTGAGTCCATGTGAAGATGTAATTAAATGGGTAGGGGATCCCAAAAATTCAACAACTGTAAAAGGTTTCTGAATGTCATGGCCAAAAAATAATCCACAATCAAACATGTAACAAATCTAAGGCATTTCTGCTCTCCTGTGTTGTTTCTCGTGATACACTACAACCTTAGCACTGAACACAGAACATGCTCACTTTTAACATGCACAAATGCTGCAAGAAACACCTCTGCTTAGATTTTAGAGAGGCCACATAAAAATTTCTCAGGTGAAAAGGAGTCACAGATAGAAAAAGTTTAAGAAGCCCTACAATACACCAAACCACCTTCCCTTCATCTTATAGAAGGAAATGGGCCATATTTGTGACTTGTCCAATGAGTTCATGGCAGAGTTAGTCCTAAAGCTCAGGTCCTCTGACTCCCATTTTAACACTCTTTTCACTCTACCCTACAAAGACCCATTTCATAAAGAGGGGAATCAAAGCCTAGGAAAAATTATGACTTTTTGAACAGTGACTAAGCAGGTCTGGAACAAAATACAAGGATTCTGAAGCCTCCTTTTAATGTTCCCAAACAGGGTTTTTTTGTATAGTATTTAAGGTACAACAGAAACAAAATCATTGAAGTATGCATGGAACATGGGCCCTGATTTTACCAGAAGAAGCAAGAAGCGATGGTAGGGAGACTAGTCTGTACACTAAGTCAATGAATTCTTTCAGATTATTGGTTAGTAAACAAATAACCATGTCAGGTCCCAGTAGATTTCAGGCACTAAGGGTATTACTAGTTAAAAAGATTTGCTTCCATTCAATTCAGCAAATATTACATGTTCATTTACATGGCATGGCATTGTCTCCCTGATGCCATGGTCCTTTTTGAGAACAAAGGACAAACAACAGCTATAAAACACTGTGCAAAGAGGCAGCTAGATGGTATAGTGGATAAAGTGCTGTGCTTGGAATAAAAAATTGAATTCAAATCTAGCCTCACACACTACATGTATGTCCCTGAGCAAGTATCTGAATCTTGGTCTGCCTCAGTTTCCTCAATTATAAAAGAGGGATAATAACAGCATCTGTCTCCCAATATTATCAAATAAGATAATATTTGTAAGCATTTACCAAAAGTGGCAAATAGTAAGTGCTTGAAAAATGCTCATTTTCTTCCTAAGTACTGGAGAAGAAAGAAAATTTAAATAAAAATCAGCTATTGCTCTCACATGGAGTTTAAACAGAATTAATGCATCAAAAATCTGGATCTCATAATATAAGTAATTAAATGTTAGGGTATTAAGTTTTAGAAGAGGTGATTTGCCCATGGTCATAAAATGAGTCAGCACCAGAAGTGGTATTTGAATCCAGTTCTTTTTTTTTCTTTCTTTCAGGTTGAACATGTTATTTATGACACAGTGCCACAGTGTATTACATATATTTATATTATATCATATTATACTTAGTATAATATATTAATATAATCACATAATATATAATACATTCTCATAGAAATCATAATACAAGATACACAAATGGATCTGTGATCACATTCATTTAAATGTTCCTTCTAGTGAAACAGATTTCAAACCATTTTGTGACACTGATATCCATGTCTCCCCATAAATCTTTCCATCTCATATGCTGCAGAGCTTTCTCACTTTCTTCTGAGATTATGAAGATGCCCATGGAACACTTAAGCTGCCCACTTCTCCTCTCTGTGCTTCATCCCTTGATTACCCTTGACAATGTTCTTTATTCCAATTTTCTTTGAATTTCTTAATGATTTTATGTTGTAGTCTCATATCTACCATGTGCCTCTCCATTGATCTTTGCACAAAATGATTTGCAATTTTTTTGGCAAGGCAATTGGAGTTAAATGACATGCTTAGGGTCACACAGATAGTATGTATTAAGTGTCTGAGGCTGGATTTGATCTCAAATCCTCCAGACTTCAGGGTTTCTAGTTGCCCCCTATTCATTTACAATTTGTCAGATAATTGTTGTCTTTCATGTGTCTTTCTTTCTCTCTTTTTTTCTTTGTTTCTTTCCTTCCTCCCTCCCTCCCTCCCTTCTTTCCTCCTTCCCTCCTTTCTTCCTTCCTCCTTCTCTTCCTTCCTTCCTTTCTTTCTCCCTCCCTACCTTCCTTTCTCCCTCCCTCCCTCCCTCCCTTCTCTATCTTTCAGGGTTCTTTTTTTTTTCTCCAAGGCAATTGGGATTAAGTGACTTGTCCAGGATCATACAACTGGGAAGTATTAAGTGTCTAAGTCATATTTGAAATTAGGTCCTCCTGACTTCAGGGATGGTGCTCTATTGGACTATCTAATACCTTCCCCCCACCATGTATCTTTCAAGCATACAATATGACTGATTAGTTTTATTTTAGGAAAAAAGATAGGTCTTTGTTTCTAGAAAAAGGTTCATAATGACAATTGGTCCTGTTCTCCTCTTCCTATTTAATTTTGGACTCGACTCATTGTCCATTTTTGTTGTCTGTCCCAGATATTCATGTTGGTGGGGAGGTTTAATGGGCTATCAATTTAAATACATGTCATATAGTCAATATATACTTGTCATCCATTTTGTCTTTCCTGTGTGAATGGTCAGGTCAAATGTTTAAGACTCCTTCCAGGAAGTTCTTCAGTGTAATAGGGTTTAATACAAAAGGGGACAAAAAGTCCCCTGAAAAGAAGAACAATTGGAAGACTTCACTGTCCACAGGTAATTCATCTTTAAATTTTTTTCTTTTTTTGCATTTTTCTGAATTTGACAAATATTCTATTTCCATACATAAAGAATAGAAAAAGAGGTTGTATATGAAACTGAATTACTATTATGTGCAATTTTTTAAAAAATTAAATAATAAATTCAACGCATTTGTTTCAAAGATATCCTACTTTGTTATCTCCCTTTGAATTCCCTATTGCTTTACTGTATGCATTTAAAAATAATGCTTCAATGACACTGTTTTAATTAGTTTCTTCTCTTTTTTTTGGTATCACTTTCATTAATCTCTTTCTTCTTCCAAATTAAAAAACAAAAACAAAAACTTTAACAGAACAAATAAAGACATATAAGCATAAACTAATCTATAAATGTCAAAAATATATGTCTTATTCTGCATCTCTGATCCAGTAATGCCAAACTCACATAGAAATACATATTTACTTAGAAGATCACAAATTAACATTATTTCTGTTTATTTGTATTTTAAAAAGTTATTTTGTTAAACATTTCCCAATTACATTTTAAGCCATTAGAGTTAAAGTTAGAGGCACTCTAGAATTTTGTAGGTTACTAGAAGTTTTACTCTTTGCATTTAGTCTTTCACCTTCCTTTCAAATAGATAGAATGTTTTATCACTAGCTAAGTCTATAAGTCAAGATAGGTCATTGTGTTGATCAAAGTTATTAAATCTCTCAAAGCTATTTTTCTTTACAAAATTCTAGTCACTATTAAACTATTCTTGTTCTGCTAATTTCACTCTGTACCAATTCAAACAGGTTTTCCCAAATTTTTTCTGAATCCATTTCTTTTGTCCTTTCTTACAGTGAAATAATATTCTATTACATTCATATGCCATAATTTATTTAGCTATTTTCTCATTGATGGGTACTCCCTTACTTTTCTGTTCTTTGCTACAATAAACATTGCTGTTATGTGTCATATTAGATAGATTACTTCTTTGTTCTCTTTGGTATTATATGTCTAATGGTGATGTTGCTTGAAAGCACAATTTATTGATGTTTGGGATATGACTCCAAATTGCTTTCTAGAAAAGATGGACCACTTCACAATTCTACTAAGAATGTCTTAATGTGTCTGTCCTCATAGACATTTCTTTCTTTCTTTTTTTTTTTTTTTTTGGTCATTTTTGCCAAAAGGTGTGAGGTAGAATCTCAGAGTTGTTTTAATTTGCATTTCTATTATTAGTGAATCAACATATTTTTTTTCATATGGTCATTGATCACTTTAATTTCTTCATAGGGGATCCCCTTGAATCCAGATCTTCCTGACTATAGTCCAGGGCATGATCCACTATTCTGACTAGATACTTAGATATTTCTCTTATTTAAAAGAAAGGCTTTGAGAAAATATTATGGCAAAAATTTTAATGGGGAAAAGTAAGCTGCAAAATGTGTAAAAAGGACACAATTGGGGTGTGTGTATATAAGAGGTGGAGGAATGAAGACAAAATTTATCAATTTCACAACAGTTTTGTCTATGATCTACTCTGAATTTTTACAAGTTATTTCTCTCATCTGCCAAAATAGAATTCTGTAACCTAGAGGGTATATTTCCTCTGTACGTATCTTTCTTTGAGAAAGAGGAGTATCTGCTATGGGATAAAATGTGTGTTGGATGGAATTATTCTTTTTCTGAGTGAAAAGAACAAGTGCATTAATATATTTTATAAAGTCTTTTCTCTTGTCCACTTTGGCTAAGGAAAAGGCATTCTTTCCACGTTTCCAATCCATTATTAATAAGGAGGCTTTCTAATTAAAAAAGTATACTATGATTATACAATGAATGAATATGCAAGACCCTTAATATAGATTGGTGTGTATGGGTGGGGTAGGAGCAGGGATAGGAGAAAAAAGGGGAAGTGGGTGGTAAGGAGAAGGAAGGGCAAGTGCTGGAGAAAAGGATTCCATTTTTAAAAGAACTTTTAAAAATCAATTAAATATAAAAACAAAGTTTAACATTTTATTTCATAATTTTTTTTTGAGTTCCAAGAGGCCATTTTAAAAAATAGCACATTAGAAAGTGGGCTTTCCAATTGGAAACTATGTCCTATATGGTTATACAATTGAATATTCTTTGATTCAGCAATACCACTAGTATGTCTGTATCCCCAAGAAATTTTTTAAAAAAGATCAAAGCACATATTTTTTAAACTTTATTTTTCTTGGGGTTAGGGTTTTGTTTGGTTTTTGTCTGTGCTTTCTTTTACAATATGACTAATATGGAAAATATGCTTTCAATAACTGCACATTTATAACCTATATCAAATTGCTTAGCTTTTCAAGGAGGGAGAAGGGGAAAGAGAGAATTTGGAACTCAAAATTAAAAAAACAAACAAACACTAAAAATTGTTTTTACATGTAATTGGAAAAAAAAAGTGGGCTTCAAAGAATCATCAGGCTAGAAAAATTTAGCAAGTTTGGGCTGGCTGAATTTTTGATGTTTACTTTTGATTAATCTTCTATCTACCTATAATTTATGCTTCTGTAAATTACTTCTGGATTTACATGCTTTATTTCCTTGTGAATAGGGTCTTAGAGTCTCAAGTAAAGTCTTTATTTAAGAAGAGGTCCAGGAGTCAGTAAGAGAAAGAAAAAGTATGAATTAGAGTTTGAGAACCTAGAAACAGTGGCAAGGCAGTAATTTGGATGAGGATAAATCTCAGCCAAAGGAGTCAAGGTAGTTAAGGTTTAAAAGAAGGACAGGAGGCCTCATACCTTGAACTAAGATTTAAAGATGAATTAAACTTATAAAAAGAAAGAAAGAAGGGCTAGAGTAATGGTAGACTTTATGGATCAGATCTGATAAAAATCAAACCAAACTCCTTTCAAGCTAAGATCCATGGCCCAAGGAGAAAACTACTTCATTTTAAGAAAAATTCATCCTTTTACAAATGTAGCTACAAAATGAATTTCTGTAAATGAAATTTTATTTTCCAGTTTTCTATGAAAAATAACTAAGTTTCTAATAAAGTGACACTAATACTATTTACAAAGCACCCTACAGTTAGGTAGTACAAATATTAATATCCCCACTTTACAGAAAAGGAATCTAAAAATCAGCAAGATTAAATGACTTGTTCAAAGTCATACAGCAGGTAAGTTATAAAACCAAGAATTAAATCCAGATTCTCTGAGTCCAAATTCAGCACAACTCTTTACTTCCCTAGTCTTCTTATTCTAAAATAAATTTAATGCAACACAAATGCATTGTTGTGGAGTTGCGAACTGATCCAACTATTCTGAAAAGCAATTTGGAACTATGCCCAAGGGCTATAAAACTGTGCATGCCCTTTGATTCAGGAGTGCCACTGTTGGGTCTATCCTAATGATATAAAAAAGGGGAAAAGACCCACATGTACAAAAATATTTATAGCAGCCCTTTTTGTAGTGGAAAAGAATTGGAAATTGAGGGGTTATCCATCAATTGGGGAATGGCTGAACAGGTTGCAGTATATGAAGGTATTGGAATATTATTCCATAAGAAATGATAAGCAGGCAAATTTCAGAAAAACCTGTAAAAATTTCATGAACTGATGCTGAATGAGGTGAGCAGAACCAGGGGAACATTGTGTGGATGATTAACTTTGATAGAATTTGCTCTTCTCAGCAATACATTAATCTAGGACAATTCCAAGGGACTCACGATGGAAAATGGTATTTACAACCAGAGAAAATACTATGGAGTTTGAATGAAGATCAAAACATACTGTTTTCATTTTTTTGTTTGTTTTCTCATGCTTTTTTCCTTTTGTTCTGGTTCTTCTTTGGTCTAATGTGAAAATATGTTTAATATGATTGTCATGTATAACCTATAACAGATTGCTTGTTATCTTGGGGGGGGAAGGAGGGAGAAAAAATTAAAAATCAAAATCTTATAAAAGTAAATGTTGAAAACTAATAAAGCATATCTACAACCAGAGAAAGTACTATGGAGTCTGAATGCAGATCAAAATGTACGGTTTTCATTTTTTTTGTTTGTTTTCTCATATTTTTTTCCTTTTGTTCTGATTCTTCTTTCACAACATGTCTAATATGAAAATATGTTTAATATGATTGTACAGGTATAACGTATGTCAAATTGTTATCTTGGGGGAGGAAGGGAGGGAGAAAAAAAGAAAGTCAAAATCTTATAAAAGTAAAAGTTGAAAACTAGTAAATAATTTTTTTTGAAGAAAAAAATGTAAAACTTTTGGTGAGAAAGTAGTTAAGATGGAGCATCTCAACACTGTAGTACACCAGTGGGCATTATGCCTATTGGAATTTTTGTTACTATCTGCCAGTTCACTCCCACCAGCACTTTCCAAAATCCAGGATCTTCCATACCATGATTCATGTGCTCTGCCCACACCATTACATTTCACTAGCTTTTTGTTGTTAATCATTTCAGTCATGACCCCATCTAGGTTTCTTGACAAAAAGTTGCCATTTCCTTTAGCTCATTTTAAAGCTGAGGAAACAGAGGCAAATAGGTTTAAGTGACTTGCCCAGGTCATACAGATAGTGTTTGAGGCCATATTTAGACTCAGGAGGATGAATCTTTCTGACCCAGACCTAGTACTTTATCCATTGAGCCACCTAGTTGCCCTCAACTGTTCTATAACACGGCATGTCATTCCGCTTTGGGGAAATCCTGAGTTGTCTCCCATTCATCCTTTAAAACTTAACCCAGAATCACAGAATTTAAAATTTGGAAGGGGAGGCTATCTGTTCTAATCATCTGAACGATTGCTTCTACATCACCCCCAAAACAGATCAGCTAGTCTTTGTTTAAAAAAAATTTCTATGGAAAGAAACATGGCACTCTATTCCACTCCACTTCTGACTAGCTCTATTTGTTAAGAAATTTTCCCTTACAACAAGTAACAGTTACTTCCATCCATTATTCCTGGATCTGCCTTCTGAAGCCCAGAAGGACAAATCTAACCCCCTTTCTTTGGACAGCTTATTTAATACTTGAAGATAACTACCATAGTCTCTCTAAGTCTTCTTTTCTCCGTGCTAAACAATCCAGGTTCCTCCTACTTATCCTAATATGATGGGATCTCGAGGCTCTACACAACTCTTTCTTGTCTTCTAGATTTTCTCTAGCTCATCGAATTGGAGAACTGAGGGAGGAACACATTCAAAATCTGGGGGACAGTATGTGCAAAGATAGAGATTTAGGAAACAGAGAGTAGGCCAGTTTTTTTGTTTTTTCTGGAGTAGAGAGGACATGAAAAGAAATGATGTAAAATGAAATTATCCTCAATTCAAATGATATGGCCATGAAGCCTTCTGTGATCTTCAGTCCTTACTTACCCCCATCTAGTAGTAACTATCACTTTATATAAAATACCTCTTAAATGCACTTATATAATACTGAATATCAGGGTTTGTATTTAATTTCTTTAATAGACTATAGACTCTATGAAGATAGGGTCTCCATCTTAAAAGAGTTGTACAAGCTTCTTGAACATAGAAGATGCTTAATATGTATTTGTTGAAGGTAAGATAATTTGCTAAGTTCAAGGTTTCATTCAGATTTCACAAAGTAAAATAATGATATACTTTATTAATTCTATAATTTCAAAAATTTTCCAAAATGTGTCTACATGTTCCAAATGAGAGAGATGAAGTCACAAAGAGAAGTTGCACAATACAACTACTCATGAGTCATTGAATGTGTCAAGAATTCAGATCTTTGGTGTTAATAATGATGATAGTGACCACAAAAATCATCATAATATGATAAATCACAGGTTTTCTTGTTACTGAGACCTTCCATTATCTAGCAGGACCAGTCTTAGATTGGCATACTATAACTATAATATGCAAGGATAATAATAATAGTAATAATAATGGAAATAATAAATAATACTTCAAAGCATTTAAGAATGTAATCGCATCAGCAGGGGACTCTCTTCAAACATACAAAACATGACCCACTCATGCCTTCCTCATCCTGAGTAGTTCTTGTTCATATGCTTCCAAAAATATTTGGACCTTCCTAATAATAGTAGTAGTCATAATTTACATTTATATACTGCTCACTATGTTCCAAGTAAAGTGCTTAGCATTCTGCTGTACTTGAAGATAATTTAGCATTCTGTTAAGCACTTTACAAACATTATCTCATATGATCTTCATAACACTCCTGGGAGGTAAGGACTATTGTTACAAGCCTTTTACAGATGAGGAAATGAGGCAAACAGAAGTTAACTAACTTGCGCAAGCTCTCACATAGCTACTAAATATTGAAAGCTATCTTTAAATTTAGTTTCCTGACTCTAGGCTCAGCTCTCTATCCACTGACACCTAGTTTCCTCTATCTCTCTTGACATTATTATATCAATGCCCATTGAAACAACAAAGCCAACCATTGGTTATCTGACAGCATAATTAAGTGTTTTGTTTTTGTTCTTGCATCTGATGATCTTATTTCTCTTATGGCATTTTTCATTGG
This sequence comes from Antechinus flavipes, assembly GCF_016432865.1. Lineage (NCBI taxonomy): Eukaryota > Metazoa > Chordata > Mammalia > Dasyuromorphia > Dasyuridae > Antechinus > Antechinus flavipes. Next base: position 335,229,123 of record NC_067400.1, on the reverse strand, counting down.
TAATTGTTGCAGCCTGATAATGTCTCCATGACTCTCTTTGTGTCTTTAGGAGACCCATAATTTTAATTCTTCAGAAACTATACTAGCCCATGTATAGCTCACAAATATAATAATATTAATCCCAGTAAGAGCAATAATGATAGTTTACCTCTATAGAGTACTTTGCAGTTATAGATATTTTGCATATATTTTTTCAGGTGCTGTTTACTATTGCTATTAGGTGCCATAAGAAGCAAAATTCCTATTATTTCTTTCCCCCAAATGAGTACACTGTCACATAGCCAATAAGCTATAATGCCAATTGGCAAGACAACATGATGTTTCTTCAGGCATGGGAATAGGTTACACTGATCTACCTTCTCTCTTTCCTACCTTCTTTGGCCTTATACCACCCAGGACCATAGATAAGATCTGCCACATCCCCTTTGCAATCCCTCTTTCTCCATCCCCAAGTAAGTTGGAAACATTCCAATTTCATGTTTTCATCTTCCTCAACTGATAATTACAGTCAAAGATTATAGAGTGTTGCTCATTACAGAGTGGAAATAAGAGATAATACCTTGCTCCTCATCAATCACCATCATGGAATCTCTGAGAAGGAAGGAGCATTTCTATAAACACAAAACAAATGAGCCTTTTCCTGTGTAGAAAGAGAAAAGTGAGAACCCATCATCTTAAGAATTGACTTATACCATCCCAATCTGCATTCATATTTGGAGGACCACAGTATTCCTCTTGCATTTCCAGTTAGTGTGGAGAATATACTCTAATAAATCTCATTTAAACACATTAGCCTTATTCATGAGATTTCTTCCTTTCTCTTTTCTACTACTGATGTTGTTACCACATAATCACTTATTTGGAAGAACTTTGCCTACAAATGTGAGAAATGAAATGGGCTAAAGAACCTGATTGTCTTCTTTTCATTTTAAAACTATCCAAACTCACACAGAGATGCCTTATTCAAATTGCTGAAGTGGCTTAAATTCATGCCTAGTATGTACCATTTGGACCACTTATAAATGTGCTTTTTTGGAGATTTCGATATTCTAAAATTCATAACAGTATAAAATCATGAATGCCAAGTCATTGTTCATCTATAGTATTTGTCCTAAATATGTATACTAGCAAACTAACTTAAGTCTTCATCATTCAGATGCATCTCAATGTAGTTAGTTTTTTCTATATGAATTTTTATGGCAATCAATTTTTTGAAAAATCATGGATTTCAATGAGGAGATTCTGTGATGTTTTTGGTTTGATATAATCAAAAAAATGTTACCTGCAAAACAGGAACATTTGCTCTTGAGATGAACTCATCATCTATATGAAACACTTTCCATTTAGTCTTTATATAAGCCATGATGATGGTGATTAGCTTTGTCAAGCATACAACTCCTTGTTTTATGCCTTATTAACAATCAGAAGGTTGTTCAATAGCAATACTAATGTGATTGTATTTATCAAGTAATTTTGTATTATATTAATGTATACATAATAGAATATACTTTAAAAGCCAACTGTATGACTATAAAGATATAGACTGCACTAGAGTAATTTGCATCTTCCCACTTCATATTTTCACCAACCATACAAGCATATATCAGTCTTATAATGATTTGATTAAAACAAGAAAGACATATGAATTGGTACATATTGTGAATCTCTCAAATTTTTTGGGGGGGAGGAGGATGATACCTTTAATGGATTTTCCTATTCTTATTTCACTATGCTCTTCCACATTACAAAACAATTATATAATACTCTCAAGATTGTTCTACTCTCTAACATAGATTTTCTTGGTATATATTTGATCTGACCAATGAAATTAACAGCCTAATTAAAACCCTTACTTATAAAACAATTTCAGCTGTGACTTTTATAAAGACTAAAAATAGCTTTTAAAAACCTATATGAAGAGTAAGAAGAAACACAGATTTATGGGGTATAGACAGGATAATAGATAGTGTAAAATAAGTGGAACTATTCAATTCCCATTTGGTTTCTTTTTTCCCCTACCAATTGAATGATCTGCAAAGAAAGACAGAACAAAAATCCTTTAAAAAGAAATCAGCATCTAAAATAAATGAGGCATCAAATAGCAGGGACAATCACTCATCTGTTGTTAATGAGTCCAATTCACCTTGCCTGAACTACTGGAGTAGATAAACTACTGAAAAGACTTGTAAATGTGATTGCCAAATTGCTGACAGTGATCTTCAAGGAACGGTGAATGGGACAGATGCCACTGGACTGGAGGCACAGACATTCTGCACCGATTTTCAAGAAATAGAAGAGATAGTTCAAACTATAGGATAGTGAGTTTGACATAAATTCCTGGGAAAATTCTAAAATAAGCTAGTAAAGAAATGGTTTCTGAAAAGACATGGTGATCAAGTAAAAGTTTGTGAGTCAGCCTGTTTGTTAAGAAAGAGTCATGAACAAATATGGAAATATGTTTAAAAGAATTGCACATATTTAACCCATATCAGATTGCTTGCTATCTTGGGGAAAGGGGAAGAAAAGGGAGGGAGAAAAAATCTGGAACATAAAGTCTTAGGAATGTTGGAAGCTATCTTTACATCTATTTGGAAAAATAAAATACCATTGAATTTTTTTAAAAGAATGTAAGTTTAATACAAATAAAAGAAAACATCATGAAAGATTAAGCTAATTTCTTTTTTTTTTTTTTTTGATAGGTTTGTAGTTAGAGAAGTTCTGCTTTTCAACCAAGTCTGATAAAGCCTCTCAAGATATCCCTGAGAATAAGAAAGAGGGATATAAGCTAAATAGTACAGTTAAGCAGGTTTGAAACCGGTTAATTATCAATATTATTGGAAGAGCAGTGATTAATGAATTGATGCAAAACTGAGGGAAAATTTCAGTAGAGCATGCCAGGGATTTGTTCTTAGTCCTGTGTTGTTAAGGCCCATGCCTGGGCGAAGGGGCAGATCAGTTCTCTAAGAGCCTCCACAGGTATGGATCATAGCATTTGAAGGAGTTGCAAAGTAGCATTTACTGACACAGGTGTTGCTTGTGGACTGGGAATGAAATAAATTGGAGGCAGAGGGAAGAGAAAAGAGGTCAGATAGTGCAACTGCCTCTCAGTCGGGAGGCCTGAGCACAGCAACTGCCTCTCAGTCTCCTTGTTTCATCGTCATCTGCTCACAAAGAAGAGATAACAATTCCAGGTTCCAATCCAGAAACCACAAGAGCAGCAGATAACACTGTGTTGTTCAACATTTTTATAACTGACATACATGAAAACCTTATTCAATCTGTAGAGGATACAAAATTTGGTGGAATTGCCAAGATATTGGATCAGAGGAATAGGATAAAAACAGAAAAATAACCAAAAATCCTCAAGGGATTAGAATGGTGGATTGCAACTAACAAAATTACAATTAGTAGACATCAACATGAAACATACTACAGTTGAATAAAAAATAAATTATTATACAATTGCAGAATGAGAAAACATATGATTAAACATCTTACATGTGGGAAAAAAAGACCAAGTGGTTTTAACTGATTGCAAATTCAATATAAGTAAGTTGCTAATGCAATCTTAGGCTGTTTTAATATAAGTATAGTATCCATAATAAGGGAAGTTATCATTCCATTGGCTTAGGTCATAATTGGATTATCACATCTTGTTCAGGGTACCCAATTTTTGATGAGGGATTCACAATCTGGAGCCTGTCAGGAGAAGGGTGATGAGGAGAGTGAAGGGTCTTAAAAGCATAGCATACAAAAGCCTGGCTAAAGAAACTGAGCATGTTTAGCTTGGAGAAGAATCATAAATTGAGAAATAATAGCAGTTTTATAATGTTTTAAGGAGTATGAAAGCAGTTATTAAGCTTAGTACTTGCCTAATTGAGAATTTCTGCTCCAGTAAAGGGCAGAAAAAAGAGGATTGAAGCTGGAAAAAGCCTTAAAAGTATCTCCTCTGGCAGTAGAGAAGAAAGCCAGCTATGGAGTTTAAGGGAGGATTAGTCCTGGCAGTCAGGAATGGAGCTCTGGGGAGTAAAAGACCCAGGGAAGTCAAACTGCTATACCTGGGGAAAACATCATGAAAATACCTCTGAGAAAAGAAAGGATATTGGGGCTTGGCAGGGCCAGAAGCATGAGTAGCCTTGGCCTTATGTATTGGTTATATTCCTCTCTGCTAATGTATTCTATGCCTACTCTCACTAACATGTGTTTTTGTGGGAGAATGCATTAAGTTTATGAGGTGAATGCTTTATGGCACAGGACTAAAGACACCTGGGGTACTCTACTAGGGACTTCTCTATGCTTTCCATCAATTCATTAATTAGTGTTCTTCCAATACAGATAATTCACCAGTTCTAAGGATGCCTAATTATACTATCTTACCGACATCTTCTCCAGAAGGACATCTTGAGGGACTTTATTAGACTTGGTTGGAAAAAAAGACTTGCTAGAATATGGAGGAGGTGATTGACAAATGCCACCTGGTATTAAGGATAGAATTAGGAATGAAATTCTCTCAGATCCAAAATGTGCACGCACCTAGTGGAGGATGGGGTGGGGAAAACATTCTAGAGGTGGGTTACCCCTCTCCCACCTTTGGTATGATTCACACTCTGTTCCACTAACTTTTCCATAATTCCTAAACTGTTCTCAAAATAATTTCCAGGAGTGGAGATTTATTAGAATAAGAAATCAAAAATGTTAGCAGTTGGTTTTGAATCCTATTTCTCAGACTTTCCACAATTAATGTCCATAGAAGAAAAGGCGTGAGGCAGTTAGGTGGTACAGTGGGATAGAGCACCAGTCCTGAAGTCAGGAGGACCTAAATTCAAATTTGATTTCAGATACTTAACACTTTCTAGCTGTGTGCCCTGGGCAAGTCACTTAATCCCAATTGCCGGGAGGTAGGGAAGAAAAAAAGAAAAGGCACTTCAGGTTTATAATTGTTTTCCTTATAACAACTTTAGTACAAATTCTATTATCTGAGTTCTACAGATGAGAAACCTGAGGCTCAGAAAAGTTAAGTGATGGTAAAATTCATGGCTAATAAGTTTCAAAGTCATACCCAGGTCCTTTCACTCAAATGTTTACCATATTTATACTAATGTATTATGTTTTACTATATCATGGCCTATAATCGTCAGTCTGAGACTAGTCTTGCATTGTTTCATTTGAGTCTGTGAGATCTTATGTGTTTCTAATTAGATTGTCAAGAATATAAAAAGGAACGATGAAGAATAAAACAAGGAAAACTAACTTTCTCTGCAAGATTTTGGGGTATGCTGTACAGCAGTAATTATTAAATATAGAATTAGAACTCAGAATAAGATAAGAATCTAGTGTGTGATTACTCTGAAATAACCAAATACTGGATAATTCATTATCAAATTAAAGCTTCAGATAACAGTATGGCAAAAATAACAATAATATTAGTTAAAATTTATATAGGGTTTTTAACATTTGCAAAGTACTTTACGAATACTACGTAATTTTGTCCTCACTACAACTTTGAGATGTAGGTATTATTACTATTCCCGCTGTACATATGAGAAAACCAAAGTAGCCAGAGGTTAAATGATTTTCCCAGCTATTAAATATCTCAGACAGGATTTGTTCATATTTCTCTAGATTCCTAGTCCTATTCTCTATCCACTACAGTGTCTAGCTTCCTCATGCCAAAAAACCCCAAACAAAAAGCAAACAAACAAAAAAACTTAACAAATCCCATTCCAAGATAAACTGCTCTCCATTTTCACAATAACAATAAATTCCAAGTGATTCTATAATATGTTATTAAAATAATCTTCAAGATTAAAAGAAATAATATATCTATTGCATTTGTAGAAGGAAGTAAAATTCCAATCATTTAAACAAAATAAGAAATTATAGGAGAAAGAATTGATTTGGTTGTATAAAACTAGTTCTTGCACTCATAAAAAAATTTTGCATCACAAAAAACAATCCTCCTTCTCTTAGTATTTTTAGTTCTGGGGAGAAGTGTACCCAATCAACCAAAACCCCAAAACGGCACTTATCCAAGTACTGCTTTCTAAGATGTCCTTCTGATTCCCTCCTGACGCTTAATCCAAAGGTATGCCTATGATATCTCCTAACATCTCTTCATTAAAACAACAGTATGTTACCTCCTGCACCCAGAAGAAAACGTAAAGAAATAGCCTAGGAAAAAATATTTATGATAAATATTTCATATAAAACCTTTTTTCTACAATATCTATAAGAAATTGGTATAGATGGCATAAATATTAGACCCATTCCCCAATTGATAAGTGGCTAAATGAAATGACCAGGGAGATCTCAAATAAAGAAATATACATAACTGAATAAAAAGCTATTTAAACTCTCTAATAAAGCTCTCATATAAATGTAATTTAAAACAATTCTTCAATGCTACCTTGCACCCATTAAATTGGGGTGGTTCAAAAATGACAAAATTTAATGCTATAGAAGAATGGACAGGCTAGTATACTACTAATAGAGGTATGGATTTGTGCAATCTTTTGAGGAAGGTATATAGAATTATACAACAAAAATAACAAAATATTTTTACCTTTGAAATATTAATGATCTTATTACTAGGCCTATACTTTAAAGATGTTATTGACAGGAAGACAATATATATTTTAATAGCAGTACTCACATAACATGATTCATAATAGTAGAAAAACTGAAATAATTCATGTAGCCAATGGTTGGGAAATAAACTTTAATTATATTAATAAAAGAGAATGTGTGTGTTCTCGTGTGTGTGTTTCTTAAGCACTTGATAAATATTGTCTCCTTTGAATCTCAAAACATCTTAGACACTACATGCATTGTTAACTTCATTTCATATGAGAACAGATTTAGGTTAAGCAAGGTTAAGGGACTTGTCCTTAGAAATGTGGATAGTGTTAAAAGCAGGAATCTTGTTACTTAACAGCTGTGAGTGGATATCTATCACCACTTCCTTTTCTAGATGTTTGGAAGCATTTCAATGCTTAATGATTGAATGGTTGATTCAGAGAAAGGTCTCTTGGTCTATGTCTAATAGAATCCACCACCACATACAATTGTACCATGACAGCTCTAAAAAATACACAGAAATGTGAGAAGACATATGAAGAATGCAGAGGCAGAAAAAAAGCCAAATTGGGACACACTATACACATACTTTATAACTTAAAAAAAATATAGTAACATTTAAAATATACATAGGAATGAATATAGAAGGAAACATAAAAGCAAATGAGATAGTTTTGTTACTACCTTATTAAAATTAATGTACACATTAAAATGAATTATACATAATATATTCATGAATATTTTAATTCTGCTTATGTGTATTTGAATTTTGTTAATAGTTCTGAAGTTTAGACTAAATTTAAGATGCCTGAATAAAGTTCCAATCACTATGAATATAAATATAGATAAGATCTAGCCTTCCTCTCAAGGAACTAACAATCTGATAGATTTTTGTATGTCTATTGAATGGAATGAGGATGTATAAAGTAAGTACACAAAAAGCTATAATGAAAGACAGGAGGAAATAAGTTTAAAGAAGAAATCCAAGAAAACTATTATGAGGCATTTTAGAAAAGCAATATCACTTTTTGTCCAGTGTCGGTGGGTCAGGGAAGCTTCATGGGAGAGTTGGTATCCCTAGGTTTTTTAGGACTTTCTACAAGTGTAGATGAAGGGCACAGGGAAAATCCATTCCAATTAGGGGAAATGATTATAAGCAAAGAAAGGAGGATAAAAGAGAGACAGTTAGAACATGGAGACTAGAATATAGAATAAGTGAGGGAGTGTAATATGAAATGAGGCAGGGTAGGTAAGTATGAATCAGATGGCAGAAGAATTTATATTTTACTTAGTAGGCAATGAGAAGCCACTTAAAGCTTCTGATTAGACGACTGAATGGTCTGAGCAGAGTTAGAGAGATTACTCAGCCCTGTGAAGGATGGTTTCCAAAGGAGATATATCAGCAAGAGGAAGACTATGGCTTCAAATTCCAACTCTCAGTGTCATCTTCAGGAAATTCTCTCTAATTCTTTCAGCCAAAGTAACCCCTCCCTTCTTAAATCTCTTAAAGCATTTGCACTACTCCCATGAATTTATTCTGGTTTATGATTATTTAATTTCTGCAAATTTTGGGGGTATTTACTCATCTTGGACACTTCAAATGTCTTTATTGAATGATTCATTTTATCAGTGTCCTACCTAAAGTATGGTAGAGACAGTTACCATAGTGAATAGAGAGCTGGGCCTGATATCAGGAAAATCTGAATTCCAATTTGCCCTCAGACATTCATTACCTGTGTGACATTGAGCAAGTCATTTAAGCTCTGCCTCTGGGCAAGTCATTTAATCTTGGCCTCTATTTACTTCTATTTCCTCCTCTGTAAAATGGGGATGATGGTAGCACCTACCTCCCAAGGTTATTGTGAGGATCACATGAAATAATGATTGTAAAGAACTTTGCACAGTGCCTTTTATATAAGTGCTACATAAATGTTATTATTGGAGAAGCTACATAATGCAGTGTACAGAGTGTCAGGTGTGGAGTCAGGAAGTCTCATCTTCCTGAGCTCAAACCTAACTCTAGCCACTTACTAGTTGTGTGACCCTGGGCAAATCACTTAACCCTTTTGCCTCAGTTTCTTCATCTATAAAATGAGCTGGAGAAATGGCAAATCACTTCAGTATCTTGAGGGGTCACAAAGAGTCAGACATAACAAATACAACAAATAACAAATACAACTGAACACAAAAAATTATTATCATCATTATTATCTACAACTGAATATAGTTCTGCAAACGAGGTCTGCAGAATATAGTAGAACCTCCCTAGTCCTGGACACTGTACCTGTCTTAATAGAGGTAAAAAAATTCATCATTTCCTGTTATCTCTTCTCAGATTCTCATCTTGATCCTGCCCAGCCCTTATTTTTCCAATGTCCAATTTCCCATTAACCATCTCGCTACTCCCTTTTCCATGGTGTCCTTTGGTACTCCCAATCTATTATAAACAAGTTTCCTGATATCTTTGTTTTTATTCTCAGTTGTTCTTTCAATCCTTTTGCACTAATTAAAATTTAATCTGCTCTTAATTGTATTACTCCATTGCTAATCACAGCACTCCATTGCTGCAAGGAAAAAACTAAAACTATTCTTCCCTCCTTAACTCTGGAAAAAACCCAGCAAACATAGAAAATTTTGTGTGCTGAATAGCTGCATGGGTTTTTAGAGAAGGCTGTGCCTTAAAAGCCAGAGTCTTTTTCCTTTTTTTTAATTGATGCGTTTTGTTTTATATACCATTCATTTCTGTATATATTCTTCCACCTTTCCTTTCCCCAGCAAACCAAACCAATCATTGCAGACTTAAAAAAAAATGTGGGGGGTGGAGGGAGAAGCTCAGCAAAATCAAACAGCATGAGTGACATTCAATAGAATGTATACTATTCTGGACTCATTATCCCCTTTCCTCTCTTCATAGATGAAAGGAACGGATTACATTTTGCTCAACCCTTCTCCTCCTAAGCCCTTTTCAGTTCAGAAGATCCTAGTTAATTGGGGTCCATTATAGAAAAGAACACTTCCAAGACTATTTTTATGAGTAATTCATTCTGTTTCTGGAGGACTAGCAGCTGTGAGAGGATAATTGTGATCACTACTTCCTCTTATGGTTGTTTAGAGGTAATAAAGTACAGGGGAAAGAGCCAAAGAACTGGCTTTGGAATCAAAGGTCCTGGGTTCAAATCCAGCCTCTGATAACTACCTATGTGACTGTGGGCAGGTAATTTGACTTCCTGGGGCCTCATTTTCCTCATACATTATTGAAGGGGTTGAACTAGATGATTTCTGAGGGTCTTTTCAACTCTGTATCGATTCTATGATATTTATGACTGGTTGATCATATGCTTATAAAGCTAAAGACTCTGCCAGATCCATAAGGTTCTTTCCATTCATGGTGACCATAACTGAATCCATAAGGAGAGACCTTACATCTTGGAATAGTAGACTTAGTTTTTAGATGAGCTATTACAAGTCCATTATAAGTCTCAAGGAGTCCAACTAAGTTTGGATTAGATTAAAATATAATTAGATATTTAACAAAATAAACAAAATACAACACAACAGATATAATGTTGATTTATGATTTTCTAAATCCACATGGGCCTGTAGGGATTGTTTCTATTTCAATTTGATACTACTGGTCTAGTCCACTTCCCTCATTTTATGGACAAGGAAAATTAGGTTTTAATAATAGCTTTAAAATGAATCTTCACTAAAAATATAACTTAGACAAATAAGTTGACTTCTCCAGGACTGTTTCTTCATCTTCAAAACAGAAATAAGGATAGGGTTATAATTTCTAACGTACAATACAATTAATAGTCTATGAGTTATTCAGCCAGCTTTCACATTATTCATACAGACTTGGTCACATCCCCTGAATCACTGTTTCTTCTATGAGGAAAGTATTCTAGTTTGTTTATATACATATACACATACATATACATATACATATACATATACATATACATATACATATACATATACATATATATATACATATACATATATATGCATATATATATGTATGTATAATAAAATTTCAACATCTTGAATCTGAACATTAACAAGGAAATAAATGGTTGCATATTTAACAATTACAGGCAAAACTGACCAATGACATAGATATCCATTTAAACAATTTGCTTTGGGAGGAGGTGCCTTTGGAGCATGCTAATAGAACATTTTGGTTCAAAGATCTCCCCCACAAACTTACTGGGGTGTAACAATTCAATTCAGTGAAGATATTTGAAGTGCCTAAGATGAGTAAGTCTTTGACTCCAGAGTTGCAGAGATTAAATACATAATAATATTACAAATCAGTAAATTCATAAGTAGTATAAATACTTTAAGAGACTTAAGAAATGAGGGGTCACTTTGATTGATAGAGTTAAAGAGAATTTTCTGAAGAAGATGACACTGGGAGCTGAAACTTGAAGCCCTTGTCTTCATCAGGCTATCCTGATGGTCTATCTCTTCTGGAATCCATCCTTCACAGGGCTAGCTGAGTAATCTCTCTAACTTTATTCTGATCATTCATTCCTGTACTCAGAAACTTTAAAAGGCTTCTCATTGCCTACTAAATAAAATATAAATTATTTTACTATATGGTTCACATTTACCTGTCCTGATTTATTTCATACTATTCTCCTTCACATATCCTGTATACTAGTAAAACTATCCATTTTCATCTTTCTCTCTTCTGTATTCTTTTGCTTACATCATTTTCCCTGATTGGAATGGATTCTCCCTTTGCCCTTTATCTCCTCTTGTGGAAAATCCTCATTTATGTGACATGAGAATTGATTAAAGAAACAGAGGTTGTTTATTCTTAAGAATAGAAGTCTTGGGGGGAGAGTGTGGTGGTATAATTGCCCTCTTCAAGTATTTAGAGGGCTGTTACTGGAAAAATAAATCTAAGTTGTTCTGCTTGGCCCTAGAGGGCAGTACTAAGAGAGATGGGTTGGCAAATTAAGCTTTGATATAAAAGTCCCAAACAATTACAGTTAATTCCAAAGAAATTGGCTCTCTCTCATGTGAAGTTTCAAGTAAATACTGGATGACCCCCTGAGAGTGATAAAGAGGCAACTAGATGACTTGTAAAGTTCCAACTCTAAGGTGCTGTTGTTCTATTATTCCTAAGTTTAGGGACCTTAAAAGCTTTTAATAAGAAAAACACAAAGAGCCAGGATGAATGAGCAATAAAAACATATATAATTGGAAAAGGAGGTGGGCAGGTTACATAGAAAGAATGAGGCAGAACAGATGGACTGCCCAAGTGTTGTGTTCATTTCTAAGCGATACTAAAAGAATCAGAGGAAAACCTCTTATGTTTTCAGTGGCTCCACTACAGAGGATTTATGAGAAAAATAAAGACAGAAATTGCATTGGAGGAAAGGGTGTGAATAGGTCACATAATAGAGACACAGTTTTTGCCTGATGAATTCAGTATTACTGAAGTCAGAGTTCTGACTTTGATTCCTGATTTCAAAATTTAAAAAAAATGTCAACTAATCAGCAGTTACTGATTGACCAATAAGCCCCAGCCCAAGCCTCCATTGGTCATTGTTTAGGTTTAGATGGCTCAAAATGAATGCAAATAGCATTTGCTTCTGTTCTGGCCAGAAACCTTGAAGGTATTCCCTTCTCAGATTGTTTTTTTTTTTTTAAGCAGGTAAAAGAGGCCATCTTTTTCCTTATTTCTTACCTAGCTTAATCACTGAATGGGTTTAAGACAAACTGAGACCTGGGAAAAACCTTAGTTTAAAAAAAGCCAAGGTTCCTACTCCATGTAAGGTCATCTCCAGTTGTCCTGATCTATGTCGACCACTGGACCCAGATGGCTCTGGAGGAGAGAATGAGGCTGGTGACTCTGCCCAGTCACTTGTCAAGACACTACCTTCCTGATGTCATTGGTCTCCTTTGAAAACAAAGGACAAACATAACAACAATAACATCCACAACAAGACATCATGCATGGGGCTGTGGTGGGATACAAATAAGAATATGATAGATAGGAAAATTGAGACAGAGAGAAGTAAAGTCACATGTCAAATTGATACCAACATATGGTGAAAAGATTACTGGGCAATGAGTCAGGAGATACAGGTGGTGGTCCCAGCTTTGCCATTAACTAGCCTTGAACAAATCATTTTCAACTAACTGCCTCAGATGAAAACTAAGTCCGTGACTTTTAATGTCCCTCCCCATCTTAAATTCTGTAAGTCTGTAAGTAAAAGATGGTCCTTGTCTGTAGAGACCTCAAGATATAAACAAACAAGATAAATATTAAAATATTTAAATGATAGCTCAAGAGGTTGGTAGAAGTGATGTCAAATGGTGATATATCACTAAGTGCTAAGTAAATGATATAGAAAATAATGAGAATTTAGAAGAGAGAGAGAGTTCTTTAGGCTGAGATAGTTAGGGAAGGTTTTTATAAAGAAGGTGAAGGGAGATTGAAGGATTTATGCAGACACAAAGGATGGGAAAGGACATTTCAGGGGAGAAAATGGTACAAGCCAAATCACAGAATTTCAGAACTATTAAGATATATTTGGGACAACTAGATTTTGAGTGGATGGAATACTGAGTCTGGAGTTAAGACTCATTTCTGTATGTTCAAGTCTAGTCTCAGATACTTATTAACTGTGTGATCCTGGACAAGTCACTTAATCTTGTTTGCTTCAGTTTCCTCATCTGTAACATGAGTTGGAGAAGAAATAACAAACTACTCTAGTATCTCTGCCAAGAAAACCCCAAATGAAGTCACAAAGGATTAGACACAATGAAATGACTGAACAACATCCACAACAAAAGATGTATTTGGGGAATGTTAAACGCCTTAGCAGTACAAATGCTCTATACCATTTTGCTCCCAAAGAAAGAATTATCATCTATTCAAATGATTTTTAGATTAACTTATACAGCCCTAACTTCTCTTTTGATCTTCACTAAATTACTTATTGGACATCTTGAACAAAATATCCTTTAGATATCTTGAATTTAACATGTCCAAAACAACATATCTTTTTCTCAGACCACATCCCCCTTCCAAACTTTCCTATTATTGTCAAAGGAGTCATCATCCTCCCAATTACTCAAGCTCAAAACCTAGGTGTCATCTTCGATTCCTCCCTCTCTCTCACCTCCCATATCCAATCTGTTGCTGTCTTGTTGATTCTATCTTTGGAGCATCTCTAGGATATCCTCCCTTTTTTCCTTCAACACTGTCACCAATCTGGTACTGATCTTCACTTCAGTCTTGGATTCTTGCAATGGCCTTCTGGCTGGTCTCCCTGCTTCAACCTCCTTCCTCCCTATCACCTCCACAAAAAAATACAAAGTGCTCTGTTTGGCTTCATAACTTGAACCTTTCCAGTCTTCTTACTTTTACTCCCCATCACATACTCTACAATCCAGTGTCTCTTTGTTGTTTCTAACATAATACTCCAACTTGCCATATCAAGCTTTTTCACTGGCTGGCCCCCATATCAAGAGGGAAGTGCCATTTGAATTGAACTTTGAAGGAAATGAGGTATTCCAGAAGATGGAGCTCAGGTACCTGGTACCAGGCACATAGTCGATATTTACTAAATGCTTGTTAAATTAAATTGAATTGATGGCACAGAGGCAGCATCAGTTACATCTGCATCACTGATGAGGTTCTTCAAATTATGGAGAAAGTTAGTGGTAGGGATGCTAAAATCAAACTCTCCATGAATCCTCTATTCTCTAGCCATGAATCATTCATGTATGGGCAAAGCACTTTATCCCCCACCTGCTATGATGAAGACATGTAGGTATCAGAATCAGACTTCACAAAATTAGACAAATTTAGAGCTGGAAAGACCATTGAGAAGCATTTGATCTAAAAGAGGACAGAAGTGAGGTTCAGACAGATGAAGGTCTTGTTGCCCAAGACCACAACAAGGAGATGGTCAGAATGAAATCCTCTGAATCCATTGTTCTTTCCAATATACCTTACTGTTTCTTCAAAAGACCTTAATGGTGGATTTCCTTTTCATAAAGAATTTATGTCAGGTCTCCATTTTAAGACAATCAATATCTCATTTTTTTGTTTAAGACTTTAAGGGTTTGCAAAACATTTTACTTTATTATGTCATTTGATCCTCACAACAACTCTGTGTTATAAATTCTCTATATTTCGCAGATAAACAAACAGAAGATCTGATTGAATTTAAATGATTTATTCAGGATCCATAGATAGTATGAACAATATTCAAAAAAGTAAAGCAGTTTAGCCCATTCCCATCCTTTTAGAAAATATGATTGAATATGTGTGTTTAGCACAATTCCAAAGCACAACTCTAAAAGATTTTTCTCTGCTGTGGATTGCTTTTTTATCTCCCACAGAAGCCAACATAATGCTACGTATAGAACAGACACAGTAACAAATCTGTGTGGATCAATATGCAAGGAACAATATAGGCTGCCTGGGAACCTAGGAAAAAAGAAAATGTTCTTAGGAAATGTATTTCCTGTGGATCCAAAAGCTAACCAGTATTTATGTGGGTTTTTTTTTTCTTTTCAAAAAATTCATATTAAAAGCCATCAATGGAAGAAAAGGTGGGAGGAAAGATTTGAAAACTTGATCTCCAAACTGCTAATCAATGTGAACTTGGTGTTCTCCACAAAAGCTCTGGTTATTAATACTGAAAGCTTTGTCTTATAATACTGCCAGTGGGCAATGTGGGGGCGTGGCCTGGTCAATGGTAACTTCAGGATGAGTCCCTTGGTATGGTTTTTCAAATGTTGGTATCTTCAGTGAACCTATGAGATTATAGGTTCCTAAATTTAGATCTGAAAGGGAACTTAAAAGGTGTTCTAATCCCTCTACCCTGACATTTTTATTATTGCAGCTTGATGTGAAAATTACAATCAAAGAATTCTTTACTAAGCACATGGTTGGGACTTCACTAATTTTCATGGACCTTTTATTCAAGGGGCCTTTGCTATTAAGGACTCAAGGAATTTTGGGTGCCAAAGTCTAAATGAGTGAGCTGTCTTTTGTTTCAAAATTCTTTTGAGTGTGCATAAAGGTAAAGTTTCTTTGTACCACCAAGGTTGTCTTAGAAAGAGGGGATTTGTTTCAGTATTTTTATGAGGCACTGTGTTAGAACAGAAAATGTTACTAGGAATCAGGGGAGTTCTAAGGTCAGTTTGCCAGATGATTCTGGGTGAGCTACTTAGTCTCAGTTTCTTCATCTATAAAATGGGTAGCTAGTGGTGCTGTGGATGGAGTCCTGGAGTCAGGAGGACCCGAGTTCAAATCCATTCTCAGATACTTACTAGCTATATGACCCTAAGCAAATCACTTAACCTCTGGCTGCCTTGATTCCTTAACTGTAAAATATGGACAATAACAGCATCTACCTTGTAAAAAGCATTTAGCACAGTGGCATGTAGTAGGAGCTATGCAAACTACTTCTCCTTCCTCCCCACACACCCATTTCACCATCCAGGAACATGAGACTTTTAATGTGATAATGGATCCAAAAGTACAAAGCATGATACAAATATATTCTTGACACCTTACTTAAGTGATGATAGGAATTAAGTCTAGAAGTTACTTTACAGATCATTTATTCTAATTCCCACATTTTACAGATGAGAAAACTGAAGCCCCAAAAGGTTAAATGATTTGTCTTATATCACAAAAGCAATATAGTAAGTGTGGCAGAGCTAGTATTTGAAGGATCCCAATAGGGAGATCCTTTGTTTTCAAATCTAGATCTCTTTCTGTTATTCTGCCTTTTCTGGAAATCATTTAACTAACTGATTATTATCCAGAAAGACTTCAGGGTAACCAAAAATCAGTGTCACAAAATCCACACATCTGCACAAGACCTATTTATTTTTGTGGTATCCACAATTCAGACACCTTGGTTATCTAGTTTTCTACTACCAGATCAGAAGCAAGGATGTGTGTGTATATATGTGCATGCATATATCTATATCTAAATACTGATTTCTCCATATACCTGCATAGATATTTATGTTTAATGTATATGTACATGCATATAAACCTATAGGTCTCTCCCTATATACAGATGTATAGATATAACTAACTATAAGTACAGCAAACACACACATATATATTTATATATAAATTTATCTATATATAACAATCTTCATATGTGAACCTATATATGTATATATTCACACACACACACATACACAATATCCTTTCTCCTACCCACCTTTCTCTCTCTTTCCCTTTTCTCTCTCCCTATATCTATCTATTTAGAGAAAAATGGTGGAGAGAAGCTAGGAAGTTGCCTGAGCTCTCCCCAGTTTCCCCTCAAAAATAACATTAAATCAGGCCTCTAAACAGATCCTGGAATGACAAAAAGATGAAATGAAAATTTTTTCTAACTTAAGATAACTTAGAAGGACTTCAGGAAAGTTTGCTTCACATAGGTAAAAGGGGAGTGTAATCCATGGTCCAGGTAGCTAATGGGAGGTTTTTAGATACTGTAGAGATCAACAATCAAGGCCCCTTGGGTCCTGACTCAGTGGCCCAGTAACACAACTGCTCAGTTATGAGGTCTCTAGCCCCAGCACTGAAGGTAAACTGCCAGTTATGGAAACAAGGCAACAATAGGTGCAAATAGGCACCTCAGAACAGTGAGCAAGCCACCAGCACCTGAGGTCCCAAAGCCAATGACCAGGGCACTGGTTCTCAGCACAAGAAGGTTGGGACAGTTCCTCAGTGCCCCGGGAGCAGAACTTAACATTAAAACCATGAAATAGGCACACACACACACACACACACACACACACACACACACACACCCGGAGAAAGTTACTATGGTGACAGAGAAGCTCAAATCATAAACTCAAAAAACAACAACAACAAAAACAGTTCAAAGGGATGTGAATTGATCTCAAGCCCCAAAAACCTTCTTGGAAGAATTCATAAAGGATTTTAGAAGTCAAATAAGAAAGATAGAAGAAAAACTGGAAAAAAAAGAGAGATATGCAAGAGAAAGCCAACAGCTTGAAAAAGGAAGGGCAGAAATTTACTGAAGGAAAACAACTCCTTAAAAAATACAATTGGGGGGCACTAGATGGCATGATGGATAGAGTACCAACCCTGGAATCAGGAGGACCTGAGTTCAAGCCTGGCAACAAACACTTAACACTTCCTAGCTGTGTGATCCTGGATCCTGGGCATGTTCACTTAGCTGGTGTGTGTGTGTGTGTGTGTTTGTGTGTGTGTGTGTGTGTGTGTGTGTGTGCATAAATACATACAAGGAGCAACTAGGGAAAAAAGGTTCCCTAAAGAAAAAACTTGAAAAGTAAAATTGATCAAACAGAAAGGGAGGTACAAAAACTAACTGGAGAAAATAATTCTTTAAAAATTAGAATTGGATAAATGGAAACTAATGACTCTATGAGTCATCAAGCAACAGTCAAATAAAAAATCAAATGAAAAAATAGAAAAAAATGTAAAACACCTCATTGGAAAAACAACTGACTTGGAAAATAGGAAGACTGATCTCAGACAAAGCAAAAGCAAAAATAGACCTAAAAAAAATAAGGAAGGAAACTACATCTTCCTAAAAGGTAATATAGTCTATGAAGTAATATCAATACTAAACATATGCTCCAAGTGGTATAGCATCCATATTTTTAGAGGACAAGTTGACTGACTTATAGGAAGAAATAGACAGTAAAACTATACTAGTGGGGGTCTCAACCTCCCCCTCTCAAAATGACATAAATCTAACTGCAAAATAAACAGAAAAGAATATATCTTTTCCTCAGCAGTACATTGCATCTACACAAAAACTGACCATGTGTTAAGACATGAAAACCTCACAATCAAATGCAGAAAGGCAGAAATATTAAATGCATCCTTTTCAGATTATAATGCAATAAAAATTACATGTAATAAAGGACCATGGAAAGATAGACTAAAAATTAATTAGAAACTAAATAATATAATCATAAAGCATGAGTGGATCAGACAACAAATCACAGAAACAATTAATAGTTTCATCGAAGAGAATGATAATCATAAGATAACATAGCAAAACTTATGGGTTGTAGAGAAAGAGAGTTGGTGAAGATGGAGCATTGCTTGAGGCAGATACATAGACAAAAACAAAAAGTATGAGGGAAGAGAAAGAAAAAGATATATATAAGTCCAAAGATTGCACTAAGAGTTTTGCAATACTTCGTAGAAGTTGAAAAGCATTAAAAGCTGTGGAACTTTGTTAGGGCAAGGAATTCTGAAGTTCAACCTGATCTGTTAGCTATTCCCAGAAAATGACACTCCATCTCCTCCATCTCCTGCCTCCACACTCATGTAGAGGC
The DNA here is from genome assembly GCF_016432865.1 of Antechinus flavipes. Classification (NCBI taxonomy): domain Eukaryota; kingdom Metazoa; phylum Chordata; class Mammalia; order Dasyuromorphia; family Dasyuridae; genus Antechinus; species Antechinus flavipes. Next base: position 335,210,208 of record NC_067400.1, on the reverse strand, counting down.
AGCTCCTTATGTTGCAAATGCATTTCTTCTTCAATTCCACATCATGGAATCTTCAGTTTCCAAAGCTCAGCTTAAAAGATGCCTCCTATACAAGGTCTTTCCTGATCCCTCTCTTTCTTCTTCCTTTTGAAATTACTTTGTACTTCATCACATTGACTTATATGAATATATATATATATATAAATAAAATAGATGGTAAACTCCTTGAAGGTAGGAATTATATTGACTTTACTTCTGAACATCCAAAGCCTGGTCACAACACCTTGCGCCTACTATATATTTAATACAATTCTGTTGAATAGATTTCTACAATCAAATTGCTACAGTCAAAAGCCCTGATGGATTTTGATGTGTTCACAGTACACTATGGTAAATGACATCCATAGTAAAGATTTTGAATCATCAATAAAAGACAAAATTCTGTTAGTTATGATCCATTTTTTAAAAGCAAGAGAAAGAACATTTAGAAAGATTTCTTTCCAAATTTTTAAGTTTCAAGTAATTGATGCTTAAAGGCATAATCAGTTTTATCTGGAAAATTTTCTTATTCTCTCAGGATGCTGGGTCAATGAGGCTCTAGTACATTATTTTTTTTACTGTGATATAGAGTCTCTCCAAAGGGTCATACCTGCCCATTCCCTCCAACCTCTCAGTGTCAACTGCTCTGTATCACTGTTTGATGGCTAGTATACCAGTTACTGTTTCTTGAGCTGTCCAGCAGGTCATCAATCTCAGTAAATGCTGAAGGCTTAACCCCTCAGGAAATCAACCCTTTCTCAGTGGAAAAATCCTCTATGTGCAGCATAATTAAAGGAAGATTTTAGTTGAAAAGAACCAGAAAGTTAAGAACTTTACCTATCCACAAGAAAAAAAAAAACTGTCTTTGTTACCAGAAAATTGCAGTCATTATTCTCTTTTGTGACTATTGCAATGAGGTCAGCAACAAAAAATTCAATGTCTTAACATTCTTTTAGTGTTTACTCTCCATGGACACAAGCATAAGTACAGAAATGAGAACAGGGCACAGGAAATAGCTTCCTAGAGATGATATTTCCTGCTTAGTCCTTCCATTTAGGTGAGGATGCTGGGCAAATATCAGCTTAAGGGGAGATAGCATGCCAACCCACATGCAGTGTCCTAAACTCTATCTCACTATGAAAATGAATTGCCTCTATTCTCTGTCTCACTATTTCTCTGTCTAAACAGATCCTATGAGGTTCTGGTGGCTAAACAAGGAAACAGAAATCTATATCACAGGAAAAGTACTTTCTATTGTTATATAATATATTTATAATAGTTACCATTTTAAAGAATAATCTCTTACTTTTAACATATTTTAATATGATTCACTGAAATTAGAATTTCTATCATTATAATAGTTAATACATTAAAGATTAACTTCAAACTCTTATGATACTCTTTCATATGAACTGCATAATTTAGCACCTTATTATATTCTCTTGCTGATTAACAATTCCTTCATATATGTGTATATGTGACATCTGACTCCCAAAATAGAATTTAAGTTCTTTGAGGGAAGATATATATATATATAAATTTTTTTTATTGAGACCATTAGGATTAAGTGACTTGCCCAGGGTCACACAGCTAGGAAGTATTAAGTGTTTGAGGCCAGATTTGAACTCAGGTACTCCTGACTTCAGGGCTGTTGCACTATAATATTTTTTAGCACTGTGTACAAGATAGGAGGCAGCCAGTGGTAATAGATAAAATCCAGGAAGAGGTGGGATAAAGTTCTGACTTTGATACATGTTGGATAATTATTTTCCATCATTTACACTCCTTGATTTTGACTCTACCATCATTATGTCTCCCCCCTTTCCGGATCCAATTTATCACCAGTAAACCCCTTTTCAGCTTGTGCACTAACACAACATCAGTATTCTTAGTTGCCTCTGCTCCTCTGATTGGAGGGCTGGAGGGTGGAATAAGAAACTTTTCCCAAATTCTCCTTTTGAAAAGGGCTCAAAAGCCCAGTCAAAACTTCATTTCCCACTATCAATTGTTTGGTTTAGATTCTATATCCTCATGCCAGGTGACTTTCACCCCCACCCTTTTTCAGATTTCTTTTGTGTGTTGTTTTCCCTCAGACTGTAAGCTCCTTAAGGGCAGGACCATCTTTGTTTTTCTTATTTGTATCCCAAGTGCTTATCACAGTGCCTGGAATACACTTACTAAATGTCTATTCTATTACTTTACCATATTAGATGTGTGACTGTGGGTCAGTTACTGCCCTAAGCAACATTGAAAGACTATAAGTTGTGGAACAGTTGCCAATTTGCATTAGTAGCAAGGGCTCCTTTGTCAGGAATTCTCTTCTGTAATGAAATCACAGATGACTTGGGAGACTTTTGCAATGACTCCACACACAGTAAAAACAACAATAATAATGCAATAGTTCTTCATTGACTTAACATTCTCAAAGGGTGAGTTCTTCTGTGCAAGAAAATTTTCCAGATAACTGATTATGCCTTTGAGCAAAATAAGCATAAAGTATTATGTGAGACACTATGGGAATAGGATGAAATGAGGTATAGACTTGGTTCACAAGGAACTAACTAGTTAATAGAGGAATCCCATTTTTCCATACGCTGAGTCTTAAAGGATTCATGGAATTGACTGTTCGTGCATTGTTCTCTATTTGGATACCAGAAAGTGTGTAAAGGTGGTGAAAGGTAAAGGATAAATATTTTATTTGATAATACTGGATTCATGAGGCAAAAAACAAAGCATTACAAACTGGCTGCTTGTGGTTTATCGTCATAATCTTAATAGGGCTTGGTGTAGGAGAACAATAGACGCTTGTTGATTGATGACTGAATCATCATTGAGAAAAACTACTTTTTCCCTTTTTCCCTAGGGAGCAGTATTTCCCTACCTCATTGATGGCCAGTTGCTCTCCTCCTCCTCCTGGGTGGCCATAATGGTGAGTGGAGCTTCGGAAGTCCTCATACAGATCCTCCTCACTCCCCAGCTCATCTCCAAGGGCTGACTTATCCAGGGCTCCATCAGGAATCACTGAAACAAGAGAGAATGATATTTTACCAAAGAGGGACATGGATTTAAGGAGAGCAGAAGAGAGAAGAAAGTGGGAAAGAAAATGAATATTTTCATTATAAATGCTCATTCCAGGATACCTTTTCAAGTTAAAAATCAACAGAAGGTACCTTGGAAATATTTTCCCAAACAGACAGGCTACAAAATTTCTATCTGGTTCATAAAGTGTACATTGGCTAGTGGCCACTTTACCATTTCCTATTTCATCCCTTTCTCTCTCTTACTTCATTTTCAAAGCGCATCTCATGAAGTCACAAGAATATAAACATCTGTCTGCCTGAAGCAGAAACACTTATTAAGTTCTCTCCACAACATACATTCCTATAAGCAAACCAAGGGGAAAAACTAAGGGCAAAACTACATATTTCTGATTGTTGGGCTTCATTAGCAACACTAACTGATTATCCTTAGGCTTGCTTTGATTTCCTTAGGAAACATTTGTTTGTATTAGGACTTTGTTTCATCCATCCATTCACTCAGCAAGTCTTTTTTTTTTTTTAATATAGCTTTTTATTTACAAGTTATATGCATGGGTAATTTTACAGCACTGACAATTGCCAAATCTTTTGTTCCAATTTTTCCCCTCCTTCCCCCCATCCCCTCCCCCAGATGGCAGGTAGACTAATATATGTTAAATACGTTAAAATATAAATTAAATACAATATAAGTATACATGTCTAAACAGTTATTTTCAGCAAGTCTTTATTGAGGTTTTCTCCTATGTTTCCTGTGTTAAGTGCTGAGAAAGAAAATCTAAAATATGACCTCTGCTCCCAGGTTATTTCCATTAGGCCATAGGACAACAGATGCAGAGGTAATTCGCTACAACTACAAGATGGCATATGACCTTGCATCAATTCCACGAATAAAAACTCTAAACATGAGAGGAACAGGAGAACACTGGGAGCTGGAATCAGGGAAGCTTCATGAAGTAGGTGAGACAAAGTAGGATAGGAAGAATTTGGAAAAAAAAGTAAGAGAAAATTTCAAGGAAGCTCTGTGTTCACAGAAAAAAGAATGCACACAGTGTATTTAGGGGATGGAATAAAATGGGCTTGGAAGTTAAAGTGTGGAATTCATGTCAGGGAATAACAGGAGGCACAACTGGATATGTAGGTTGGGGCCAAATTATGGAGGATCTTAACTGTAGAGTTAAGGGCTTTTGTGCTCTGGGAAATGAATTACCACTGCCATGTTTTGAGCAGAAGAATGGCAAGACCATTCTCTTCCCCACAAACACCATAACAGACACCTCCAAATCTAATCAATCCTGGGAAGAGGGATGGAGGCCAGAATGTCAGAGTTAGAAGAAACACCACTGTATATTATTGGCCAGGGACCTCATAGGTCCTTTTCTGCTGTAGGATTCCATGAATCTGATCATCATTTGCCATGTTTATGTTAATATGAGGCAAGATTTATTGAATACTTTAAGATTTGTGATGCACTTAACATGTTGTCTCATGTGATACTCACAGAAATCCTGTGAAGTAAGTGCTATTATTATTACTCCCATTTTACAGATGAGGAAATTATGGTTGAGAGACTTTAAGTAATTGTCTATACTATTCATTTCACATTGTAGGTGTTAAGGGCACAGCTACCTCACAGGCTGGGAATTTAATATAACATTTTTTGGCCCTCCCTTCGTATCAGAGAAATTTTTTTTCCTTTTCTTTTATGGGGTGTTTAAAATACCTTACTGTAAAATTTGGGTTAAGTATTTGGTTATAGATTCTGTGTCATTTGCAGCTTCCACAAAACTCCCCCCTAATTCCCATTCAAATTATTTTTTCCTTTTTTATTTTTTGCTGAGGCAATTGAGGTTAAGTGACTTGCCCAGAATCACACAGGTAGGAAGTTTTAAGTGTTTGAGGTCAAATTTGAATTCAGGTTCTCCTGACTTCGGGGCCGGTGCTCTATCCACTGTACCATCTAGCTACTCTTCCCATTTAAATTCTTATGCTGACCCTGACATATCAAAACTGCAATAGGGAAAGTCATGATATGGAAGGGCTAACTAAAAATTAAAGGGTTCAATTGAATGATCTCTAAGGTTACTCCCAATTCTAACATTCTGGACTTCATGAAGTGGTAAGTATTCTTTATGTGTTTGAGAAATATGTGAATGGCATATTACAATCATAGATTTAGACCTTGAAAATAATTTAGTCCCTAGGTGTCAACTTCAGCAAGATAATATAACATAGATAATGCTAATTTGTGGTTTTCTAAGTCAATATGTGGCTCATGGAGATGCAGTTTTTATTTGGATTTAATACAAAATAATCTAGTTTCCTTCTCCACCCCTATTACCAGATGAAAAAATATTAGAGAGGTTAAATGATGCAGTAATAGCTTTATGGTATATTGTTACTAGTGTGATTTTGGACAATCTTCTTCTAGACCTCATCTTCAAAATGGGGAGGGCTGGGCTGGTTTATAGTAATTCAGTGAATTCAACTAATAATCTATGAGTGTTTTTTTCTCCTCAATCTCTTCTGTCTCCTATCTTCTACCTGTGACTCTTGGACCTTTTCTCTTTTCCCTTTTATATATTCTTTTGATGACACCAACAACTAACATTTTTAAGTTATCATCTCTCTGCAGGTGACTCCAGGATCTATATATCATCCTTAAACTCTCTTCTGAGCTCCAGTTCTACATCAATAATAGCACACAGACAATATGAACCAGAGGGAGAGAGGAGTTTGGTACCATTAATTCTTAAGACCACCATTTTATTTGCTGTAAAAATCCTACTTCACTGAGACAACATTCATTTAAAATCTGGAAAGTTTTAAATTAATTAAAGTAAATTATGTAATTATATAGAAGTAATTGTAGCAAGGGGTGAGTTGAAATTTGTTATCACTAGATCCCAGCTTGGAAAATTTTTGTTGACAGTTTAGTTTGGATTGCTTGAAATGAACTAAGTTCCATTTTCCTTTAAAAATATTCTACAGCTCAGACTTTCCATTTACACATATATATTCTCTGATAGGTGTAAAATATATATCCTTTTTGTTTTAGGATGTTGGGAAGGTCTATGACTCATCTAATTCCAGAGAGCTCATGAATTCAGAGATCACTGACTGCTCAGAGTAAATTGGAAAGGAGACAGTCTTAAGAATTCTGACAAAAATCACATTTATATGATGCCTTGAGTTTTATTTAATACTTTCTTTAAAAAACCCTATGAAACAGGTGCTGATTATCAATCCCATTTTCAGATGGGGAAACTGAGCCAGAAAGATAAAAGACTTACCAATGACTACATGTTATTATTTGTCTTTTATTCTTAAAGAGGACCATGAAATGAGGGAGATAATGCTATGACATGCAAATGATTTGGATTTAAGTGAGGAAGGACTGTGCAGGATCTCCTGCCTTAATTTTCCTTCTAGAACCATCTGGGTCCAGTGGCCAAATTTGGATCAAGACAACTGGAGATGGCCCTGGATGCAGGGGGAGACCTTGGCTTTTTTAAGCTAAGGTCTTCAACTGGTCTCAGTTTGACGGAAGCTGCACCAATTCAATGATTAAGGCTGGATAGCAAATGAAGCAAAGAATCTCTTCTTTTACCTTGTCCAAAAAATCTAAATAAATAAATAAATGAATCTGAAAGGGAAAAACCCTCAAGGTTTCTGGTCAAAGCAGAAATGATTGCTATTTATTTTCAATCTGAATCAATCAGGACCCAAACAACGACAGACCAATGGTGACCAATGAGAATCAGATTGGTTTTAGTTTAAGGCATGGTCCTTAAGAAGGAAATCTTGCCAGTAAAACTCCATAGCTGCATAAATGGTCAGTGTCAGAATTATCAGAATTTGAACATAAGTCTTTTGAATCTAAATCCAGTCTTCTTTCCACTACAACATATGGCAAGGCTATTTAGAACCCAATTTCCTCTTCATTTCAGAATTCCTTTTAACCAAAAAGAATCTTAGTCTGGGCTAAATTCTAAAGAACCAGAGAGATGATATGCTAAGGAGGCACTTCCCAAAGTAGCATTTTGCATGTAGTTTTTATCATATTGTCTTCTCGTAATTTTGCGTAAATATGGTTGCCAGCCTAAAGATATCTGACTGCCATATTTCTAAAGTCCTATGTCTGGAGATGTCAGGGCACCACAAAGCAATCAGCCCAGCCTATAGCAGCTGCCTGCAAACTCTGAGATTAAGAGCCACTTGCAGAATTGGATCTGACGGTAGGTAGTTCACTGAGACCAGCACCTAACATGAGGAGAATTCCAAAGATATGGCAGCCAGAAATGGACAAGCCACAGGGAAGGACAGTTTCTAGGAGACAAGGACATCAGGCCTATGAAAATGTTTTAGGCTCAGAAGGTTTATATCTGGCACAAGGCAGATACACGTTGGCAAAGGCAGTGGAATATTATATATGGCACCAAGGAGAGCACATTGGCTGTGGGGTCAGAGGGCCCAGATCCCACTTCAGATGCTTGTTGCCTTTATAACCTTAGGGAAATCACTTGCAGGGTCTCCATTTTCTTATGTATAAAATGAAGGGGTTGGCAAAGGGGGCCCTGAGATCTCTTCCAGCTATGATTTCATGCTCCATTCACCTAGAAATACTGGAGAGATAAAGTAGGTTTACATTTCAAAAATGCTTTTTAATCAACAATTTCATTTTATTCTTACAATGACCTCATAGTGGAATAGGAATCATTTTGGGCAGCGAGATGGCTCAGTGGACAGGGTCCTGAGTCTGGAGTCAGGAAGCCCTGAGTTCAAATATGGCCTCAAACACTAGCTATGTGATCCCAGACAAGTCAATTCACTTAACTCTCAGGGTTGTTGTGAGGATCAAATGAGATGTTATTTAAAAAGCACTTAGGACCACTCCTGGAACAGAGAAGGCACAATATTAAATGCTAGCTATTGTTGCTATTACTATTATTATTATTTGGTTTATAAGTGAGGGAAAGGAGACCCATGGAGGCTGACTACCTTGTCCAAGCTTGCTAATGGCAGAGCGAGGACTAAATGCTCAGGCCACAGTGTTTCTCCAGGATCACACTGTGTCTAGCTGCACTGAAGTTCTACTGCTTGAAGAGGCTGCTGCCGTGATAAATTATATTCCTGCAAAGCAGGCAAGCATGTAGCTGCTGATCTGTCAACCCACCTACCATCCCCCACACTTCCCTGGGGCTCACAATTCAATAGTTTCTAATCAGGCGGGTGGAAGCATGGACGTTCCTGTCAGTTTGACAGGTTTATTTGAAACCCCCACTGATTGGAATAGGTATCAAGTTTAAATGGAAGCTTTATGTAGTCTGGTCGTTCCATGAGAGAACTCCCAGAATTCAATAGAAACTGGTACATTCCCAGGGTACAGACCCCCTCAGTCCCTCCCACCCAGCTTTTGTGAGCATCCTGGGGAAGTAAATGTGAGAAACAGCAATGTGCTGGGTCCCTAATGGTCAGGATTTGTCTGTATAAACACTTGGTTATTTAGGGCTCAGTATTCCCCAGGATGCCTTATAGGTCTGATTCAGTGGTGAGCTGAGGTGGGAATCAGAGGTCCCTGGGGGGAAAGGGTAAATTAGAAAAGGACCTTAAGGCCAGGATTTAAAATAGCAGCACAAAGGGTAATAGATTTCCTGGGAAATTTTCTCTTCCTTTTGGGTCAGTACAAGGTCAGAGCCCCATAGCTCTTATCTACCGAGTATTTTTAGTATCTACAGTTGAAAATGGTTGGCAGGTAACAGCTAAGGAGCTTCTATAGCAATCACATTCATTATCTCATTTGATCTTTGCCACAATCTTATAACCCTTATTTTTATATAATTTTCAGATGAAGAAAGGGTCAGAAATCACAGGAAAATCATTAAAACTCCCTTGGTCTCAGTTTCTTCACTTGTAACTGAGTAGCTTCTGAGGTTCTGGTCTGCATCTTTAGCCATGATACTATGATTCCCTTACATTCTCAGGTCACACAGCTTTGAATTTTCTGAGGCAGAATATGGATCCAGATTCTTCTTGACCAAGTCTAGGATTATCTCATGTTATCTCTCATATCTTAACATCAAACATAAAGTTCCTCAACTAACTGATCAGAAACTAGTATTTACATTTCTGCAGTGACTTTTGACTAGATTTACTTTACTTGAGGGGAAAATGTGTAGAGTTCTTTGAGAACTAATGGCCTTCGGGGATTCATTTGCTATATGTCAGTAGAAGGTCAGGGTAAGGTACTTTTCATGCTCTAAGGCAGAAGTGCCAAATTCAAATAGAAGCAGGGACCAGCAGACCTTAGCTAAGCATCCCTGTGGGTCCCATATCAACTTAGAAAATCACATATTAACATTATCTATATTCTCTTGGATTTCATTTATTTTGCTATACATTTCTCAATTACATTTTATTCTGATTCAAGAGCACTGAGGATATTGTATGACAGACACTTGAGATTAGAAATGTAATGGTTTATAAGAACAGATTTAGAGCTTATGGAGAGATTCAGGGTCATCAAGTTCCACCTCTACCACCTTACAGATGAAGTCCAATAGGCAAGACATGGCGAAATTGAGATTTGAACCCAAGACTAATCATTCCCAGTTTGGAATTCTTGTTTACAGGGTAAAATTTAAATGATTTCACTTGGTGTCTATGGCCTTATATAACCTGACTCCAACCAGGAAACACTTTTGGTGATATTGTTATTGAATTCTTCTTGACATTTGGTTTAGCAAAGCCATCAGACCCTCGAGGATAGTGTTAAGAGAAAGCTGTTAATCTCTCCCTTTTTTCCCCTTACTGCAGAGCAAACTGCTACAAACATCATTAAATCAAGAGACCATACAGCTGGCCAGCTCTTTCCTTAGCAGAGGCAGATCAAAAAGGTGAGCCACAGAGCAGTAAGGAACAATATTCATCATGCACACTCAAGCACAAAAATGTACAATCACGGGCTCATATACAAACATAGTATACTTGGTATAATTTATTTGAAGCAGATTCCCTGCTGGGCTATTTGGCTAACTGGATGAATTTCAGCAAACAGGGCTATAAATCTCCTCGTCCTGCTTGCCAGGTATGGGGGATGTTGTGAATTTATTGAAGTAGGCCTCCCACACATGTGTCAAAATGTGGCACTCAACTGCCATGCATCTGAGCTGGGAATGGGGATTTATGTCACCAAAATAATCCTGAGGGCAAATTTATAACTGTATCAGGCTGGGCTGGTGGTTAATCTTCTTAGTCATAAAGCATTTGCTTTCCTGGGGGAGGAGAAAAGACAGAGAAACTTTGGAACTCACTACTGTCTCCCCATACTGCCTACAGCTTTGAAAAGTCTGCCTGGGGTTGGGGAAGGAGTATAGTTGTCTGGGTGTAAAGAGTTAATCAGCCATGCATCCAGACTAAAGAATAGCAATTGTTCCCAGAGGCCATCCACTCCAACCTGTGCATGAACAGGAATCCCTGACACAAACCTCCCTGACATCTTGAAGAGCTCCACTTATCCAGGGAACTCACACCACCTCTTCAGAGAGCCCATTCCCTTCTTGCACAAGCCTCAACATTAGGAAACATTTTTTAAATGGAACAACAATATGTCTTTCTGCAACAACCATCCCTTATAATTAGTTTGACCCTCTGGGGCCAAGTAGAATCGTTCTCCAAACATTTGAAAACAGTTACTGCATCCCTGAAAATTCTTATTTCCTTTAGCCTAAAAATGAATCCTCATGTCCCATAGATTGCCCTCATCTCACCATCTCAGTGACTCTGCTTTGGCACACCCTATTTTGTCAATGTACTTCCTAAAATTAGACACAATGATACCTACCTGGCCAGGGCAGAGTACAGCAAGATTGTCACTTTCCTCATCCTGGGCCCTAGGGCTCCTTTTGTGCAGTCTAAACATTACAATAGCTTTTTTTGGCTGCCAAGTAATTCATACTGTCCGGCCCACACTGACATGGTAAATCCCTTAGATCTTTTTTTCTTAAACATGAATTATTATCTAGGCATGCTTTCCTTATCTTATATTTGTTGATTTTTAGACTCCAGGCACAGAATTTTGTATTGCTTCCTACTACATTTTTTCTTATTAGATGGATTTGGTTCTCCATCATGGGTTGCCAAGGTCTTTTTGGATACTGATTCTATCATCTGATGTATTAGTTATTCCTCTTTATTTTGTTTCAACTGCAAGTTTTGATAAGCCTGTCAGATAGGCTTTTATTTAAATTTTTGATATAAATGTTTACCAGAACAGAAAATGCCATCTGCATCCAGAAAAAGAACTAAGGAGACATGCTATGTTCATTTCTTTTTTCTGTTTTTTTAATCTTTCCCATGGTTTTTCCCTTTTGCTCTGATTTTTCTCTCCCAACATGATTCATAAAGCAATGTGTGTTAAAAAAATAAAATAAATGTTGACCAGGAGAGGCTGCTCAGGGATAAATGAGGAGTAGGGTTCTACATGGCAGGGGGCGGGGGAAGGAGAGCAAAATGCGACAACTGTTAATTTTACTTATTATATGTGCCTATTTTAAATCATGTTTCTAAGTTTTATTTTTGCCTTTGTATCCCTTGTGCTTGACACACAGTGGGTGTCTTGTTTCAACTCTGCATGGAAGAATTTCTGAAGGATAATTTTTAATTTATTTTATGTTACCTTATTCCTACACACTGTTAAGTTTAGGACAGCCAGTGTCCAATAAATAGAAGATCTCTTACCCTGTCATAGCTTTTTGCCAGGTCTCCTGACTTATTTTTCACTTAAATTATTTTGCATGCTGCTACCAGATTAATCTCCCGAAAACTCTACTTTCAGACTGCTGTCTTACTGTACTTTTGGATTCAAGTTGAAGTTTCTCATCCTGTCAACCAATCTGGTTCCAAACTACTTATCCTTTCTTGTTTCTCATTCTCTCCCAACTTCTCAACTCCAATTAGGAGCATTTTCCCAATATTCCTGAACACTTTGTTCTCAATGCTCCCATGCCATTGCTCATGCAATGATATTCCTTGGAATGTTATCTTCCCACTGAGATTCTCTACTTTTAGGATTCAGCTCAAGTCTCATCTCTCCCACAAAATCTTCCTTGACCATTACCCCACAAGTGCGGGCTCTCTCTCTCTCTCTCTCCCCCGCCCCCTTTACCTTGCCTCTGTCTCTGTCTCTTCCCTCTCTCTCTATCTCTGTCTCTCCCTCTCTCTCTATCTCTCTTCTGTCTCTGTCTCTTTCTCCCTCTATATCTCTCTTCTGTCTCTCTCTCTCGTGCTCCTTCTCTCCTTCCCTCCATCCCTTTTGCTACTGTTCACTCAAACTTCTTTAGAAATAGCAATTATTATTTATAGCATTTACTTGAGCACTTATCATAAATTGCCTCATGATGCTATTAAATGTTTTCTTGTGAATATCTTCTCTCCCTAGTTAGACTCTATTCCATAAAGCAAATGATCACACATAGGCAGTCAATGACTGCAATCAGTAATTACTATAATACTGGATCTGCAGCCATGATCACCTGAGTTCAAATTTTGACTAATGTTTATTAGCTGTGGGTGATGCTAGACAGATTAACTTAATTCTCTCAATCTCCATTTCCTCATTTGTAAAATGGGGTTAATTTTAACTCCTATACCTTAAAGGTTGTTATGAAGATTAAAAGTAGGAAAAAGACTAGACTCTTGGGTACTGTACTTTTTAGCATCAATTAGACTTTCTCTAGACTTTGACTAAATTGCAAATGTTGTAGATTCACCAAAAATGATATTCACACAGAATCATAGGTTTGAGTTGTAAGAAATCACAGTGATTCTCTAGTTTAACCTATACCCGAAAGACATTTGCACTATAACACATCCAACAAGTAGCCATCCAGTCTCTGCCTAAAGCTCTCCAATGAGAAGGGCTGGAGTGTTGGGGAGGAAGAAGCACTTCCTTGGAAGGTAGCCCACTCCATTTCCGGAGAGCTCTCATTGTTAAGAAATGTTTCCTTACCTCACACCAAAATTTTCCCTTTTATAACTTTCCCTAATTGCTCCTTATTCTGCCCTCTGGAGCTGAATAGAGTAAATCTGATCTTTTTTCCCGAGGATGAAGGCAGTATATCATGCCTCCTGAGACATCTCTTCCTAATGCAAACTATTTCCAGTATCAGTACACCAATCTTTGCATGGGGTCCTTTATCATCCTGGTGGTCTTCTCCTATCTTATCAATGACCATCCTAAAATGTGGCTCCCAGAACAAAACATAATTCTATAGATTGTGTGTGGGTTTTTTTTTTTTTTCCTATTCAATTAAAAACAAAATCCACAGCATGTCTATTATCAGGACCTAAATCTTTATGAAGCTAAAAATTAATCCAGAGATTTTTCTTGGCCTTGTTCTCTCCTTTATTATATTATCTTCCTTGGAAATTTCAGTTTTATGCACATACCTCTCAAATCTGTATCTCCAGATCTGATCTCTTTTACTGATCTACATTTCCAATCATACAGATTCCCATAAAATCTGCATATTAATCCAAGGCTTTTAGAATCTTCCCTGAAGGTTTTTAAGACCAGACTTATATAGGAGGGGAACCAAAGAATATTTTTTAGAGTGAAAAAATTCTCTAACCTTATTTTTTTTTTCTGTTGCTTTAAATAAATCTCTGCGCATCAGCAGTAGCTCAATGTGGTAGTTACAAGGAATACAGGTTTTGAGAATGGAGGACCAAAGTTTGAATTTTGACTATCAATTTAAATACTTGTATAGGCTTCGATTATGGGAACAGCATGGTTAGGCGGGGAAAGCATTGACACTAGAGTCATTCCTAAAGTATAAAATAGGTCTGATCACAGCACATTTCCCAATAAACTGCAGTGGCTTCCTATTGCCTCTAGGAGAAAAACGAAAATGCTTTGTTTGACTTTCAGAGCTCTTCTTATGGAAACTCCCTCCTAATTTTTTTAGTCTTTTTTACCTGTTATTCCCTGAAGACCTGAAGGTATTCTTCAATTCAGTGACACTGACTTCCTGGCTGTTCTAGGAACCAAGTCACTCTATCTCTTGGCTCCAGGTATTTTTTCTGGCTATTTCCCCATAACTTGAAATGTTCTCCTTCCTTTACACTAACTACTGACTTCCCTGGCTTCTAAGTTCAAACTAAAATCATATCTTCTACAGGAAGCCTTTTTAAAACATCTCTTTATTTCAATGCCTTCTCTATCAATTATCTCCTATTTAAACTACATATAGCTTGTTTTGCATATACTTGTTTGTATAATGTCTCCCCCATTAGATTGTGTGCTCTCTGAGGACAAAGATCTTTTTTTTTTTTTTTTTTTCTGTCTCTTTTTGTATCCCCAGAGTTTAGCCCAGTACCTGGCATATAGTAGGCCCTTAATAAATGTTTATTGATTGGTTGATTGATTTTCTCCAAAATCTATTTCTTCTTCTGACTTCATTATTTCTGTTGGTGAGACTACCATTTAGATCCATATTCAAACCATATCCCTAACATTTCATATCCAGTGAACAGCTGGCATTTATATAATACTGTAATTCTTGCCCGTCTGATCTCATGTTACCTTCACAACAATCCTGTGAAATAGGTACCATAGATATTATTATCCCACTTCACAGATCAGAAAACTGAGGCTCAAAGAGGTTGTTGAGTGGCCCAAAGTCCCACAATTATTTAAATGATGACAAGTCTCACCTAACTCCAAGTTCATCTCTCTTCCCACTTTGCAACACTGCTCCTGCTACAGGAAGGGATGTTCTAAAATCATTTAGTGCCCATTGCTTGAATGAACAATGCAATCATTTGTATCTCAGAAATCTGCTACTTCTACAAATCAAGATTTGATATATTGTTTTGGTGATTGCCTAGATTTAAAAAAGTGATAGGGAAAATGTTAATAATTTTATTCATCTAAAGTGTGATGCATACATTTCTTCCCTACCTTCTTCTGCCCTCTCTCCCCAACTCAATGGTTAAACACTTCTCAGCATATCTCTGTATTGCCCTATAACCATTGCTTGAGCTTAGCAGGAGGGCAAAAGAATGAAGGAATGAAATCATCACCAGCCTTGAGAGCTGGTGATTCTAGGATAATACTAATACCAATTCTAATAATATTAACATTAATAATAATAATAACTGGCATTTATGTAACATTTTAAAGTTTGCAAAGTGTATTTACATATATTATCTCATTTGAGCTGAAAGTATTTCAGTTTCCTACTTTGATTCTTGGGTCCATTGTCTTCTTGGCCAGAGGATAGCTATCTATACTACTTTGCTTCCAAGAATCTAAGAATCTCCTAACCTTTACCATCTGTCATGAAACTGAATCTTCCTTTAGGTGTTATCTCACCTACTTAGAATGCCAGTTCCTTAAGGGCATAGACTATCTCAATTTTCTCTTGGTATTCCCTAGCACTTAAAAGAGATCTTGGCACATAATAAGCACCTGATAAATACTTTTTCATTTCATTTCAATAAAAACACTGTTCAGGGAATATGTAATATGGATTAGCATGGAAAGACTATAGTGATAAAAGGATCTTAGAATTAAAGAATTTTAGAACTGAGAAGGACTTTAGGATCATCTAGTCCAAAACTTCTTAAACCTGTGGGTTGCAACGCCATATGGGATCATATAATTGATTGTGAGCGCCATGAAAAATTTGGCAACCATATAAAGTCCTCAAATACTCTATGTCCTGAAGTATCAAATATTCCACCAAGATTTAATTCTTCATGTAAGAATAAATAAGCAATCCCTTTTATCGCAAACAAATTTGTTTTCATCTTTAATAAATAGTAAAATTATATGTATACCAAAGAATTATTTTAAAATAAATTTCTTTATGACTTGTTATCAGTAAATGTTTGACTAATATATCTATTTTATATACCTATATATGTGGGCTCACATAAATATTTCTCAGAGAAAAAGGGGTCCCAAATGGAAAAAGTTTAAGAAGTCCTGATCTAATCTATTTTATTCATTTTACAGGTTGAGAACATGAAGCCCATTAGAGGTGATATGGCTTGCCCAAGGTCCCATGACCCATTAATGTCAAAACTGGGACAAGAATTCAGATCTTCTAACTGCTAAACCAGTTTTCTTTACATCCTGGCTCCAAGTTACTACTGACCTAAGGTTGGCTATCCATTAAGATTTTGGTGTTTCAGCTTCCTCATCCACCAAGTAAGTACTATAATAACTATCTTAATTTCCTCCCAGACATGTTGTGGGATCAAATGAAAGAATGGATATAAAACTGCTTTGAAAGCTATAAAGGTGTTATAAAATGTGTTTCACTATCCTTAGGGTAGGAACTGGCTCATAATATGTTGTAGAGCTATGGCAAATGATAAACACGAAGCAATATAAACCTAAGGTTATATAACCCTTTTAATGTTCAAATTGCTTTTGCATTTATCATCTCATTTGAGAGAGGCATTTTTTTCTCCATCTGATAGATAGCTTACAGGGCTTATGTGATTTCTCAAGATCACAGATCTGTTTTAGTAGCAAATCCAGGAAAAAAAATTGGAAATCTCCTGATTCTAAGCTGCTTCCCTACAATCCTTCCTATCTCTAAGCATCATCACAATGATTAAGGCTGAAATCTTTGCAAAAAAAGATGTTTTCCATGCACTGGGAAAGTAGCACAGGAAGCCACTGAATTGGCTATGTGATACCTGGCCTTGAACCTGACTGATTAGAGCTGGAGTCTATGATGTCTAAGCAGGAATTTTATTCTCTGTCTCTTACATATACTTCCTCTTCTTCCTTCTCCTCTTCTTCCTCCTCTTTCTCTTCTCTGTCTTTCCCTCTTCTCCCTCTCTCTGTCTCTTCCTCTCTGTATGTCTATGTCTCTCTGTCATGTCTTTGTCCCTGTCTCTATCTCTAAATGTGTGTGTCTCTCTCTGTCCCTCTTCCCTCCCCTCTCTTCCCTCTCCTTTTCTTAATCCCCCTCTCCCTCTCCTTCTTCCCTCCCTCCCTCCTTTCTTGCCTCCATGCCTCTTTCCTCTGTCTTTTCCTCTCCCCTCTCTTTCTCCCTTTTACCTACTTTCTCTGTTTCCCTTTCTCCTTCCATCTCTCTGTCTCTGTCCCTCCCTTTACCTCCTTCCTTCTCTGTCTCTCTCTGTCTCTGGTCTTTCTCTGTCTCTTCCTCTCCCCCTCTTCTCTCTTGCTTTGCCTCTGTCTCTTTCTCTGTTTCTTTCCCTCTCTTTCTTTTGTCTCACTGTTTCTCTTACACACACACACACACACACACACACACACACACATACACACACACACAAAATCAAACTATCTGTGTCATTTAAAGTCATTGATGAACAATGTTGAATAGCATAAGATCAACCAAGGACAAGATCTTTGACCTACTTTGACTCAGAGACAATGTGGTGGAAGTGGAAATAACTCTAGATTTGGAACCAGGGAACAAGAAGTTCATTCCTGGACCTGCTTTTTACTACCTGTGTGACTTGTGTGATTTCTGACACCTCTGGGACTCAGTTTCCTGATTTGTAAAATGAGGGAGTTGGGAGAAATGACTTCTAAGGGGCAGTTAGGCAGCATGGTAAATCAAGCACTGGAGACAGAAAGACCCAAATTTAAATCTGGCCTTAAATACTTATTAGCTGTGATCACAGCAAATCACAGCTGCTTTCTACCTCAGTTTCTTCACTCTAAAATGGGGATAATAATAACAATGATTTCCAAGGGTTGTTGTAAGGATAAAATATTTGTATATATTTGGCTATACAATACTAGACATTGTTATTCCAAGCTCCCCTTACTTTTAAATATATGACTCAAGAGTTGGTCATTCATTAAACTCTGCATCCAAATAACTATGGTTGCTGTAAAGTTATGTCCACCTCTTCTGACCCATATCGAGTTTCCTTGGCAAAAATAGTGGAGTGGTTTGCCATTTCCTCTCCACTGGATTAATTTCAACAAAAAATAAGTTAATTGCCTGAAGATAACACAATGAGTTTCTAAGGCTGGATTTGAATTTGGGTCTTTCTAACTCCCAGCTCTCTAGCCTCTGAACCACCTATGTACCTTCATATGATTATACATTTATCCAAACTACATCTGCTCATATCATTCGCAGTGATATCAGAAGAGATTTTGACAAATACCTTGCTGAAATTCATCAAATTCTATTCAATTCATTTGGTTTAAAAACAATACTAGATGCTGGGGATAATGTGGGGAAAAATGCAATAGTTTTTGCCCTCAAGAAGCTTACATCTTATAAGGCAAAATTATGTAAGTAAAAATAAATAAATGTTAAATATACACAAAATAATTTTTATGGGGGAGGAACATTACCAACTTTGGGGGAAAGTCTAGAAAGCCTCCTTGTTTCATATAAGCTGAATCTTTAAGAGAACTAAGGAGTCCAAAAGGTTTTGATGAGGAGAAAAAGCATTTCAAGTACAGGGGATTGTTTTCTTTGGGAGATTCCTTTGTTTGTGCAAAAGCCTTGATACAGGAGATATAATATTACATAATAATAAATATTAAACATTAACATTACATTTATTTTATTTCTTTATTTGAATATTACATATGATAAATAATGACTACGCCAGTTTGAATAGCATGTAGAGTCCATAAAAGGGAGCAACTAGAAATCAGTTTATGAAGGCAGATTGGGACCAGATTTTAAAGAGCTTCAAGTGTCAAATAGAAGAATTTGTATTTTATTCTAAAGGCAATAGGAAGTCACTAAAACTTTTTGAGGAGGGAAGTGATGAAGTTCTCTTCAGCTCTTTCCTAAGTTGAGAATCACTGAATCACTATAACATACAGTAGAGATTATGTTGGCAGACTATGTCCTCAGAGGTCAACCAGAAGAGGTCTAATCCCTCATAAGTAGCTCCTCAAATATTTGAAAATAGTAATCCCATTTCCCTAAGTCTTCTATTCTAGAATTTATATTAGGGCCAGTAGATAGAGATTTATGGACTCCAAGGCAAGGCTCCATTCTATCTATGATGATATATTAGTCCAATTAGATGATCTCTAAGGCAAACCCTATTTGGGAACCTGTTGGCTTGAAGATGACATGATATTTCCAAGGATTTCTGATCTCAAATCTGGAGCCAATTCACTTGACTGGGAAGTACTGAGGCCAAAATCACCAGTTCATTCTCAAATAGGTCTTTAAGCTTCACACACTCAAAAACCCCCACAAGGTACAGACAAATTCTTTTCCCTACACAACCATTCTTGCGAATATGTGCAACTAATTGTTTGCAAAAAGAACATACAAATGTGAGATTCAAGATAAAGTTTTCCTAAATTAAGGAGAAATAACTCAAGAGGGCAAGATGGCCATCCAAATGACAGTGGATCAGCAGCAGCACTTTTGCATGCAAAAAGGATTTTTAGATTTAAAAGACAGACTGGCATGACTTTTACTATATACTTATTCCTTTTGCATTTGAATACTTTCTATAACTTTCTTTGAAGCATTTTCCCCTTTCTCCCCTCTCCTCCTATGTCACAAGTAGGTCAGACAGCTGGGTGCAGCATTTAATAGAGCATTGTACTTGGAATCAGGAAGACTCATCTCTATGAATTCAAATCTGGCTTCAGACACTTATTAGCTGTGGGACCCTGGTCAAGTCATGAGTTGAAGAGATGGAAGTGGTAAGCCCCGCTAGCATCTTTGCCAAGAAACCCCTAAATGGAATCTTGAAATGTTGTACATGGCTTCTGAACAACAGATCGGTAGAAGGCTCTCCATTTACAGATTACATACACTGGATAAGGAATGGATTAATGCCTTACCCATTCACAGATGACATTTTGAACAGTGTTATTGACTCAGCGTGTTCAAGCAGAAAGTCCTTAGAGATTATTTGGCCCAAATAATCTTTTACAGCTTTTTACAATTTTCACAGTTGAGGAAACAGAGGCCCCAGAGAGATGTACTCATTTCCAAGTCCATCTTTGGCATCAGTGAGTTGGTTTGAAGACTAGAGCTTAGCTTTCATACTCTGTCTATTTATTTCTCTGCCAAAGGGCATGAGAGCCTGGGAAAATCCATAAACAATGAACAAACAGCATGGCTACCCATAGCGATAACCACCAGAGGAAGCCTTGAGTGCTCCAGATCCAAGTGCCAAAAGGAACACATGTACAAGCAGGTAGAAAACATTTCCAAAATATTAGGTCTTCCAGAGCCATGTCAACAGATCTTGCTCAGCTTTCCCCACCCCTTGTCAGTATTCTCAATTTTTGTAGCTCATATCAACATGTCTCCCATCTCCTTTGAAGTATAAAGTATGTTGGGTTTGTGGTCTGATGTCCTGATTAACTATAGTTGTCATTTATAGCTCTGCAACCTTGAACAAGTTATTTAATCTCTCTCTACATCTCATGTTTCCTCTTCTATAAAAAAGACCGTTTTATCTCCAGGGTCTTTCCAGTTCCAAATGTAAATTGTTGAGTTTTTTTTAAATAGCTTTTTAGTTTTCAAAATACATGCACAAATAATTTTCAACAACCAACCTTGAAAAACCTTATGTTCCAAAATCCCCCCCCCCCCACTCCCTCTTCCCCTAAAGAGCAAGTAATCCAATATAGGTTAAACACATGCAACTCTTTTAAATATATTTCCACATTTATCATGCTGCACAAGAAAAATCATACCAAAAAGGAGAAAAAAATGAGAAAGAAAAAAACAAGCAAGCAAACAACAACAACAAAAAAGATAAAAATACTATTTTGTGATCCACATTCAGTCCCCATAGTCCTCCCTCTGTATGCAGTTCATTGGAATCCAAATTTAAATTGCTGTGTACACACAACACAGCTAATAAATCTAGGTGAATCATTTCCCCATGTGTCCCAGGCCAAACCTGGAATTGATTTTCTAAGCTGACAATGGCCATAGAACTAAGGTATTTATCCAGTTCTGTATACTTACTAAAACAGCATTAATACTTGAGGAAAGGGAAGGGTCTATTTATTTTTTTTTATGTTCCTCATTACCATAGGACCTAGACATTAGGCCTCTGAATTACATGAGATCTTTGGTCTTCTGCTCCAGGAAATTAAAACAAACTCTGTTGGGAAACGGCTGACTTCAGCAGATGTATGGTACAGTGACTAACTATCATCATGCTGACATAATGGACCCAGGCTAATCATCTGTGGCTGAGTTTATGCTGAAGACCATTTGTCTTTACAAAACCAAAGTGTGGGCCCTGGGAATCACTCATTGCCACAATTTCAGCTTCTTCACATGTTTATTCTTGCCTACATATTTTTGTTTATACTCCCTTTTTTTGAATGGCTTCCTTACCCTTCTTTTCCTCTCTAATCCCTCCAAAGCTTTCATGGTCCTTGCCGGCTTCACATACCTTCTGAAGCTTTGAGTATTCTATTCCTTGGTGATTCCCCAGAATTTACTGTGTGCACTATTGATTAAACATGTAGCTATACATTGCCCCTGTGATACTATATAACTGTGACTCCTGTGGAACTCCTGCGATTTGTGACAAATCAAAACTGCAGGTGACCTACAGGGACAGGAGGAGAGGCTCAGACAGGCCATGTCATATTTTTCTTTTTGGTGGAGGCATTTTGGGATTAAGTGACTTGCTCAGAATCACACAGCTAGTAAATGTCTTGGGCCAGATTTTAAACCCAGGTCTTCCTGACCCAGAGCTAGTACTCTATCCACTGTGTCACGTAGTAGCCCCCACCACATATTATTAATGATGACCTAAGGGAAAGAGATGGCTTAAAAGATATCATTCAAGAAAGGGATATTGAAATAATAGCAAGTTTCATTTATCTAGCTATTTTAAATGTATAAAAGCACTTTATACACATTATTTCCTTTGAATCTCACAGCAATAAATACATGG
Source organism: Antechinus flavipes (assembly GCF_016432865.1). Taxonomy (NCBI): domain Eukaryota; kingdom Metazoa; phylum Chordata; class Mammalia; order Dasyuromorphia; family Dasyuridae; genus Antechinus; species Antechinus flavipes. The sequence continues at coordinate 335,188,240 of NC_067400.1, read as the reverse complement.
TAATTATTATACAAGGGTTTTTTTTTTCTGTTATGACTCCATTTTGAGATTTTCTTGGCAAACCACTTGAGTAGTTTCCCTTTCTTTCTCCAGTTCATTTTACAAATGAGGGAACTGAGGCAAATGTGGTTAAGTGACTTGCCCAGGATCACACAGCTATGAAGTGTCTAAGGTCATATTTCAACTTGGGAAGATGAGTCTTCCTGATTCTAAGCCCAAGACTCTATCCATTGTATCACTTAGCTGCTCATATACAAAATATCCAGATTTTACCAATATAATGTTAACTTGAAAGTATCAAATCAGGAATTTATACCCAGGATTTCCTGATTCTATCCATTATGCCAGAGATCAGCAAACCATGGCTTTAAGCTTAATTTTGTCTGCATTATGAGCTAAGAATGATTTTTACATTTTCTTGGCTGGCTTTGCTACCATACTATTGCCTTAAGCAGAGTGTTCAAAAGTCTTTGTACAACTTTTAAGCACTGATTGCTTAGAAGTGCAATAAGACTATTAGGCTTCTGGAAAACCTGTCTAATGGAGGAGAACAGTTCCAAGTCATCTTCTGGTACCTAGAGAATATCCAAGGAAACACATAAAAACCCCAAAACATAAAACTTAGAAGTTATTCCTCGGTGTTGATCCTTTTTAAAAAGAATTATTGGAAGACACAGGCAAGAATTACACAAGAACAGAAGGTGAGGATTGGTTGTGATCCATGGGCTTCTTCAGGGAAAGGTCATCTTTCCCCTCCTTTCGTGTCCCTCACAGTACCTTGCAGAAGTCTGGGCACACAAAGCCCCTGCTCAGTTAATCCTTATTGATAGAGTGACTGATTTTTCCCTAGGTCCAATTGTTAATTGAAATAGTCTTGTAAGAGATAGCTGGTCCCTACTTTGCTTTTTGTCTGTTTAGATTCTTCAACAGGGAACCCAAAGGCTATTCTTGGACCTGGGGCTCATTAATCTGGAATTCATTGAAGAGTTAGAGACCTGGCTGTTGCCTGAGAACTAGGACTCAGGTTCATGTGGAGTCAGGGCCTAAGGTCTCCTGTACTGGCCAATGACAAACAGTGAGTTCTTTTAGGCTAGTTATGTTCCTTCTCTGTGCCTCGGTATCCCCATCGGTGAAAGAGAGATAAGCCTTTTCCTGCCTGCCTCCCCAGGGCATCATGAGAAAGTTCCTAAGTGGGAGAAAAAGCATCTGCCTCTGAGAAGAATTGGGGGGAACACAAAGCTATACTGAAAGTGCCCTCATGGAAATGTGCATACACACACACACACACACACACACACACACACACAGATGTACACATACACAAATAGAGAGTGTGTGCCTCTCCTCTGTGGCAAACCTTAAATTGCTATATAAATATCAGCTGTTATTATTAAAGCCTGGCTATGCCATTTACTAGCTCTGGGCAACCGGCTTCAATATTCTGGAACTCAATTTCCTTATCTCTAAAGTGAGCGGGGATGGATGACCCCAGCAGTTCCTTCCAGATTTAAATCTATGAAAATGCTAGTTATTATGTTGGTTCCCACCTAAAATAGAAATGAAGTGGGGCTGAGAGCCTCTTTCTGTTAACTCCAGCCCCAAGGCTCAGATTCTGGCCAAGTGGATCTTTGAGGTGAGAAGGCTCTAGGCAAACCTTCTTGTCTATAACACATAATCTTTAAGCTCTTGGAAAATTATGTCCTCTGCCTTCCAGCCTCTGGAAGATTCACGGTTTCCTCTCACAGGACTGTCTATCCTCTGACCTCACTCTGCTCTTGTCTTTTTAAATTAATCTGATCCACGTGTGATTTTGATCTGGCCACTTTCTTCTGCTCTAATGCAACCTTTTAAAGGCTCTTTGGGGAGTGCTTCTCCCCAGAAGCCCTGTCATTAAGGGTTTAAACCTGCTAAACTCATTTGGGCTTTTTCTTCTAGAAGCAGCTCTTTTATTAGATACAGAATAAGTCTGGCCAAGGAAAAAGCAGCTGGTTTGTATTCCAAACATGCTCTCAATGGGATTATTCTTTATCTCTCTGCACACATATCTCAAGAGCCAAGAAAATCAGGCTGTTCCAAATGTACCTATCAAACAGAAAAGGTTTTCCAGAAAACTTATTTGAAACAAGGAATTACCTGGGAGAGAAGTCAGGGCCTCAGAAGCATTGGTTTATAAATTAACAAACCTCTTACTGCTGTCCCATGAGGTTTGAGTCTTCCCGAAATATAGAAATAATTTTGTTCATATTCACCTGGTCTATAAAGTAAAGTTTTAAATGATCATCTTTTGTCCATGAGACCCCAACAAAGATTAGCATCTTTATGGAGCAGTCCATATACTAGACCTTTCGTTTTATCTTATTTTCCACCAAAATTTGCCTATCATAATCTCATCTATTCAAAGTACTGGGTTTGTTTTTGTTTCTGTTCCCACCTTCTATAGGAAGTCTTTCTTAATTCTAATGCTTCCTCTATTATTTCCTATTTATCTTGTTTATAGCTTGGTTGTATTTATTTGTTTTTGTATGTTGTTTCTCCCATTTGACTGTAAACTGTTTGACCAACAGGGACTGTCTTTTGCCCTTTTTTGTATCTCCAGGGCTTAGCATACTGCCAGACACAAAGTAAATGCTTAATAAATGCATATTGACAGTAATTTTGTTGCTCTTGTTTTATGTGTGTGTATGTGTGTGTGTGTGTGTGTGTGTGTGTGAAATATCTGTGATTTTATTAATATCAATGAACTCTGAATTGGAAACAGAATTGTCTGGGACATTGAGATTGTGAGCTATCCTGGTCATACAGATAATATCTCACAGGGAAAACTTGAAATCCCCTTCTTGACTAGAGGACCCTCTGCCCACTGACTAGGATGTTTCTTATCAGGGTCCTCTTTGGTAATCTAATAAATTAATTCAAACAAAAGTATTCATAGCTTTAAAATATGCAATATATTATCACTCCCAATGGGAATTTGCCTCTTAATAGGAGTCCTAGATTCCTTTCCACTTCTGGCTCTGCTGCCTTATACTTGAGGAAACGTTTCTAATGATGGAGTTTTTGGTATATGGGTATTAAAAGGTTTGGGGGAAGATAGGTTTTTCATTGGTGTCCCAAATCATACCATGTAGCAACTGCCTACCCTTCTTTGGCTTACGGCCAGCCCTCCCCTCTGTTCACAAGTAGAAAATCCACACTTAACAGTGAGCAACACACTGTGCTTTTCTCTCTGGCCTGGCTGGGATCCCACTCTTTTCTTCCTCGTTAGGAGACTCAGCACTTCTCACAAGAACTATGAGTTCTGTATTTGCTTCTGAATTTGAATGAATAGAGGTACCTGATCTCTGATCTGTGAGTCAGAGACCAGGCTGACAAAAATAATGGCAGAAGTTAAAATTCCAAGATCCCAAGCAAAATTCTGCAGCATTCTCAAACTGCCCCCATTGCCAGCAATAACCCACTCCTGCTTCTGCTAAACCATTATGCCTTTATAGGCCTGGATTATCAGAGAAATGTGGGGGGATGGAGTTGGTGTGCCCAACTATCAGTGGGTATAAAATAAGGTGAGAATCAAACAGGGAGTGTGCATCTTTTTGTATCATAAAGGCAAAGGAAAATCAGTTTCCCCTCTCCAAAAAAAAAACAGTCGGAACTTGGCCCCAGTCTATCTTTTTAGCCTTAATTTCTTCTGATATTTATCAGAAACCCTTTGCTTTACTCAGTATGGTCTCACTGATGCCCAATTATGAGCCTTGTACATTTTTGCCTTATAGTGACATTCAAGTCGTTAATCCAGTCTAATATGCATCTTTCATTCCTTTTATCAATCTCTACCATTCCTATCCAAAAGATCCAATTCAATTCCTACCTCATTCCCTGATACCTCTTAGACCAACCTGATATTTTCTTCCTCAGAGTCTATGCAAAACTTTCAATTATCATTCATTAATTAATTCATTAATTTGGATGCAACTAAGTTAGTACAGAGGAGAGAGCACAGAATTTGCAATCAGGAAGACATAAATTCAAGATATTATTGTATGACTCTGGAAAAATCTCAGACTGTCCCTTTCAGTTTTCTCACCTGTAAAATGGGAACAATGATAGCACCTTCCTCACAAGGTTGTTATGAGAATCAAATGAGGTAAGTATTTGTAAAGTGCTTTGTAAACCTTAAAGTGATAAATATTATTTTTGTTTATTATTATTGTTTATGCAGTCTAGAAGCCAGGAAAGTATAGTGGAAATGGTACTGGATTTGGACTTAGAAGACCTGAATTCAAATTCCAACTTTACTCATGTGATCTAAGAACATCACTTTATTTCTCTGGCACTCATCTTTAAGATGGTGGTTTTGTATTAAATGATCTCCAAGGTCCTTTCCAGTTCTGACACTGTGTGATCCATTGCCTCATCTTTTTCATCTTTTTATAAGTAGTCTGTCTCATTTAGACTGTTAGGTATTTGAGAGCACTAAATGTCCTATGTATACTTCTTTGTGTCTCCCACACTTAGTGCACATGTTCCATAAGTGTTTGCTGACTAACTGCTTGATTCTGGCCCATTTCAATTTCAGTTTTCTCCATGCATCTGGAATCTCATCATGGTATTAAATTTTAGAACACAAGAGTCTGTCTAAGTATGATTATTACTACTGGAAACACCAGAAACACTCATTAAAAAACCCCATTATCCCACATAACTTATGTATGAAATGGAAGAAATTGCTCAGCTCAACCAAGAGAGAAATATGTGGAGGAGAAACCTCTAGGAATATTAAGAAATTGCATCTAATAAAAATCTATTGAGGTATTGGTATGTGAATAGAGAAAATGCCTCATGGTATGTTAAAAGTTATAAGACATTTGTTGAGATTTGTTGAGATATTAAAAAGCCATTATTAAGCAGAAGAATTGGGAATACAGATGCTGAAACCAACTAGGTAAGATACAACATGGTTTAAGCTAATTCATCTCAACACAGACATTCTCTGAGTGAATTAATGTAGCATGTGGGAAGCAAGAGGAATACAGATAGATCTCTGGTCAAAATTTACCATTTATCCCTTGCTTCAAGTGTTTAATGACCTCCTCATGAGAAGTGACAGGTTCCATGAAGTGAATCACATTAGGAATAATTATTTTAAGGATTTGTGCTATCCACATTCTACAAAGGAAGAGCTAGTTCTTTAAGCCTCTGGCAAAGTGACTCTTCATCCTACATCAATTAAGAAATGAGGACTCCACTGGTCTGTTGTTTTTCCCATCTCCTATTATTTATACTTTTCCCAAATCACAACTAGCTGGTACAATGGATGGAGTGCCAGGCCTGAAATCAGAAAGATCTGAGTTCAAATTCTGTCTCAAACACTTATTAGCATGTGTCTTTGGGCAAATCACTCAATCCTGTTTGCCTCAGTTTCCTTATGGAAAACCATTCCAGTATTTCTGCCAAGAAAACCCAAAAAGGGTCACAAAAAGTTGGAAACAACTAATCGACTAAACAACAAATCAGAATATAAACTTTATGGGATCATAGATTTGGAGCTGGGATGGGCTCTGGGGATCATTTAATCCTTCTTTTTACAGAGCCCCACAAGATTATGTGAATTGCTCATGGTCACACAGGTAATAAGTGGTAAGACTGAAATAAACATTCATATCACATCAGAGTGACCTCAGGCATAAGTGAACTCTGCTCCTTCCCTCCTTGGTGGGATCTGACAAAAACTCATCTCCTTCCACACATAGGTTCTAGAGCTAGGAAGAACATTGACAACCATTTCACCCTCTCATTTTCACAGATCAGGAAAGCCAGAAAGGAGTAATGAGTAAAAAAAATGAGTAAAGGAGTAATGAGAGCTGCACATCTAGAAAGCAGCTTCTACTATTTTGCAAATGAGAAACAGGGCAGAGGCATCAATCAGTACATGGGGTCACTTCTGAAGCCAAAATGGACATTCATATCCTTCTAGTCTATCCATTTCTTTTTACAAATAAGGAAACCGAGGATCCACAAGGCTAAGTAACTTGTACGGGATCACATGGGCAGTAGGTGACAGAAGTGAGATAGAAATGACAAATCTAGCATTCTTTCTACTCTACCACCCCATGCAAAGCTAAGATGAGACAAGGACCTGTATGTATGTAGGTCTCTCAGAAGAAGGCTTTCATAATCTGTTGGTACTAAAAGTACCAAATATCCAAGCAAACTATGAAATTATCTGGAGAGCTGATGGGATATTTCTCATTTGCATTTAATAGCAATCATCAACTGAAAACACTAAATCAATGAACCCTTACTGAACGCTTGCTGTGTGCAAGACATCATGCTGTCATTCACGCAGTACCTCAGTTCCTTTTTTAATGAACACTCCTGCAGTAGTAAATCAGATGCCATCTGTTATACGTGATGATGTTAATGTCCCGCCATCAGTAAAATGTGGACTCTGACTGATGCATTCAGCAGTGGGGATGGGCCTTAATGAGCCACACACTGGAGCCTCGTTTTTGGTACTAGGAGCACACAAGAGCCAATTGGTGGCCAGAACTGAAGGTCAGTGGCAATTAAGGTAAAGGGTCCACCTGTGGCCAGGACTAGCGTTAGGAATTATGAGGTCATGCTGTAATGTAAGAGTTAGAGTTCAGGTTTTTGTTGGGGAAAGGAGGTCAGGTCTTGGCTAGGATTATAGGTCAGTCTTTGATGGTCATCCAAGAGCATTCTTTGGTCAGAATTGGGGATCAGTCTATGGCAAGGACTATGGTTCAGCTTTGGGATTTAAGGATCAGTCTGTGTCTGGGAGTGGTCAGTCTAAGATGAAACTATCACCAATATTAGGTCAGTTTCTACTAATGTCTAGGTCCTAGAGGTTAGTCTGTGACCAGCATTATTATTATATAATTATATATTATACTATATATATATATTATATATATATATATATATATACTGTGTATATATAATATATTGTATATATAAATATATACACACACATATATATGTATACATATACATATATGTATATATGCATACAGTATATATACAATATATTATATATACACAGTATATATGTTATATATATTATATGCTTATGTATATGCACATATACACAAATAGATATAGTTATGAGATAGTCTATACTTACAGTTAGGGCTTAGTCATCAAATCAAATAATGTAATAGAATTCCACAGTCAATATATCTCAAGATCAAAAGCCTGTAGTTGACATAATCTGCCATTTTCCTCTATTCTGTGGCCAGATTTAAAGATTGGTATATCTTTGGTGTTAGAAATTAATTTGTATTCAGAATTAGGTATCATCTGGGTCTGTTTCTGGTTAAGATTAGGAAGTCAATTCATGGCAGAGATAAAAAAAATATTCTTTGGTTACAGAGGTCAGTTTATGACAGGGATGAAGTTAAGGGTCAGTCTATGACTATAGTCATAACTTAGTCTATAATTAAAATTAATTGTCAATCTACAACCAGGATTAAGGGCCAGCCTGTGGCTAAGCACAGGGCTCAGGCACTGGACAGAACTGACAAGTAATTTAGCCACTTAATATCAGTTCTTTCATTTATAAAATGTTGATAAAGATACTCATGCTATCTACCTCAAAAATTATTAATAAAACACTGTGGATATCATAAGTGGGTATGTAAATATGACCCTTTGCAGTTATATAGTCTATGGTTTGGTTTTTTTATTTATGGCTTTGGAAAATCATGAGGCTAAATAGTCCACAAGGAACTTCTGCCCATGACCTTTCTTTCATGTATCATGATGTTCTCGCTATTAGGGAGGGCAGGCATCAAGGTGGCACAGTGGATAGAATGCTGGATCTGGAGTCAGGAAGACTTCTCTTTCTTTGATCCTAGGCAAATCACTTAACTCTGTTTCCTTCAGTTTCCTCATTTGTAACATGAGCTGGAGAAGGAAATGGCAAGCCACTCCAGAGTCTTTGCCAAGAATGGCAAATGGGTTCATGAAGAATCAGACATGATTGAAAAATGACTAACCAACAACTCACTGCTGGACTAATGAGCCAAAAGTTGTATAATATTATAACAATATACATATATCCACTGGGGCATATTGAAAAGTTCTGGACTGAAGATAGATGGATCTGATTTTGACACTCATTTATTATCTGTGTAATCTTGAGAAAGTCTCTTTACTTATGAGCCTTCCCTTATACATTTAAAAATAAAGTGGGGAGAATAGACAATCTTAAGGTCCCTTCTTGTTCTAGTTTATGAACCTAAATTATTTAGAATGAGAGTGAGTGGCAACTGTTGGACTTTGTCTCTAAAGGAACTTGTGTTCAAATCTTACCTCTGTCACATCAACATAGATGCAGCTTTTAACATTTGGAAATTTAATTTTCCTCATTTGTAAATGTGGGTGATAATAACTAGATTTATCTTACAAACATCTCATAAGAATCAAATTAGAAAACATAGGAAGTGCTGTGAAAACCTTAAGGCACAACATAAATGTCACTTTTCGAATTTATTATTATTAAGGAAAAAAAACCCAATGTTCTCGAGATTCCTAGGGCTAAGAAGAATATATGAATTAATTGGCTAATTTCAAAATATGTCCATTAGCATAAAATAACTTATTTCTCCTTTGCAAAATGAGATCCTTCTAGCTCTAAATTTGTGAACCTTTGATTTTCGATCCCCACTCTATCTGAATTAATCATCTGTACAAAAAGGTACCATAACTGTTAGTTCTTCTGAGGTGAATCTAGTTGTGGCTCTTGGTTAGTTAAATATATCACTCCCTTTTCTCTTCTTCCCTGAATAGGAGATGTTGGGGTACAAGGATAGGACCTTCTGCATGTCAGATAGCCAGCTAGTCCCTCATTTTCTCTCATTTGTCAAAACTTTAATTCATTGGACATTTATTAAAATAAAATAAAATCAATGTTGAAGAAGTATAAGACATTATCCATGTCTATCCAATGGGTCTTCCATTTTAACTGGGAAACATGGATAACATCATGTTTTCCACCCTGACCCTTGATCCAGAATTGGGGGAGAAACTGAATAAAAGGAAGCTTACATGCAAAGACCTTCTGGAAAAGTACTGTACTAACTCTAGGCAGGGTTTAATGACAATAGCACTAGGAAAACTGTCAGACATTTGAATGAAATTTTGCTTCCATCTCCTTTTATTGGACTCAGGAGTGACTCTCTTTGGGAAATGCAATAATATATTGGAACTAAATTACTTCTCTGTTTTACCTTCAGTACTCTGGCAAGACAGATAAAAAGGAGAGAGAGATCTACTGCTTCTCAAACCCTCTTGGATACAGACTAGGACATACATGGTAACACATTTTCCCCTTTTAGTCTTGTCCATTATGACCATTAATTTGTGTTAGATGATAAGAGTTGCCTGATACTTTCTCCAGAAAACAATAATAAAAACCACCTTAACTATAGACAGAGAAGGTGGCCACTTCCATGGCATAACATGAAGATTCTCTTCTTCCCCAAAATAGTTTCCACAATACTGGCATCTGGAACTCCTGCATTAGTGATTAAGCAATGTTATCCTTGTGCTAGTTTTAAAATACACAAATAATCCTGGGAAGGGAGATAGATTAAGTCTTTAATATTTAAGGATAAATTGGTAAATATATGCTATTCTCTATGGCTCAGTGGGCCTGACAATGCTGCACGCCATGGGAAGAAGTGCTAAAGAAATGAATACCAAAGCAAGAACTATTCTGACTTCAAAATTTTGCCCAGTGCTTGCTCTGACCTGTTAGACAGAAAGTGGTGGGAGCTTTGGCCAGTCAGTCAAACTTGGGCACTTGTCCCATTGAGAGCAGATTGAATTTTCCAACTGGTAGAAATACTGCTGCTTTATTAATTCAGGAGAACATGGGGAGGCCCAAATGATCGCAGCAGGAGGGCCCTACTTGATTAGTAGCACTAGAGGCGACTGTGTAACCAGGACAAAGGTAGTGTGATGACACTGCTTGGAGTGGTCTGTCTGGATCAGAGAACAGTGTAACAGAGCTGAAGCCCAAGGTTTAGGTTCCTGTGGAGGAGATGGTTGTAGGGATCCCAGTGTATGGGCAAGAGAGAGCAAAGGACAAAAAAGACTTCCTTGAATGGAAAGTCAGCAATTCATCTGGGTCAGAAGCTGCAGGCCTAGAGTGGGAAGTAGACATTCTAGTATTAAAGCTTCCAATGGAGTGCCTTGAACACAAGAGATGTTTAATCAACCTTCTCAGTCTTGTAAGAGGTAATTATGTTTATTTTCTTATGCACCTTGAATACTTATCATCTATATCACTGAATTTGGTACTTACACTGCTGAGTACTAGTCTTAAAGGTTAACTTGAGATTTCAAGCTTTGAAACCTTATTTCCATTATGCTGACTCACCATCCTTATTATTCCCAATCCTTATCAGTCAGTGTTGGGGAAGGCTCTACTGAGGAAGGGGACACTAAGTCTGCAGCTTTTTGACATGTACCCCTGTAAGTCCTCATATTCTTGATATCTTGGGGAGGAACAACTGAGATATAAAGATCTAAGTTCTTCTGTTGGGATGGACCTATCAGAATTGTCTTAGTTACCTATAAAAGCTGAATCCACCTTGAAGCCATTGCTAATCTTTAGTGATCAGTCCATCAATGTGTTGCTACCTTGGCATACTTATAATAAAATCCTTATAATTCTCAAAAAAAGAAACTTCATTTCCCTCAGGAAAAGTTGCCATAGTTGAAAAGTTGAAAAATCTATTGATGGTCCCTTTGCAATATTTTTTCAAAATCATCCCCTTCCATCTACTAATAATGATAACATCACAAATTGAAAACTGCACCATCTTTCTTGGTTTATTATAACAGTTCCTCACTGGTTTTGCTAATTTTTACTTTCTTCTCTCCTTCCAGCATTCATCAAGATACTAAATAATTTTCCTAATCCATAGGTCCAACCATGTCATTCCTGTACTCAAAATTTTTCAATGACTCCCTATTGCCCACTGGATAAAATATAAACTAATATTTAGATCTCTCCATAATTTAGATCCAACTCACCTTTCCACTTTTATATAATTCCTTTTGTCACGTACTCTGTATTCCAGCCAATGCTACTATTTCCAGATTTTGTGTTCCCTTTTCTTTCTCTATATATTTTTACCTGTTATCTTCCATGAATAGAAAATATTCTGCTTGAATTCCAGTGCTTGACATCTTTTCCTTTCTTCAAGTTTAGCTTTAGTTTCTACCTTTCATAAAGTCTTCCATGATTGCCCCAACTGAAATTGATCCCTCTTTTTAAAATTTCTAATAGTTTTTTTGTCTAGATCTCACCATTGGTCTTATTACATTCTAGCCTATATGACATCTATTTATGTATAGGTCTTAGTTCTTTCCCCTATTACAAGTTTCTTGAGGACAGTGATAATATTATTTTTCATCTTTGTATATCCAGAATTTAACAGTTTATTGCATGTAAGAGGTGTTTATTAAATGATTAAAAATAATTGATTCATTATTAAAATGAAAGATAATTTGATGGATCAGAGGCATAAAAAACTATGAGCACTTGTCCAGGTATTAAGCCAAGAAAACTCCCATGACTTCTAATCTACACTTAATTCCTGCCCATATTCCCCAAAAGCATGATAGACAAAGTGACTAGATCCCTCTATGCCAAGAAGAAAAATCCAAGCTCTTTTTCCTAACATAGATATTGCTGAACTTTTGATGAATAACTTAGATTAATGTTTTGGTCTGATGTTCTCCCTCCTTATCTCTACTCCCTAGATTCCTTCAAATCCCAACTAAAATTCTATCATCTATAAGACACCTAATCTTATTCCCCTTAGAACTGGTGCCTTCTCTCTGTTGATTATGTACAATTTATTCTGAATATATCTTGTGCTGAAGAGCCTTTACTTGTTTTTATGTTGTCTCCCCGCATTAGACTATGAGTATTTTGAGGTCTATCCCTCCCTAAACATCTATTGTAACCTCTCAGTTCCTTAGTTAATGGTCTTCATGAATGGCTACATAAGAAAACAGGCTTTCTAGCAAGGAAGCAAGGAGTTACAATATGTATCAGTAAAAGAATTCCTGACATAATGAGGTATTATTCTTATTTGTAAGGCATTTTTAATTTTTCTAAGCAATTCCACACCTTTTATCTCAATTGATATTCTGAACTGCTCTTTAAGGAAAGCAGGATTGAAATTATCAGTCTTGCATTAGAAGAAGGAATTGAAGCACTGAAAACATTAGTGACTTGTCAGAAGTCATATAGCTAAATTGTATTAAAGTTCATAAATTTTAAAAAATGTAATACATATTTTATATAAAATGTATAGAATGGATTTGATCACCCAAAGGGCAAGGGAGAGATGCATTGTGAAGCATAACACACTTTAAATAAAGAATAATGCAAAAGCCAAGTAAAAGCTATCATTAAAGAAATATATCATTGAAAAAAGATGAACCAGTCAAACAGTGATTATAATACCTAATATTTATATAGTGCTTTAAAGTTTCCAAGGCATTTTATAGGCATTATCTCATTTTATCCTTACAATAATAGCTAGCATTTATATGGCATTTTAAAGTTGCAAAATGCTTTACAAATATTATCTCATTTTATCCTCACAACAACTCTGGGAGGTAGGTGCTTTTATTATTCACACTTTACAGATGGCAGTCAATTAAATGATCTGCTTGGATTGTAAGTATCTAAGGTAGAATTTGGATTTCAGTCTTTCTGACCCAATTTTAGGACTTCTACTTATTATGCAACCTAATTGCCTCCAAAATATGAATGAAAACCAATGTAGTTAAATGTACAAGTAAGCCCTTGTGGGCATACTCTGGGATCTTCAGAATTTCAAAAGAATTCAGGGAAGGTCCCTAGCACCTTGGGTGGAGTATCTATGGAGAAAAATGACAGGAGGAGTTAGACAAGATAGGAAGACATGGAAGGTTTACAATCTATCTCAGTGAAGAGTTACTCAAACTGGTGAGCTCCCAAGAGCAGTGGAATTTTGGACTATATAAAGATAGTTCAATATAGGAGGTTAAAGCCTGAACTGAATAAGAGGTACCAAGATGCAATCATCATCGTCTTCCTTCTCCTCATTGTTGTTATCACATTTAGTAATAATATGTCACTTGTTTTTTTTTGGAGGCAGTGATTTGCCCAGAGTCACACAGCTAGTAAGTGACTAGAGACCAGATTTGCTGGTACCACTAAGAAGCATTCATCTTTGTCTCAGGAAACCTGAATTCAAATTCTGGCTTTGCCAATTATTAGCTGTGTGACTCTGGGCACATCACATTTTCTGCTCTTTAGTTGGCTCATATGTCAAATTAATCTAATAATAAAAATAACATCCTTTCATGACCCATTCCTTGAGTTTATTGGGGAGAAAGCACTTTATAAACTTTTAAGGATTTCTTTACAGTGAAAATGAACAACCCCTCTTCAGTTAGCATATGGCCTAGAAAGCAGCAAGAAAAGGAGGTTCCATTTTTCTTGAAGTTTTCCAATGAAACTTCAATTAACCCAAGTGAACAGGAAAGGATTGCTCTGAGGAAATGAATTTTCTAATGGTTATCCTGAAGTCCTCTTTCTTTCAACTTTTATTGTGGAAAATCTTTTTCTAAAATGTCTGAGTTCCCTTGCCTACATCAGTCAGTTCAATTTAGTGTCAGTGATGGAAACTTTCTTCCTGTGTGTTCATCAATGCTCACTGTCCAGAGCTGTGGGTAGAATTGACTAGAGTGTAGGAAATAAGGTTTAACTTAAACTTTCTTCCTGTGTTTTCATCAATGCTCACTGTCCAGAGCTGTGGGTAGAATTGAAGAGAGTGCAGGAAATAAGGTTTAACTTCTAACTTTTAAGCTCAGGATATAGAAGTACAAAGACACTGAATTCAAAGTCAAAATAAATAGGTTTTAATCCAGGCTCCTACTACTTATCACCAAATGTGAGTGTGGGCAGAACTGTTCTGGCCTATAAGCTTCAGTTTATTCTTTAATAAAATGAGGTAGTAAAACTAGGTGAATTCTGAGGTTGCCTACTACTCTGAAATCCTGTGATCCCTGGGAAACTGCCCAATTTTGAAACTTTTCCCTTTTGATGCTGTCTTCTACAAGTCAATTGTAGAGAGAAAATGGATTAACAAGGGTTCTTGGGCAGCTGAGATCTCACTGTACATAGTAGAAAACTGGACTAATTTAAATAGAACAACAAGACCTTTTCAAAAATCAGAAGACTTGGTTTCTGGTTGCTTGGAGACTAGTAGAGAATATTTTTATCTAGAGATAGTGGCAAATGTTCATGAACCTGATAACCAATCAAAAATTCTTAGCTTCCTCATATGCCAAATAAAGGATTAAACTAGATACTATCTCACATTCCTTCCAACTCGGGCATCTTAGGTCTATACTTCAGGCATGGCATTCAATCTGACAACAGAGTTATTATTTTCACTATAATTAAAAATTATTGATTGAGTCTTCTGTAATCCCTCTACCCCATATGTTTGAATTAAGTCATTCTGATGAACATATCTCTTGGTTCTTCATTCCTTACATTTGTATAGACCTTTCCACTTCTTGAGTAGCTTTCATAACCAGTATCTCTGTTGAGCTTCGCATGGGATTTAAAATCAAGGACCTAGATTCAAATTCCAGCTATGGCACTTAATTAATGATGTGACCATAGCAATTCATTTAACATGTCTTGGGACTTTCAGTTCCTTGTGCACAAAATGAAGGGGTTGGTTTAGATAGTCTAACATCCCTTCTAGGTCTACATACACAATATCATGACCCCATTACAGAACACACGAGCAGCTGGGGTATATATTAATATTCCTCTCTGATATATTAGAACTCCAGGGCATAGAAAAGTTAAATTATTCTATAGCAAGTATGGTTTGAAAAATTAATTTGGAAATTAAGGTGTGACGCTGGAAAAGCCATTTAACCCTTTTGCCTCAGTTTCCTCATTTGTAAAATGAGATGAGGAAGGAAATGGCAAACCATTCCAATATCTTTGTCAAGAAAACTCCAAATATGAAAAGCTGGGCAAAACTGTAGCAACAGCAATAAAATCTGCTGATAGCTCTTCCATCTTTTCATAAATTATTATTAAACTTATTCTTAATATGCTCATGTGAGTGTGCAATGATGTTTATGACTTCATTCTTCACTGTCCGGCTATCTCTCTCACATTCTTATTTCTCTACCCTGGAGGAACTTCCACTCTAAAATCCTGTTCCAAGAATTATTACCTCAATTGCAAGACTTCTCTTCACTCTCCACTCCAGCTATTTCTTTCACAACTAATTGTCTGTAGGCAGTGGAGTACCCTTCTACCCTTCCTTTCCAGTTCTGTAACTTTGTGATCAAATGAACTGTACCATTGTTCCTGGATGGGCTGTGCCAATCTATTCAACTATCACTCCAGTCATCAACCCTGGGACTTTCCAGATCAATCAGAATGCAACTTTGAGGGCTGAGACTGTCTGTACTTTTGAACTTGCATTCCTAAGGCTTAGCCCAGTGTTTCACAAATAAGAGATATCATAAACACTTTTTCAATCATGTCTTTTCTTATTAATCACACACTCTTCCAAGACATCAACTGTCTCATGCTTCTGTATATTCCCCATAACATCTAGCTAGTGCTTTGTATATTGTAGACCACAGGTTCTATTTTATAACTGGAAGGAATCTAAGAGATCAGTTAGCACATATAATGAATGAAACAGAGGCTGGGTCATAAGTAGCAGATTGGGATTTGAACCCATTACTGTAGATTACAAATCAATACATCTTCCACTATACCACATTGCCTTAAAATTTATTTTTCATCCAACTTACCTAATGCTCTTGGTGGATGGCATTTATATAGCAATTTCTAACTTACAAAGAACATAACATTCATTATCTAGTTTGATCTCACAACTACCCTCTGTAAATTACATTCATCCCATTTCAGGATACTGAAGTGAAGTGTCCAAGGCCACATAAAGCAAATGAGTCAGAGCTGTGACTGGCACGCAGATTTCCTAATTCCTGGTCCAACTTCTTTTGTAGTTTTTTTCTTCTGATGGATGAATGAATTCCAACCCACCATGAGGACGGTATGTAAACAACCCCCCACACAATGTATTGTTCTCTGAGCTCCTTAATAAGCACAATCTGTGGTTACAGATCATGGAACCACCCCATCAGCCAAACCCTATAATTTTTAGTTCTCATCTCTCATAGCAGGAAGGGAAGAGAGCTCCTTTCTTTTAACCAAATTATTTAACCACAAAGTGAGATGTGCTGACATAGTTTGTTGAACCTATAACTGCTGCGATATATTTTTAAAATTGTGTCTGAATTTCCGAATTACAGCCACATGAGAGGTTATAATGCGGTACTGTGAGCAATGATTCTTGTCAAAGGCAAGCTAGGAAAGCTTTTTTCCCTATTAACCTGTGCAATGCATAAGGTCAGTCTCAAATTAGAGGCAGCATGGTGCAGCGGGAAAACAGGCGCTCTCTATTAGAGTTGCTAATTTTCCCAGATGTTAGTTCACATAGGTCACTGAACTTCATAAAGTCTCAGTTTTCCTGTTTGTAAAATGGGGACAATAATCCTTATTTTGCTGACTTCATTGGGTTGTTTGGGGAAAGCGTCTTATAAACATTAAATTGCTATGAGGCTATCTTTTTTATATAAATATGAACAGCTATTATACAGGTTATTCCAAGTAAGTGCAGCTTTAAGCTTTAATAGTTTAAATGCACAGAGTCTTTTGGTATGCCCTCTATTAATTAGCAATTTCTCAAACAAATTGAATAAGCTCAGATTTCCAATTTCTGGTGTTCTCTGCAGGAGAGTAGGCAGGCTTCCTGAGCAGTCCCAAAGTCTGATGTATCTTTGTTTATTCCCAGGCTCTTGACTAGATAGCTTTCATTCTTCTCCTTAATCCTCTCTTGCTCCTCTCCCAAAGGAGAGTCTCTGAGACACTGAGTTCCTACCATCTGAACTGAAAAGAATTTCCTCTCTGTACTCCCAAATTAAGAGTTGCTTTTTTGAAGGGGTGGGAAATCTGAAAGAATCCATGGAGCTGCAGCCACTCAAAAAAATCCCTTAAACAGCTCCCCAGGAGAAAGAAGGAGTGTGAAGGCATCCAGGATAATTTAATCTGTGCCTTGGAGACTATACTAATATCAATTTAGGAATCTCAGAAGCCTCCATGTTTGGAGCCCAGAAGTTTGAACTTCTCACCCTTGTCATTTATGCTTGAAGATGTCTAAACAGAAGATTCTTGAATTTTTCTGTTTGTGGGAATGTCCTACGTCTGTCTCCTATGAGTGGACATGGACTCTGACATTTCATTCAAATGGGAAACATGTTTTTTTGGCTTCATACCTTATCTTGCCGACCTTTAATCCCATGGATTTAAGAGTTGTGTTTCAAAGGTGCAGTGCATTTCTTGTGTACTCTGTCTTCCCCATAGCAATCCCTTGGAGTAAACCGTAATTGGAGCCATACAAAAGTAAAAAGGGTTGCCTCAGGTTAAAATAGGAAATTTCCCATATTGGACGTCTTTTATGAAGGCTGGATAACTACTAATGCAGGATGCTGAAAGGGGATACTTGTTGAGGTATAGCTTAGACTAGGTGGGAAGGTCTCTTCTGACTCAGATGATGTGCTCCTATAACTTAGGTACAGGTAAAGGCAAAAAAGAATGGACTATTAATCAAGAAATGTGAATTCTAATGCTGACTGTGTAACTAACCAGCTGTGTGATAATGGGGACAGGTCTGACAATTTCAGTTCCCTGATCAAAAAGCTTCAGTACTCTCTATATTTCCTCTAGAATAAAACACAAACTTTTGTGACATATGAAGTCTTCAAAATTTGGCTTTAACCTATCTTAACAAACTGGTTTTAAAGTATTCCCTATCAAACCCCCTATATAAGTGTCTATACATATTTTTCTATGTGTATGTACATGCATGTATGTGTATATTGTGTGTGTGTGTTTATGTAGACTTATATACATGTCCATTATGTGTATAAGTATGTAAAGGTACATGTTTATACAATTACATATGTAACTATATGCATATATATATCTACATAGGCTCATATATATGTATGTATCTATGTTATCTATGTATATATATTATATATATTATATATGTGTTGAGATATGCATGGGGGTGTATGTGTAAAATTCACTGATTTGAGTCTACAGTTTCTTTCCAGCAGAATGAAAAATCTTTAAGGACAGAGATTTGCTTCTTGTGTTTTTTTTGTCCCAAATGCCTAGAAAATGTGCTTGGTACATAATAGATGATAAATAGATGTTTGTTGAATTGAATTGAATCAATACAAAGGACCTTAAGCTCAAGGGGTTTCATGTTTTTCTTTGTCAAATGGAAATCATTCTTGTTCTGCCAGATTGGGAGGCTTTTATGAGTCTCATGTGGATGTAAATGGATATGAAATTACTTTGAAATGAATAAAATGCTATGAAAATTGCTTTCTGACCTTAACCTAGAAGCTGAAATTTTCTGTCTTTCTAAGGTATGAGCAAAAGAGAATGAGTGTTCCAAAAAAGCATACAGTCCAATTATAGCTTTCTATCACAATCAAGTTGAAAATATATGATCATTGTCTGTTGAGGCTCTGGCAATGAGTCAATCAAATAGATCAGAGTTTAAGGGATATCCTGTCCTCCTTCTCTCTTCCCCCAACATGTCATTTATGTAGGTTCAAGTAGGGATTCATTCTCATCCTGAGTTTTCAGGTAATCAAAGGCTATAGTTTTCTCATAAATTACTAAAATGGCAACTTTCATTAACCAATTAACTCAGAGCCTCTATACAAGCTTATGAAAATTATTTAATAAACTGGAGAAACCTCTTTTTTTAAATACAATTTTGCTTATATCTTGGTATATATGAAAACCATGGATCTCTGAATCCATCCAGGCTTAAATGAAAACCAAAGTTGCCAGTTACATAATTTATCAACTCTGTAATAATAAAACAAAGACATAAATAATTATTTACAACACATCAATTTGAAAGAGATCAGAGTCAGAGTTCACATGTTACCGATGACTTTTTAATTACAGAAATACAATTCTGCCATTCAACTCTCTCAGGATAATAGTCTCATGAATTCTCTTCATAATATTACTTCAAAAGAATTAGTTCTTTTCAGAGATGTCTCTTTAGATTCTTTCTCATGAGATCTAACTCAGTCTGTCAAGAAATAAGTTCTTACATTGTATATAGTAGCAACAAGATTATGTGATGGACTTGGCTCTTTTCAACAATTCAGTGATTCAAGGCAATTCCAATAGATTTGGTATGGCAAATGCCAATTGCATCCAGAAAGAGAACTATGGAGACTGAATGTGAATCAAAGTGTGTTTTCATCTTGGTTGTTATTATTGTTGTTGATTTACTTGTTTTTTGCATTTCTCATATTTTTTCCCTTTTGATCTGATTTTTCTTGCACAATATGGCAAATGTGGAAATATGTTTAAAAGAATTGCATGTTTAACCTATATCACATTGCTTGCTATCTTGGAGAGGGGAGGTAAGAGAGGGAGGGAGAAAAATTTGAAACACAAAGTTTTACAAAAATGAATGTTGAAAACTCTTTTTACATTTAGTTGGAAAATAAATATTATTGAAATGAAAAAAAGAAATAACTTCATTGTCTTTTTTCTTACTCCACCTAAATTCTTTGTCCAACATGGTCCTCCAAACTCTCCATCTATCAGTATTTCTCAAGAATATCACCCTTGTTCTAACCTCATTCTACCCTCTTCTTAATCTCATGATTAACAAGTTCAACTCTACACTGACCTCAGCTCTTGAATTCCTTGTCTCTTCTCCTATTATGCTCAAGCTTTACCAAACTCAGGGATGGATTACTTCCATAATCCGCCTTCTCTCCTCCTACTCACATTCTGTATGTGCTTGAGTCAACAGTGTCCATTACAAATTTACGATATATTAATTCAACTGGGCAAGAGAGTCCTTTTACACCTCCCTGTTTTGCCACATTTCTCCTTACAGAGGACATTATAAAATTTTTCTTCTTTCTTCAAGCCTCCCACACCATCACCTCCTCCCTCTCTCTCAGTTGTTCTTGTCTCATATTTTTACTCAGAAAATAGATGTTATTTGCTGTGAGTTCCCTTTTCTCTCCTCTACATCTCACAACCCACTAACATCATTCCCCATTTCTTCATCTTTATTACAATTTCTAGGGAAAGTGTCTTAGCAAGACCAATCTCTTTCCATGTACTTCATCCTCTCATCTCATTTCCAAAAGATTCCTCTCCCAGTCATCTTTTCTCTTCTCTAATTATCAATCTTTCCTCATTTCCTAGTATCATCCCCATTGTCTACAAATTTCCCCAAACCTCCTCAATCCTGAAAAATTTTCATTATTTTTGTCCAATATCTCTCTAACTTTTGACAAATTCAGAAATAGGTGCTTATATCTATTGCCACTACCTTCTCATTCACCTTTCACTCCCTTATAACCTGGATTTTAGTTTCATTGTTCAATTGAAATTGCTCTCTCCAAAAGTACCACTAGTCTCTTAATTGTAAAATCTGATGACCTTCTCTCAGAATTCATTCTCCCCCATGTCTTTACCTGGCACTCATCACCACCTAGTGTGTCATGACACTGCTTTCTCTTGGTTCCTCTTCTAGTCTGATTACTCTTTTTCTTCTCTCCTGTTTAGGTTCACCTCTCATACGATGTCGTTTATCTCTGAGTATACGCCCCTCTTTTCTCTACAATTTTTTTGGCATCTCCATCAGCTCTCATGAGTTCAATTATCATCTCTACATAGTTGATTCCCAAATGTAAATATCCTATCCTAGTCTTTCTCCTGTGCTTCAGTCATTCATTTCCAATTGACTATGGAAATTTTCAACTAGATAACCATTAGGTCTCTCAAATTCAATATACCCAAGACTGAGCTCATTATTTTCTTTCCAAAACTCTCCCTTTTGCCCAGAACAACACCAATCTTTCAGTCCCCTTGTTCTGCAACCTTGAAATTATTCTAGCTCAATCTATCAAATGTTGCTATCAGAATATGGAAGGCCTTGAATATCAGGTAGAGAAGATTGGACTTTGTAATGGAAAGATCCAAAAGGAGTTCTTGGCATTTTGGGGGGATTTAGAGAGGAGATGATGGTTTTGGGAAGAAGTAAGAAAAGCATAGTCAGAAACTTTCCTCTAGGTAGTTGCTGCTTAACAACTTTTGAGCTTCCTATTCTGAGGCAATTTATGGCATGAGCAGGAATATGAAAGTCATGGATCCCTGAGATGCATATCCTTCCCCCATTCTATCCTCAACCTCATACAATCCAATTAGAAAGAAGGAAGGAAAGAAATAAGCATTTAGTAATCATCTATTATGTGCCAGTTACTGTGTTATGTTTTACAAATATTAGTTACACAGCTGCTAAATCCCAGAGTCACATAATACATATGGCAGAGTGGTGAGTGCTAGACACACCACTGGATAATGAATCTTTTTTTTTTTTTTTTTTTTTTTTTTTTTAAGCTATGGTAATCCATGAAGTTAGGAAGCATCTGAGGCTGGATTCAATCTCAGGTTTTCCTGATAACAGGCTCAGTACTCTTATCTATTGTACCAGTAACTGAAAAATAAATAGTTCTGAAGGGAAAAAGTCAATTTCACTGCTAGAAGGAGTCAGAACTGGAAAGCACTTCATATTATTGATTAGAAAAATCTACAGTTGTAAACAGAGGTGGAATGGAGTTTAAAACCTTGTTCAGAATACACAAATCAAGTCACAAATCAAGTGACACACATAGCCAGCACAAATAACTTTTTGAATGTCTTACCTCCCACTTTTATAGCATTAAATAAATTACTGACCTTTTTTTTAGGGTAGGAAAATACATTGATTATTACATCATAAAATATTGTTGATTTATTTGGTTCCTTTTCTGGGTAATTTCAAGAAGGCATCGCAGAAGTTATGGATTAAAATCCCTAGAAGCCCTTTCAGAATGCAAAAACACCCATGGTGACAGCTGAACCTTAGGGTGAATGAAAGATATGATGTACTAGGAGGAAGAAAAGGTTCGAGTTATAGCTCTATTGTCTAGCTATATGTTCATAAGCTTAATTAATTTATTTGAAGCTAAGTTTCCTCATATGCAAAAAGGGGAAGTAATAAGTTTTACCTTAATGATCACTCTTGATATTAGTTATAAATAACTAAGTAAAATAAAACTTATTTGGATTATTTTATATTGTCCAATTTAGCTAATGGCAGGAAAGTTCAACAATGAATGAAAAAAGTTATTAAGCATCTACTATGTATGAGGCACTGTTTTGTTAAGTACCAAGAGTACAGATACAAAATTGAGACACTACCTGCTTTCAAGGAGCTTATATTCTAACATGGGGAAATAACCCATGTGGCAGAGTGGTAAGTACTGAGCACACTACTGGATGATAAATCTTTTTTAGCAATGGTAATCCATGAAACAAAAAAAAATTATACCAATAAAATAATGTACACAAAAATGCTTCAGAAAGTATTAAAGTAGGGGCAGCTAGATGCAGCGGATAGAACATCAGCCTTGAAGTCAGGAGGACCTGAATTCAAATCTGATTTCAGACACAACATTCCTAGCTGTGTGACTCCAGGCAAGTCACTTAACCCCAAATGGCTCAGAAAAAAAAATAAAAAGAAAGTATTAAAGTACTATGTACATGTGAAGGATTTTGCTATTTCCAAAATATATCTTATTTTAGTCAGAAGTCCACATTGTTTTCCAGTTCACTGATATTTCTGAGGTCCTAACAAACTAACAGTTTACTAGAAAATAACTTAGCTAAAGTCCTGGGCCAGAAAAACAAATAAAAATAGGAAAGGTCCCTTTGCATCAAAAGTACAGTAGATGGCATTGAAATCATTACAAGTTCTCTTCAAATATAATAAAGAGGCCAGGCTGTGTGTGTGTGGGAGGGAGATAAGAAAGAGGAAGTGAGTTTTCTCCAAAAGTACAAGAAAAAAGAAGCAGCCAGTTGAGTAATGGCCCCAAATCTGGATTTTGTTTACTCCCTATAATCTCTGCTATTTCTATCCTGCAGGCAGAATGCTGTGAACAGTGAAACCCTCAATAAGCCGAGTCAGAGAGCCATAAAATATTAGAGCTCGAAGAAGCCCAGCTGACAGATCTTACACAGTTTTAGAGGTTTTGTGTGAAATGGGAGTTGCCTGTCGGTGTAGTGTATGGTGTGGCCTTTAAGAGGTCTGAGAAAACTCAGTAAATATCTCTTGAAAAATTACCTAAAAAATCTCTAGAAAGTCCTCCTGCCATTTGAAGTGAGTTTTGAAGGAAATAAGAGATTCTAAGAGAGAATTTTAGACAAAGCATAATTTACACCTAGACTACATGGCCAACAAAATGGAAGACAAGGCATTTTCTCTGATCTGCCTAACCTCTCAAATCTCTGCAAAATAGAAATTGAGTGTGAGAGAAAGCAATGTCAGCAGTTTTCCTGGGTCTAAGATATCAAGAACCTGTCAAGGCAACACTCTGATGAATAAACAATTAATTAGAGATGAATTCCTTATCCCTAACCTGCTCCCTTAGCACATCAATCAACTGTGATCTGGCAGGGCTACTTACACAACTCAAAATACTAGTTTGTTAAAGGGATTTAACTCTACTTCCTTCCAGATCCATGGAAAACTGAAAATCAGAAGCTTGCTCTGCCTGGAATGTCACTGTGATAGTCTACTATGTTGTAGGGGAGTTCAGTCAGAGAATGGAGGATCAGAGAAAATGGGGATAGTGCACGAGCCTGAAGGAAAAGGAATTATACAGGATACAGTTTTATCCCCCAGAAGTCACTTGTGGCAAAGCCCAAAGCTTAAAGCTTAATTGCCCAACATAAAAAAAGGTCAAAATAACTTTGAGATTACCTCTGATTCTTACAACCTCTCGAAAATAAGAATTATATACAAGAGACAAAGTAATTTGACTGGTTTCTAGGGTATAAGACATAAAAACATAATAATTCAATGAACTAACAGCAGAGAAGGCTAATTCCTAACCCCTCATATGCTCTATCCCATTATGCTCCTGGAGCTGCATATGCCGACCCTGGTCTTGGAACAGAACACAACCTAACTTCATTCCTCCTTTCTTCCAGGTGAAGAAAAAACAAAACAAAAAAAAAGAACTTGTTGGAGTTGGGACATTAGTATGACAGGACTTTGTTCTGTAATAGGGCTCAACCAGAGAAAGGGAAAGGAGAAACAGAGGGAACTGAGGCAGGATATGTGTGTGTTGCTCTGTGGCACTCCACCAAACCTAATGGAAAGAGCCTAGTGTCCAGCTGGGGCTAGGTCTTCTCCCCTTTCCTCCCGAAGGTACTTGGGTTGGACACTGAAGTCTATGATATATTAATTGTCCAGGAATGGAGGAGATTGAGAGTGTTGAGGTATTGCCTGCAGGGAAACCACTATTAAAGAGAAAGAAGTCAAAAGGTGAGTGATAGGGAAATCAAAAAAGAAAAAAAGAAATGTTTGACACTACCAAAGATCTCCAGAGGAAAAAACTCAGCTAAAAACATTGAACATAAGGAAATAAGCCACAATGGGAAATATCAATAACAGAAAGGATTATGGTCATCATCAGATGGAGTAAAACAGTCCAGGGACACTTATGGATAAATATTGCAAGATAAAAAAATTGCAAGACTGGAATCCCAAAAGATCATGGGACTATATTAGCTGTCTCTGAATAGTTTAAAAGAAATTTAAATTGTGACCTGCACAGAAAGATTAAGTAATAGAACAGGAAAATTTGAATCTATAGGGATAAATATCACCAAAGAAACAAAAGAGAGAATGCCTGGGAAGGACAAACTGAACAACAAAAAACAATAATGTTAAGAGAAAACATGATCTTCGTATAAGCAAAACATGTTGATCTCAAAAACAGAATGTGTGGAGACAATTTAAGGAGTATACATCTTTCAGGAAAAACTCTGACAAGTCAAAAAAATTTAAACATCATGATGTAAGAAATAATACAAAAAATGTATAGCCTAACTGTCAAATATGTGACCAGTAGGCTGCATCATTGCTCCAAGGCTCTTAACTGCAGCATGAACCAGATTAAAATATAATTGGGAAACATTTAACAAAATAAATCAAAATAGAACATAGATACTGTTCTATATCTTTGTAAGTCAATACGTAGCCCACAGTAATTCTTATGTAAGGTGTAGTAACCTCCATTTGTATTTGAGCTCAATACATCTGCTGTGGAGAGCTTCTGAACACAGAAAAAAATGAAACAAAACAAGAATCCATAGATTACCTCCAGAAAAAGTTCTCTATTAAAATTGTGCAAGTAACCAAGCAAAAGATATAAAAGAATGGATGAATTCTGTAATAACACAATAATTTCATAATAGCACAAGATAATTCTGCATCCCAGAAACCTCAGGAAGCTAACAATGCATTACAAAGAGCAAAGGTAATCATGGCATTTTCTTCAAATCTGATAAAAGATATTCAATAAAAGAGGTATTTGAAGCATTCCTATAAAGAAAACCAGACTAGAACAAAAGTTATTTACAAGTATCCTAGGAAATTTAACTAAGACAAGAAAAATATAAGAAAGGTAAACAAATACTGCAACCAAAGAAGATAGCAAGTAATTAAATAAACTACCCACTCTCAAAAAGGGGAAAATAGAGAGACAAAGATAACTGTGGGGTGATCAACAACAACAGCGGAACACAAAATTTCTTTCTAAAAGGCCATAAAGATGAAAGTAGAAATCAAATAGAAGAGATGATAGTTGATATAGACCTGAAATGTCATAGAGAGTGCCACCACAGAAAAAGAGGGAAGGAGAAATATCTACAAAGCAATAGCATAGAAACGATTTAGAAGAGAAAATTCAGAATAGGGGCTTTTAAAGTTTTCATTCCATGAGGAATACAGAAACCAAAGAAGCAGAAAATAAATATAAAGGCCATGAGTTAAAGAATAGAAGTCCAGACTAGACAGAAAGGGTAGAGAAATAATGAAGGGAATAAGGGAAAGAAAACTTTTTCTAGAAGAAGGCACAGAAGATAAAAGAAAAATCTTAAAAGGGGAGCAAGTGAAGAAAGGGAGATTTCATTTCACTAACTGAAAAAAAGGATTAAGAATTAAATGGCTAGATTAAAAAAAGAAAAAGAAACTAATACGTTAAGCAAAACTGCAAAACTGGGAAAGTGTTGACAAAACAAATGGGAGAAGATATTGCCATGAAGAAGACAGCCAGTGTGAATAAGGTTGCCAAAAACAGATTAGACAAAAGTAAATGAAGAAACAAAGTATTGTCTTCACAGAGGAAAAATCCTAATTAATAAAAATATGAAGGATAATGAGAAAAATTAATTTTAAATGTGAACAGATTAAATAATCCAATAAAACAACATCCCCTCCAAAATGGCAGCTTGAATAACATAACAAAACTCCATTCTATTGCTTACCAGAAACACACCAAAAAAACCTAAAGACATATACATAATAATAAAATACTGAAACAACATTTGCTCTGCATCACATGAATCCAAAAAATCAGGAGTTGCCCTCCCTTCATGCTGTCAAACAAAGAAAAATTACCTTGGAGTAGGGAAAAAGCTGTTAGGGCCCAACCAAAAGGTAACAGCAGGTGAGGAGTTAAGCTGGCCAACAACTCCCACAGAGACTGGCATAGGGGCAGCCAAGCCTTGCCTGAAGGGATCTACTAATGCAGCACAGCTGGGTAAATGGTACTGACAGCTGAGGTTAATGTGGAAAACACAGCAGACCCAAATTTACTATCTGTTGTCATTACTGGGCTGTCTGGCGGATGGCTGAAAAGACAGAGGAAATTGAGGTGTCAGAACAAGGAGACACATGAGCACTGCCAAACAGGGAAGTCTGAGTAGCAGTAAACAGTAGTAAGGTACTGAGAAATCTTAGGACAAAAGTATTTAAAGCTGCAAGGAGTCTCAGAGGTCATCTCTATGCCGACATCTTCATTTTACAAATGAAGAAACTGAGTCAAAAAGAGGGAGAATGGCTAGCCTAGAGTCACACAGGAAGTGAGTAGCTGAGCTGTGGTTCAGACCCCAGATATGGTCCTCGAACACCAAATCCCAAGCCCTTTTCCATTTGAGGAAAATGAAGAAGAAAGCTGTACCAAAGAGATATTAGATTAAACTAAATGGTAATTACAAAAACTGGTCATCACTAAGACAAGTTTTCAAGTAATAGGTTTTTGTAAATAATATTTTATTCTTTTTAATTACATGTGAAAACAATTTTCAAAATTGATTTTTATGAGATTTTGTATTCTAAATTTTTCTCTCTCTCTTCTTCCCCATCCCCTCCCTAAGGCAGCAAGCAACCTGACATAGATTATATATTTGCAATCATGTGCAAAGTGAGAGAATCTACCTCAAATATTCATAGGGACTATTTGTGTCCAACCTGTGGCAGAGCATTCCAAGCTCGTATTGGTCTGATGAGCCACAGTTGGATCCACTGTAACTCAACTGTAACATAGTGATGTCATTTTGGTCCTCTTCAAGAATAAAGAACAACAAGCAACTATGGGCAATCATGTAAAAAAATTTCCATATTAGTCATATTGTAAAAGAAGAAATAGAATAAAAGAGAAAAACATGTAAAAAGGTAAAAATAGTATGCTTCAATCTGCATTCAGACTCCCTCAGTTCTTTGAATGTATAGCATTTTCTATCATTAATTTTTTGAAATTGTTTTGGCTCACTGTATTGATAAAAAAAATCAAGTCAATTATAGTTGATCATTATACAATGTTATTGTTACAATGGAGTGATCTCCTAGTTCTGCTCATTTTACTTAGTATCAGTTCATGTAAGTCTTTTCTGGGACTTTTTTGATGAGCTATAATATATAATTATATATTATATATGTTTCATATATTATATATAACAGGTATGATATAGCTTGTATATAATACATATGTAATATAATATGTACATATTTATATATATAATATAGTTATATAGGGAGAGTCTTAATATATAGTTCAGGGTGGTTTCAGAGAACACTGGAAAGAGTTATATGGAATGAATCAGAATGAACTGGGAAGAACTAGAAGAACAATTTATATTATAAAATAGACAACAGTATAAAAAAAACAGTTTTGAAACTCTGATCAAGGAGTGATCAATTATGATTCCAGGGGGCTGATGGTGAAGAGTACTGCTCACTTCCTGAAGGTGATAAAATAAAGTTTTTTCAAATGCATAAAATACATAAAATTTCAGAGGAAAGCAATAATATTGAAATAATTATCAAAAAAAAATTTTTAATGAACCCAAGGTGGAAGTAGAACCAAAGTGGTAGGTTAGAGGCATTCCAGATGAACTCTCTCAACATTCCCCTTAAAACAACTTCAAAATAACATCTCAAACAAAATTTTGGAGTGACAGAGCCCCCAAAAGGGCACATTGACACATTTTTCTGACCAACAAAACTTAGGCATTCAGGAGGAGAGTTCTGTTACACAAGAATTCACACACACAGCATCATCATCATCATCATTATCATCATCATCAGCAGCAGCAGCAGTGGTTTTGGGAGTTCTCAACCCAGAGACAGTAAAGGAATCAGACAATTGGTTAGAAATGAAAGAATATTCATTGCTGGCACTGAGTATAGCTGGAGCTGATTGACAACTCTATTGCCCATATGTACTTCTGACTCACAATTCCTGGAGAGAGAGGAGCACTCATGGCCCATCACAAGGAAGCAAGGACCCTAGCCACAGTTTCAGGTCCAAGAGAAAGGCTAATCCTTGTAGTTGCAAGGAGGCAAAGGCTCTTCCTAGGTAAAGAGCAGAGCACAGGGCAGGAAAGCAGTGACCACACCTCTTTGCAGATCATACCACTTTGAAAACACCAAACACTTGCAATACCCAAAACTAATTCTGAAAAGAGCAGCACAAAAAAGGCTGAAGTTTGGGACAATGCCTCCTCACCCTGAGATGATCAGAATTTAACTTTAATATGACGTTCAAAGATAGAAAGTAGATTGGAAAAATGAATAAATAACAACAACAATAATAAAAAGACTTGACTATAAAAAGCTACTACAATGGCAGGGAAGATGACACAAAAAGATTATTACATAAAAACACGTACAACCAAAACCTCATAAAGAAAATGTCAACTGGAGTGAAGCTCAACAGGGAAGATTTAATAGAGATGAGTGACAGAAAAAAAAAAAACACTGGGAAAAGAAATAAGAGGAATGCAAGAATATTATGAAAAGCGAATTAAGAGTTTGGTAAAATAAACACAAAATTTACTAAAGAAACAACTCCTTAACAAACAGAATTGGTCTCATAGTAAAAGAGGCACAAAAATTCACTGAAAAAAAATAACTCCTTAAAAAGCACAATAGGTCAAATGGAACAGGAGATACAATAATTCATTGAAGAAAAGAACTCCTTAAAAAGCAAAATTGACAAAGGGGAAAATAGTAAAAAAGCTCACTGAAGATAATCATTCTTTAAAAATTAGAACTGGACAGTTAGAAGCTCCATGAGACATCAATAAACAAAACCAAAAAGTCAAAAGAATGAAAAAAATAGAAAAAAATGTGAAATATCTCTTCATAAAAACATTTGACTAGGATAATAGATCAAGGAGAGACAATTTTAAAATTTACAACAAAAAAAGGAGTTAGACATCATATTTCAAGA
This sequence comes from Antechinus flavipes, assembly GCF_016432865.1. Lineage (NCBI taxonomy): Eukaryota > Metazoa > Chordata > Mammalia > Dasyuromorphia > Dasyuridae > Antechinus > Antechinus flavipes. The sequence goes on along the minus strand of NC_067400.1, from coordinate 335,158,399 downwards.
AGTAATAAAGGAAAACTGTTCAGATACCTTAGATCCAGAGGATAAAATAGATATTGAAAGAATCCATTGTCCAAGGAAATCCCATTAGACTTTGGATAGAAAATGCCATCTGCATCCAGAAAAAGAACTATGGACATTGAATGTAAATCAACAAAAGCTATGTTTGCTTCTTTTTTCTATTTTTTTCTCCTATAGTTTTTCCCTTTTGTTTTGATTTTTCTCTTCCAGCATGATTCATAAAGCAATGTGTATTAAAAATAAATAAATAAATGAAAAAAGAAAAAATCCTTTGATTGCCTCCTGAAAGAACTCTCAAAATGAAAACTCTCAGGAATATTATAGCCAAATTCCAGAACTCCAAGGTCAAGGAGAAAATATTGAATACTTCAAGCATCCAAAAGGAAACTATTCAAATATACTGGAGGCACAATCAGGATCACATAAGATATGATGGCTTCCATGTTAAAGGAGCAGAAGGCTTAGAATATAATGTTACAGAAGGTAAAGGGGCTGGGATGATAAAAAATAATCTGCCTTGCAAAATTGAATATAATCCTTCAAGGGGGAAAATTGATAATTATTGAGAGAATTTCCAAGCAAACTTGATGAAAAGACAAGGATCAAATAGAATTTTGGACATTCAAACACAAATTTCAAGAGAAGTATAAAAAGGTAAACCTGAAAGGAAATTCTAAGGGACTCAATAAGATCAAATAGTTTACATTGCTATATGAGAAGATGATTCATGTTAAAGTCCTAAGAACTTTATTATTATTAGGACAGTTAAAAGGAGTTTTCATAGAGATTATGGATATGAGAATTATGTTGGAATGATCAAAAAAATGAAGAAGTGTGAAAGAAAGATGCAGTGGGAGAAAAGAGAAGCAAGAAGCAGAATGGAAAAATTTTCACATTTTAAAAGGTATCCAAAGAAGAGCTTTTATAGAAGAGGAAATATAAAAGGCTGTAATGGGCAATATTTGAACCTCATTCTCATCAGAATTGGTTCAAAGAGGGAAGAATATATATACACACACTCAATTCTATATAGAAATAGGGAAGGAGGATAAGAGAAAGAGAGAAAGGTTAATAAAAAGGAGGGCACATTAAGGGAAGCAGTGGTTAGAAGCAAAATAGACTTTTGAGAAGAGACAGGATAAAAAGAGACAAAAAAAATAAAAAGAAAATAGAATGGAAAGAAATATATAGTTAATAATTATAACTGTGAATTGGAATGGAATAAATTCATTCATAAAGTGGAAGTGGAGAGCAGAATGGATTAAAAACCAGAATCCAACAATATGTTGTTTACAAGTGACACACTTAAAACAAAAAGACACACACAGAGTTAAAGATATAGATCTGGAAAAGTCTCATATGCTTCAGCTAGTGGGAGAAAAAGGTAGGAAAAGCAATCATGATCGCAGACAAAGCAAAAGCAAAAATACACCAAATGTAAAAGAGAGAATCAGGGAAATTACATTTTGCTAATAGATACTATACATAATGAAGTAATATCCAAAATTTTTACAATAAGTTTCTTCCTCAGATATGTAGATAATTGAGTTGAATTTATAGAAATAAGAGCCATTTCCCAATTGATATATGGTCGAGGATATGAAAAGGCAGTTTTCAGAAGAAATAGTTATCTAGAATCATGTTAAAAATGCTCTAAAATCACTTTTGATTAGAGAAATGAAAATTAAATCAACTCTGAGGTACTATTACATTTCTGTCAGAAATGACAGATTCTGGAGGGGATGAGAGAAAACAGGTACATTAATGAATTGGTGATGGAAGAGTGGACAGGTCCAACTTTGGAACTATGTCTAAAGAACTGAAATAGTCTTTGACCCACAATTTCACTACAGGTTAAAATCATAAAGATACCAAAGAAAAAGGAAAAGGAGATATATGTACAAAAATATTTATATCATATCTCTTTGTGGTAGCAAAGAATTGGGAATTAAGAGGATATCCATCAATTGGGGAATGACTGAAGAACTTGTGGCACATGATTGTGATAGAGTACTATGGTGATGAAGGGGGTGGTTTCAGGAAAAATATGGCAACTTTTATATGAACCAGTACACACTGAAGTGAGGAGAACTGGGAAGTCATTATATGTAGTAGGTAGAGAGAACATTGTACGTAATGTAATGATAATCAACTGTGAAAACTTGGCTACTCAAATCAATATAATTATCCAAGACAATTCCAAACATCTCATGATGAAAAAATGCAATACATCTTCAGAGAGGGAACTTATGAACTTTGACTGCAAATTGAAGTATTGTTTTCTCACTTTATTTAAAAAAAATATTTTCTGCAATATGGCTAATATGGAAATGTTCTGCACAACTTCACATATATAATTGTTATCATATTGCTTGATTATCTAGTAAATAGGAGGTGAGAGGAATTTAGATGATTTGGAATTCAAAATTTAAAAATGAAAGTGCTTAAATAAATAAATAATAAATTGGAGGTACGGAATAAAGCCAAGGTTAAGAAACCTTGATAAAGGAAATATAGGTGGCAACTTTATACCCTGACAACTACCAGCTCTGACCTACTGTAATGCTTTTTGGGTACTTTCATTATGGGGCTATCAAGGGGTTGTTTATACAGTGGACACACTAATGCTTTTAGATAATTACTCTTGTTTGTTTTGTCAACCATGTAAAAGAATGGCAATATTATCTCCTGTTTCATTGGGTATTTTAGCTATACCTGAGACATCTGAATCCAGGGTCAACATAAGAAACCAGTATAGTTTTAATTATCTCTTGCTTGGATAACAATGACAATGGCAACAATAATGATGATGAGATGATGAGGGTGGTGGTGGTAGTGATAATCAAGCAACAAGTTCTTACTTTTACATAGTGTCTTATTTGTCCAAGTTACAGAAAAAGGCAAGTCTCCATTCTGCTAACCGCTTCCTCTTTATGGGGGAGTTTCCCGTTCACATTTATGGTTAAAATGACCAGTTCTGTATTACTTGCCATCTTGTTAACTCCTGTTTATGCTTTTCTCCCTTCTTTCCCCCTTACCCCCCTTCCCAGTATTAAGCTTGTGAGCACCACTTGTTTCTCACAGCCCTCCCTTTAGTATCTCTTCCCCCTCCCCCGCCTTAGAGTTCCTCCCCCTATCTTACCCCTTTCCCTCCCAGTTTCCGTATTCCCTTTCACTTAGCTTATTCCTTCCCTTTTCACTTTTCCCTTCTCACTTTTCAATGAGGTGGGAGAAGTTTCACCATAAATTGAATATGTCTAAAATTTTTCTCTTAAAGCCAATTCTGAAGGCAGTAAGATACCCACTATATTCATCCCCCTCCATTCTTTCTCTCAGATATAATAGGTTTTCTTTGCCTCTTCATGAGATGTAGTACCCCCACTTTACCCTTTTTCTGGTGCAATGACCTTTCCACATCTAGTTTCTAGAACAAGGTATACATGTATTCTTTATACATAAAAAGGCAAGTCTCTATTCCAAATTCCAAAATTCTTCCCACAAGAGCCTATATGGCAGTGAATAGAGTGTTGTTGGGCCTGGAGTCAAGAAAATCTGAAGTAAAATCCAGTCTCAGACACTTACTAGCTGTGTGATCTGGTCAAGTCACTTCACCCCAGTTGCCTCTGTTTCCTCATCTGTAAAATGAGCTGGAGAAGGAAATGGCAAACCACTGGTGTTTTTGCCAAGAAAATTCCAAAAGGGATCACACACAGAAAGATACAACTAGAATAATTAAATAATCTTATATCACTTCTAGTGGTCCAAATGACATTAGAAGGCAAGTCTCTTTATTCTCAAATTCTTTCCACAAGTACCTACATAGTAGTAGAAAGAATATTAGCTCTGGAGTCACAGGGCATAGATTCAAATCCTGGTAACCTCAGATAATACCTTTAACTGTTTAGTACTACTGTTTCTTCATCTGTAAAATGGTACACTGAAACTCTAAATCCTATGACTTATGATTACTAACTTGTAAGATCCATGAGAATTGAAACTGTCTTATTTAAACTTATTAGTTGTGTGACCTTGGGTAAAGTCACTTAACTGCCTTTTACCTTAGTTTCCCATCTATAAAATAAGAATAATAACACCATTTACCTCACAGGATAGTTGTACAGATAAAATAAGATATTTGTGAAATGCTTTGTAAACCTTAAAATGCTATAGAAATGCTAGCTAATGTTATTATTGTTACTTATAAACGTTGCATCTTTTGCCAGTGATGGTGCAGTGTTGTAGACACAATAAACACTTAGTATTTATTGATCACTGAAAGTATTCACTGGTGAGATTCTTTACAAACTTAGAATCAAAAAGTTAATGTTTGAGATTTAATAACTTCTTTTTTGAAAGGTGGACTCATTTGGAAGAATGTGCTGAAAATTTATAAAACTTCAAATAGCCAAAGACAAGATATAGAAACAAAGGAACTTTCTACTTATTAAGTTTTTAAACCTCATCTTCTTAGTTCAAAAGTGAAATCTTTGCGTCTTGAAGACAGAAACTTGGAGAGAGAATTGGCATTAGCTACATTCAGGGCAGCTGAAAAAGAATCTTGAACTAGGGACTAGGAAGATGCTATTAGAATTCTCTTTTTCCTAAAGACTTGAGGTTCTCTTTATACCTTAATTCCCCAAAGTTTGGTTTCCTGTCTCCTATCCCACTCTCTAACAAGAGTCATTTGCTTCAATCAGATCTGTCCACTGACTGATTAACCTAAAAATACTATGTTCAATTCCACTCTCATCTCAATGTCTTTGCTTAGGCTATCCTTTTTACCTAGAGGTAAGTTTGTTTAAATCCCAGATGAACTTTTAAGGGCCAGTTTAAATGTACCATTCCCCCAGAAAGCTTTCCCTCACTACTACATCCCACACAGATTTCTCCCTTTGTCTGAATTCCTATAGTACTTAGTCTGCACCACACTGTTTAGTACTTAATTGTGCATTGATTGTTTCATATGTACAGAACTGTTAAGTAGCATGGAACAAACAAATGGGGCTTTGTCTTAGGGTGCTGACAGCGGGTGAGGGAGGCATGTTTCTTATACATGGTGACTGTGGGCAGTTGTCATCCATAGAGTCCTGTCATTGTGGAGACTTTCTCTTCAAGATCAAATTTTCCTTTCCCCTTCCCCCAACCTCTTCAGTATGAGAATTGGACTTCTACTTCTCTTCCAGTAACTGAACCAATGTCCTTCTCCCTGCACTTCCATCCCCAACTGCTTTTGCTTGAGGTAGAAAAATGTCTAGTTTTAGCTCCTTCTCTATACATGACTTATTTCTTTAACCAGTCTATAAGTTCTTCCAGGGCATAAAGTATACCTCCTTACTTCCCACATAGCACCAGACTGGACAGAAAACAGGCTCTCAGGGACAATCTATTGATTGATTGACTGACTAAATCATTGTCCCATTTTTCCTTAAAAAAATTACAATATTGTTTTGCTGAAGCAAACTGTGATTGTTATTTTGTTCCCTTTTCTTTTTCTTTCATCATCTTTCCTAGGGAATGGAGCAGCTGCCATTGCTAGATTTTGGGCCTCTGGGAGCAAGGCAGGCTGTGATGTCTGTGTTGAAAGCTGTCCCTGGGCACCCGGTGTGCTGCCGGCACTATTATTAGTGTGTGTGTGGCTGATGTGGCGTCTGCAGGTCCTTCCTGCTAGAACTTTGATGCTCCCTTTCAGAATGGAACCTGATGAAAGCAAATCCCTTAGCCTCTGGAATTACAAGGCTATTAATAGATTCTCACTATCTTTGAACTGGAAAATATTATTGTTTGTTCTGGGTCAGAATCATGGGATTATTTTCACATTCTTTCTCATCAGTCCAGTATTTGTTTTCCAGGCTGCACAAAGACCAGTTTATTACAATTCTTATGTGTGCCGTGCATCCCTGAGCCCTTAACCAAGTGTAATTGAGGCAAAGAGCTTCACCTGGCCCCAGCCTAAAGGACAATCCTAGAACAATATCCTAATTCTACCAGTCTTCCAAGGCCAGCCCTAAATCCTACCTCCTCCAGAAACCAGCTCTGATGAATCCAGCTCTTAATAAACCTCATTTCCTCTGACCTATTTATATCATACAGCATAGCTCTCTCTATATACATAATCTATATTGTTTGACAGAGACAATGGGTTCTGGTCTCATTCTCTTACTAACTAGTTGTGTGGCTTCAGAAAAATTGTCCAGTCTCTCTAGGATTGCTTCCTTATCTGTAAAATGAAGTGGACAAATCGCATGGTTTCTACAGTTCTACAGTCTTCTAGTTCTAAATTCTATTGTTCTACATCATGGCTGACCCAGAGGCCCCATTGAGATCTCCCCCAAAAGGATAAGGCATGCTAAATATCTGCAAAAATTAAGTTGCTATATGATTGAGTCTTATCTTACTTGCTTGTTTATTTCTTTCAGTTCTGATAGCTAATATAAGTGTCAGAGATGCAGGTTCAGTCATCTCAGAAGATTTAATTGGACATCAGGAATCCTAATGTGGAGCCATTTGAGAAGTTGAGTATTTTGACCTATGTCATTACTGACAAATGACGAGTGAGTCCAAGAGGTTACTCTCCTCAAGCTGACAGCCTTACTCCTTTTCTCAGTTCCTCTGGACTGGAAAGAGTGGGGTTAAGAGAAAGATAGCAGGGAGTTTAGGTTGCTGATACAAGGCACCAGACTGGAAAAAGTAGGTGAGGCTCCAGGGACATGGAAAGCCAAATTTGCTCACTCAGACCATTTCTTTCTTCCAGATCTGATGAGCACTGGGAGCAAAGCTAGATTGCTCTCCAAAGCCCCATCCTACTCTTTATCCTACTGCCTTACAACCCAGACTGGCTGCTAATTAGTAAATTCCAGCTGATTAGGACAAGATAGAATTAAGTACTCCAGCTGCTGTGGAATTACCATTTATACTACAGACTTCCATTGGAAGAAAATAGTCAAGGCACCACTCCAAGGTGAAAAATATTGTCATTAAGGATCATGTAAAGATACCAGTAGTAGGTTCTGGTTTTCCCTTCTCTATTTCCCCAAGTTACCCCTGTACTGTTGCCTATTCTTTACAATTCTCTGACAAACTTTATATGACCATCTACTAAAATCATGACATCTCACTCCCAAATGCAGAGCTAGAATGAGGAATTTTTATATCCAGGACAAGCAGAAAGATGAGTGAGGATGGGGGACATGGAGCGCCATAGTATGAATATAGAGATTCCAGGAGGCAGGAAAATAGGGAGGCAGGGCAGTGTGTGGGCAGAACACAAAGGAATTCACAAGAGTTATCCCTCTCTGGTAGTTTCCCATTTTAACTTTAACATTTAGTCTTGCTAATTATGTGCTAACCTCTGCTGATTTTTTTTTTTCATTATTACAGAACTATAAATGTTGTGAGTGCCCACTTAATTAATAGTACTAGTCCTCTCATTGTGGTCACTGATCTGGCAATGTCAAGTGTTCTCTGAGTTTCAGCATCTCTTCAAATTGATTTAAGGCATCAGATCAGAACCAGTGATATCATACTTGCCTCTTCTTTCATTATACATATCCAATTAACTAATATTTACTTAAACCTCACTATTTTTGACTTGATAAAGTGGCAATGGAAGAGAAAAAATTTGCAAGACATTGTCTCTGTCCATAAGGGGCTCATGATATAGCTAAGGAAATAAATCTAACACTAAAACCAACAATGCACAAATAGGATGGAGGAGATGTGGCTAGACAAGTGTCTGTGTGAAAAAGGTATTGGCATTCTAGTGGATTGTAAGAGCAATATAATAATAATAAGGGAATTTCCAGATGGGAAAAAAAAAACAGCCAAAGACTTCATGTAAGACAGGATGTTTGAGCTAAACTAGGGATTCTAAGAGGTACAGGAAAGGGAGGGAATATATTTCAAGTATGGGAAATAGCCAATGCAAAGGCAATGGTGGAAGATGGAATGCTATGGATTATGGAAGAGCAGTCCAATTGGGTTGGGTCATAGAGTATATGAAGAGAAAAAAATGTATACCAAATCTTAAAAGTCAAGCTGGAACCAGATTATGAAGAGCTTTTAAATTAAATGGAAGGAGTTTGCATGTTTTGTTAAAATAACATGACCAGAACTCAGGATCAAGAGAATTCCTCTGGCAGATGGAATTGAATGGATTGAAAAGGGAAGAGACCTGAGTTGAGGAGATCATTTAGAAGGCCATTGCAGTAGTCCAAGTGACACAGTATGGGGACCTGAACTAAGATGATGGTAATTTAAATAGAAAGAAAGGTACAGATGTGAGAGGTATTTTGAAGATAAAACTGACAAGATGCAGGGAGGAAGAAATAATTGGGGAAAGCTGGTAAGGAAGAATTATGGATGACTCCATGACTGTGAAAATGGAGTGATTAGAAGAATGGTGATAAATCTATGTTGGTAAGTATATGCTTCCTTGACAATGACACTGTGGGAGAGCACTGGGGTCCTGAAGTTTGGGCTTTTGTGTGTAATTGAAGTTTAATAATTTTTTTTATGGAATGTTTGATGGCACTCTTCTTTACCATAAGTTTAGACAATCAACTAATCAATCAAGCAAACACTCATTTAAGCATTTGCTGATTTCAGACGTAAAAGTGTTCATCCTGAAAATTTAACAATTGGCTCTTGAGCTCTTTCCCAGCTTCAGTAGATTAGTTGAAATAACCTTTTTCATTTAATAGATGAGTAAACTAGGGCCCCACAGTAACAAAATGATTTTTCTGAGGTGACCCATCAAGTTAGTGGAAAAGAAGAGACTAGAGCTCACTACAAACAACAAAAGAACAAAATGAGATTGTGTTGACCCAGACCCTAAAGACATGCTATATAACCCCCCCAAAAGGTAATTAAGAGTTAAAGAAATCAGAAAAGGCTTCTTTAAAGAGTCAGGCTCTAGTACAGGCCTTGAATTTGCTGAATTAGTCCAAAGTTTTAAGAATTTAAGAATGGATGTTTGTGCTGATTTAGGTGGGTTTCTGTTGTGAATTTGGTGAGGGAACCTCTGAAAAGATATCTGATAAAGGAGCTATTCAAAGCTTGACTATTTAGGTGAAATCCATGGATTTCCTGCTGGGCAATCAATGTACATGTCACTAAAATAATCTTAAAGCACAGATTTATGTCATTCTTTTCCTCAAGAACCATCAGCAGCTCCCTGTTGCTTCTAGGAACAAAGACAAAAATCTTTAATGTGATATTTAAGATCCCCCAAAATCTGGCCCTGGGTTAGCCTATCCTTTTTTAGACACTTCTCTTTTGAATATTCTATTTTCTAGACAAATTGAACAACTTAGTCAATTCCCAAATTCCAAATGCCAACTTCTGTCTCCATGCATTTGCCTAATTCTCCCAGATTGCATACTTCTCGTCTTCTTCTTTCAGAATTATTATTTTCCTATAAGAATTAGCTCAAATGTGAGCTCTTCTAAAAAGTTTGACTTTTGATATATCTCTCAAATATTCTGTGAGCATTTTGATAGTTCTCTAGTCCACTTGATTCTTTACTTTGTATTATACTTTTCTGCATTTGTTTTATTCACTGCCAGTAGAAATAGAAGATCTTTGAGATAGATATTATTTCATTTTTCTTTTTTGTCACTTACACAAGGCATAGTGCCTTGTAAAGAGTAGGTGTTGAACTAAATTTGTAAAAAAAACCAAACCCATATAATCCTAAGCTACATATAGTAATAACACAATTACCCCGCATTGGAGTTGAAGATGTTGGTATAAAGAACCGGGAAAAAATGGTTTGGTTTCAGTGACAGTCTTCCATTTATACATATTTTTGGAAGATGCAAGTACCCCCAAAGAAGTCCCTGTTGATGGGTTTCATCTGCTTCCTGTTCTTAACACAAGACACATTTAGGCAATTTCTCCTCAACTAGAATGTGATCCATTCATGTCCTCTCCCAATTCAAATACTATCCTTTAAGACACAGTTGAAACCTTGGGTCCTCCATGAAGCCTTCTTTGATTCTCAAGTCCAGTGTGGGTCTCTTGCTCCTTCAAACTTCTAGGACCCTTAATAGTATCTCAAGGTTTAGCATTTATTTAAATACTATCTTGTTCTCTGTTTCATGGACATTTGCCTTGGTTTTTGACCAGACTATCAGTTTCTCAGTGGCAAAGGTAGTGTTTTCTTTTCCCATATCCCTGCCTCTAACATATACCACAAGGTTGAGCACTTTGCAGTTGTTCTGCACATACTGACACCAATAACTCTTAATTGTTCTGTCTAGTAATCCCTAGAAGACATGCTAGTGAAATCAAATTCCTTTTTCTTTTTTCTCCTGAGTCCATCTTGGACCAAGATGCTTACTCTGGTGGGCATTGTATGTACTTACTCATTGTGAAGTAGTTTCTAGAAGTGCTCATTCACAGTAAACACAGATGCTCTATGGTGTTTGGGGAGAAAAAAGCCTTGGAATATTATCAAGAATGTGCAGACAATCCAGAAATTCCATTTTGTTTGTTTCTTTCCATTTTTTCCCTTTCTATCAATCTTGACAGCATCTCTTCAAGTGAAAACATCTCAAGAGAAGCTGAGAATAAATGTGCTCAAGGCTATCTTTCTTCCCTTGTCAAAATATTTCTCATAAAATACCCAAGAAAGTCTTAAACATTTGTGAAGCTTAAAAATAGACAGATGGCGACAGGGGTGGACTGAATTTGACCACTCTGATTGGGCACAGAGGATTAGAAGAAAGAAATAAAGTAGCAAAGGGTCATCTTCATAAGGAAGGGAGAGGAGATGGGGTGAGGAAGAGGGTAAGAAATAACCCTGGATACCAATGATAGCATATAGATTCAACTAGCTACAAAGGAAAGACCTTGGGCCTAAGACTCAGGAAACATATATTCATTCTGGTTCAGCTGCTAACTGGCTATTTAATCTCAGACAAATCATTTAATTTCTCTTGGCTGTAGTTACTCTCCCTTAAAATATGAACAAAAATACATTCAAATAGGATGATGTACAATATATCTAACTTTTTTAGGCACCTACATTTTACTTAGGTGCAGTGGGTAGTATCCTGGACTTGATGCCAGGAATACCTGAGTACAAATCCAATTTGACATACTTGCTGTTTTCCTAGACAAGCCTCTTATTTCTGTTTGCCTCAGCTTTCTCAACTAAAAAAATGGGAACAATGTTAATATCTATCTCCCAGGGTTGTTGTGAAAATCAAATGAAATAATAATTATAGTGTTTAGTACAGTACCTGTTACATAGTAGGTGCTATATAAATGCTACCATTATTATTAATAGTATAATTGATGCTTTGTTTTCTTCCAAGGGTTCTATTTACATGATCTTATTTATTTTTAAAATGTATTACAATCTGTTCAAATGATATGAGCTGCTAGATCTTTTAGGAGTGGTAAGAGACACTCAAGAATGTTCCTGAAGGCTTTGCAAGTATCTCCTTTTCTGCTACAGATTTTTAAAGATATGAGTTTGGCAGATGAGTGTTTTAATTTGTTTAGTATCCTGAATGTATGGAGAAAATCTGATTTTTTTAAACCTCGTTATTGCAAGTCCCTAAGAATGTTCTGCTTCTATGGTTTGTATTTCATATGCTTATCATGCAAATAAGTTAATTGCAATGCATATATAATGATAACACAAAGAATAAATATTGTTGTCTTATATAACTGTCTCTGGGAAGTTTCTATCATTGTTTTTTGTTTTTTTTTTGGGTTTTTTTTGCATTCAAAAGTACTTCCAGCATCAGCAGATAATAATGAAATATGTGTACACCCAACTGCACCACCTCCTTCTTTGCATGCTTAATTCAAGCCTTTATGGAGGAGGAGTGATTCCTTGAAAGATCCAAGGTATTCTCCTGGCTATATGAATTGCCATGGAAATCTCATGCCAAGAATGGTTCCTCACAGACAATGTAAGGGAAAGGGATAAAAGAAAAGTATGACATTATTCTTTTCATACAAAACTCTAAAAAAGGAAATAGCAATTGTTGCCATGCATATATGACCAAGATGGGAAAGTACTACATTTCCCAGGATGCCAAGTTTCAGAGTATAATAATGCTGGAGAGCCATGTACTCCAATTCCTATGAGGTTATATGTCTTCATGCAATTGCTAATTAGGTTAGGAGTTTGCTGGGAAAATAGATGATAATGGAGAACTTAACTGAGTGTTCTAGTATGGAAGAACAGAAAGGTAGGATAAGATGAACTAAGCAAGTGATAAGCAATGCTTGAGGCAAGACAATCTGGAAAATATCTGGAGATGATAGTTGCCGGGAACTAGGGCAACAAACCACAGATACAGGCAGAAACAGTATTCAAATAGTTATACAAAGTCTGCCCACATTAAGAGACTGTTCAAAGAGACTGCTTTTCCCATTTTGTCTGAAGGGGATCAAGATACAAAGTATTCTGGGGGAATGAAATGAATGTTTTCCTGTATTTTGCTATTTGTTTCTGACTTGATTAAATGTTTCCTTGTTTCAATGCTGTTCTTGCTTGTATCTGTTAGTTTACTGAACAAATAAAAATCCAGACCTGAGTTAACTCCAGAAGTTTGACAGAAGCAAAAAGCAAGTCATAAACAAGTTAATATCGGAAATTCTCATGATTTGAACCTAAATATTTGAGGATCCAAGTTAAATTAACTTTCCTCAACCATTTAAAGGTTTGGCTTTCAAAACTGACTCTCATCAAATTGTTCGGGAGCATATCCACATGCCTATCAGTGATAGTTTCTACAAGTTAGTAATCACAAGTGTCCAATGAGCATCACTCCCATGCTTATTGAGTCTGAAGAAGATGCCGGATCACTTCACTCACTCCCTCATCTTCCTTGCCACCTTCATCAAGACAGTTGTAGACTATTAGAAGTATCAAGAAATTTGGAGATCATTTGATCCAAATCCCTTATTGCATAGTAGATGAAATAGGCTCCAATAGAATAAATAATTTCTTTAAAAGTCATTGACATGTACCAAGTTAGTGCCCAAAATGAGATCAGAATTTAGGTCTCCAGGCCTACTTTAGGCCTACTGTTCTTGCCTCTCCATTATTCTGAAGTCTTTATTCTCATTCTCAATGTCTAGGGAAAAGTAAAAGATTAATATGTGGATGCCATAAGAAGTGGCAAATGGTGTCCAAAGAATTATAGGAAGACATTCCTAATAAGATATTCAGTTGGAAGAAAGAAAAACCAAAAGAAAATACTCACCTACACCCAAACCCATCAGGCTACTTTCTGGCTGACTAACATGTCATCAGAGCTTCAAACTTTCACATCTAACCAGAATTCAAGTCTCACTCCGAGACCCTAAGCTCCTGATTAATGAGCATCTCCTTATCCTCAGACCCCCTATTTCTAATTCTAATTCCAAGAAGAGAAATTATTATGTCACCACTACTAATCCTGGAAGGGGCATGTCAAACAATTGACCCAGATACCGTTCCCTCTAATTTCATTACATCCTGGCTACCATAACCTAACTTCCTTGGGCCTTAGTTTCCTTACTTGTTAGAAAGAAGGGAATGGATTACTAAGATCTTATTCTTCTTTAAATGTATGAATCTATAAGATCATAGATGTGGGAAATTCTTGACAGAGCTTTACAAGTCAGTTGTTAAGTTATAGTTTTTTTTTAATTTAAATTTTATTTTATTTAATAATAACTTTGTATTGACAGAATCCATGCCAGGGTAATTTTTTACAACATTATCCCTTGCACTCGCTTATGTTTCGTTTTTTCCCCTCCCTCCCTCCACCCCCCCCAAGATGGCAAGCAGTCCTATATATGTTAAATATGTTGCAGTATATCCTAGATACAATACATATTTGCAGAACCGAACAGTTCTGTTGCACAGGGAGAATTGGATTCAGAAGGTAAAAATGAAGAAAATCAAAAATGCAAATAGTTCACATTCATTTCCCAGTGTTCCTTCTTTGGGTGTAGCTGTTTCTGTCCATCATTTATCCATTGAAACTCAGTTAGGTCTCTTTGTCATAGAAATCCACTTCCATCAGAATACATCCTCATACAATATCGTTGTCGAAGTATATAATGATCTCCTGGTTCTGCTCATCTCACTTAGCATCAGTCCATGTAGGTCTCTCCAAGCCTCTCTGTATTCATCCTGCTGGTCATTCCTTACAGAGTAATAATATTCCATAACATTCATATACCACAATTTACCCAGCCATTCTCCAATTGATGGGCATCCATTCATTTTCCAGTTTCTAGCCACTACAAACAGGGCTGCTACAAACATTTTGGCATATACAGGTCCCTTTCCCTTCTTTAGTATCTCTTTGGGGTATAAGCCCAATAGAAACACTGCTGGGTCAAAGGGTATGCACAATTTGATAACTTTTGGGGCATAATTCCAGATTGCTCTCCAGAATGGTTGGATTCGTTCACAACTCCACCATGTTAAGTTATAGTTTTAAAGTCACCTGGGACACACCCTTAGTCACAAAAGACATAAACGAGGATATACAGGAGCCAGCTGAATGGCTCCCAAAAGACAACTGTTAAATTTTTGTGAGTGCTTATATCTCTAAGATCAGCTAGTTCTACAAATCAGAACATATATCATTCTGATGGTTGCATAAGACTTAAGAAAGTCATTGAGGAAATGTTAATTCAGATTCAACTTTAAAATGTGTGAAAGTATTTTTTTTAACTTGATTTTTTTGGGGGAGGGTAAGATCTATGTTTTCTTTCACGACATGACTTTTATGGAAATGTTTTGTATAATTTCACATGTACCTTCTCAATGTGGAGGAAGAGAAGAAGGGAGAGAATATGGAACTCAAAAGTTTTAAAAACAAATGTTAAAAATTGTTTTACATGTAACTGGGAAAATAAAATATTAAATAAAAAGAAAAAAAAGTGTTGTATGTACATTTTTGGAAGAATCTATTGTTAAACCTTTACCAGCACAATCGTGACTTAAACATACATGTTCTTGCCTCTAAGCTGGCCCTTTATTGATTTTATCATTATTTTACTTCTATTTTCTATTTCTACTACCATTACTACTACAATTTACTAATTGTAAAATCTTACATACATACAATACCATAACCTAAATTCCTTATTAAGGAAATAAGCATGAAGCCAAAAGAAAGAACAAAGTAGCTATCACTGTCTAGCAGATGGAGCCCTGGACTAGAAGTCCCGAAGCTTTCTGTCTTCATTGTTTTCATTTTTATCTTAGTTTATGTATTAATATATTTTTATTCATCAATGAAAAGTTAAGTAAAATGTGTTTTTATTAAGGACAGTTTAAAAATCAGATTCTGGATCTGAGATATGTTAATTATATGACTTTTGGTAAGTTACTTTACCCTGTTTATCTCAATTTCCTTATTTATAAAATGAGTTGGAGAAGGAAATGGCAAACCATTCCAGTATTTTTGCCAAGAATGCTCCAAGATGGGGTCATGAAGAGTTGGACACGACCAAAAATAACTAAATAATAAAATTATTATTTTAACAAGAGGCTCATAAAAGCCCCAAAGCTTTTACAAACCAAGGGAATGAATATGGAATTTTAGGGACCATTTTAGATCTATAGGGAAAGTATTTTGACCCGAGTTTTGAATGTGACAAGTCACACTGTACATGTAAATACCTACTCTGTCTATGTATAAGCCCAGCTGCTTTCCATTTCTTTGGCAATGATCCACAAGGGAGCTTTTAACTGTTTGTTCCTCTGTAGGAAGTCTGTCACTCAGCACTGAGCTCCCAGGAGGCTGCTTATCTTAGGGTGATGATCATTGAGAGGATTCCTAGAATCTCTTGGGGCTATTGTTATATAAAGAGTGTAAAGTTAGAAAGGAAAGAGACTCTTCCAGTAGATGACTTTTGCAATCCTCAGCTATAGCACATTCTTAGGGGCCTCTAAGGAACATCATAGAACTTTATTGAAAACCTCAGGCTGAAATAATGTCAGGAATAAGACCCTGATTCAAAGCTATGTGGATGCAGGGACCTGACTCAAAGGACCGATATAGGAACCAAAAAATTATACATAGCTACCTAAGTCATCAAGAAAATAAAATATAGTGCCTATGCAACTAGATCAGAAAGCAAAACAGGGTACCCCAAAACAAAAGAAATAAGGAGAAAATCATCAAGATGTGAAAAGGATGCCTTATGAGAACAAGATAAAATTTTCCTCTTTACAGGAAGATAAACAGAAGCTTCTATATGTCTAAAATTAGTTCTTTGCATGAAAAAGATTCCTAAAGACCCATCCATGAGTGAGGGGGGATAGGGTATAACAAATATTATTTCTGGCAACTGGCATTTCATATAGTTATTTGTATCAATCACAGAATATTGAACCTGGAAGGAATCTTCAAGGCAATCTAGTCCAGCTCTTCATTTTATAGATAAGAAAACTAAGGCTAAGAAATGGGAAATGAGTTCCCAGAATTACACAGTTATTAAATGATGGCACTGGAACTCAAACCCAAATCATCTGATGTCATGTCTAGTGATCTCTAAGGCCATCTTTATCTATAGAGCTCACTATCTAAATCTGCCTCTTTCATGTACAGTTGAAAGCACCTCATATTCCAAATTAAAGATTCATTCCTTTTGATTAAGTATTGTTTTCTGTGGTTTCTTTGTTAAAAATAAAAATCCCTAGGGGATGATTATGGGTTAAATCTCTAATACTCTAGAAATATAAAAAAAATTATCAGAGTTCCAGTGGGTATGGCCTCACTGGATTACTGGCCTTCTAGGGTAGTGAAGGAGTAGAGAGTAGAGGATGAAATGGGAAAAAGAAGACATAAAGGGGACTTTAAAGGCACTAAAGACCAATTTTGCCTCATCTATAATTGTTTCAGGGACTTCCCTGCCCTAAAGACTACAGATTTCTTGTTCTTTTCTGACTTCAACTTCTCTAGAATTTTCCTTTCTAAAGCTATTATTTTAATGAACAGTTTTAAGCTAATAAATAATCTAGGATATCTCCTCCCTCTCCCAGCTTGCAGCAAGTTTGAAAAAAATTAAGCTACACATAACTCTTTTCTCTCATTTCTGCCCGTCTCCTCTATCTTCTCAGAAACTCTTTTTTATTATTTCTATTTTGTTTGGGTTTGACTTGTTCTCTTCACCCTTCCTGATGGAGAATGTTAAATTTATAGTATCCATGGAGGTAATGTCTGGGGGAGGTGTGTGAAATTTTTCTGGGATTCCTGGCCACACTAGAGGGAAACTCTTCTTATGACCTTGGCTGCTGCTTCTTAGAGAGGAGGGAGGGAGATTCTAAACCTATAGGGACAGTCCAAATCCTAGAGGGCTGCCTTCAATCCAGCAACTAAACAAAGCTGATAACTTAAGTCTCCACCACTTCCCTGGGAAAGGCAAGGACTCAGGAGGATTTCTCCTGGACAGTTTCCTTGGGATCTCTGGCTCACTGAGGTGTAATACTTCAGCCATCTCAATCTCTCAGTCATTCATTTTAATTAACAAAGTGCTAATGAGCTCAGCTGCATAATTAATAGTGAGAGCCTTTGAATAGGTTGGCAGGAAGGAGACAGTGATGACACAACACATAGAAGTCTTTGTGAAAGGACAAATCTAGTTTGTGACAACTGACCTTTCTTTGCAAAGCATTCTGAGTTGTGAACCTTACAGAAGGAAAGAGCCCAGCTCAGTCAAATTTCATTAATTCAGACTCTGCTCATTTGGAATTTGTGATCATCCAGCTAGAGTGGAAATGAAGCCTCATTCTGTTCTGTGAAAGCCTTCCTGGTTTGTTAATCACATGAGCAGTACATGTTAGGACTAGAAGGAAAGTTAATTGACCTACTTAGGGGAATATGCTTTTGCTTTTCCAACATTAGTGTAGCATTCACATCCAATATAAAAAAATTCCTGATAATATACAAGTCCATATTTTCATGTAATAATAATCTGTACTATATAGGAACATTGGATTGGGATCCGGAAGAACTGAATTTGAATCTTAGCTTTACTTTAATTAGCCATGTGACTTTGATTATGCCACTATACTTTTACTTTCTACTATGCTACTACCATTTCCTCATCTATAAAATAAGGGAATTGGACTAGATGATCTTTATCCTTTCAGTTCTAAAAAGTGCATTTTCTAGCACTCAAAATTTGATGATTTGATGACATCCACAATGATTCCATTCCAATTCAGTTCCACAAACAATTATTGAGTGGCTCTTGGGTACCATATATCTAGGATATTATAGAGGAGTTTACTGCTCCAATACAGATTAGGCCAATTAATCCTCTGCCACTATGAAATTCTGATTCTGTTATGGAAATAACAAGGAACTAACAGACCTGAATTCTAAACATTGTGGATGTCATCAAATCATCAAATTCTAATCCTAGTATAACTAATAAGGTTGCGGAGGCAATAAAATCCTGACTTGGTTGCTCAAACATTAGAGAAACTAGTTGTGACAACTCTATTTCCTGTACTCTTGGAGATAGATCAGTGATAATTTTATTTTAAGGAGTTCTAATTTTTGAGAATTAAAAATCAATGTATAGGATCTGTAGTATCTGTCTACTAACTAAAAATATTCCCTGACCATACCAGATGAATAGGCATTTAATGTACACCAAAAATGGATGCCCTAATTTGTGATAAAATTGAATGGGCACTATGATAGCAAGTGGCACACACCACATAATGTCAAATATCAGAATCTCAGAAAAGAATATAATTTCATCAGGATATAATTTTCATCCCATGGTCATCACTCTGAGAGAGCCAGCCATTGTGTCTATTCATTAAAAAATTCCAGGAAGAAAGAAATCCATAATTTCTCTTAGTACTGATATAAGATATAGTTGTGAAAAATGGACTGGACTAGGAACAAAAAGAGCTTAATTTTAACAAGCTATGTGATCTCAGGAAATCACTAAACCTTCTTGTATTTCAGTTTCCAAATTGAGAAAATATTATCAACTCTAGCTATCTCATAGGATATATTGAAAATTAAATGTTTCACCCCTACCTCTTATATTACTTATTAGCACAATGGAATTCCTGCCTCCATCCTTTCCCTTGTCTGATCCATCCTGCATAGAACCTATAGAAAACCATCTTAAGATGATATCATGCCCCACTCAAAATCCTTCAATGGCTCTCAGATGCACATAGGATAATGTCTTAACTTCTCCATCAAGCCCAGCAGAATTTGACTGAAATATTGTTCCCATAAACACTTCCTAGTTTCTCTATGTCCACTGCCTGTTCTATGTCTAACCCATATATTCATTTTGTCTATCTCTACTCATAGATGTCATGAGTAAATCTATTTGTATACCAATTTTCAGACTACTTATGCTACCTAAAATGCTCTCCCCTCTCCTCCTATCCAGTAATGTAAAACTTATCAGTCTTCAAGGACCACTTTAGGTCTCTTCTCTTTCATAAAGCCTTCTCCAACTTCCCTGATTCTTGGGTTATCACTTCTTCATCTCAACTCCTACAGCACATTTTGTCTATTATTGTTCATACAATTACAGAAAGCTAGAATTAGAAGAGATCTTAGAGACCATCTAGCAATACCTCCTTATACTATAGCAGAAGAAACAGAGGTGCTGAGAGATGAAGCTACTTATCTAAAATTAAACAACTAAGAGGTAGAGTCAGTTTTCTGACCCTAAGTCTATAGCTAATTCCATTATACTAGATTGACTCTAATTTGGTACTTATATATTACATTATTAGTCATACCTTATATGTGTGACCTGTTTCCCCAACTAGATTATAAATCCCTTGAGGGAAATGACAGCACATTGTAACTCTTTGTATCTTTGAGGCCCTAAGCAAAGTAGACCTTCAATAACATTGATGAAATGTCTGTAATTTCTTTGTAGTATAAAAATATATTTATGTTATGTTTATTATTTGACTCTGGGCATACCATTTATGATATTAGAGAAATCATAACTTTAAGGACTTATTATTCTTTGGAACAATTTTCCAAGATAACTCTATGAATGGACTTACTTAAATTCAGATTAAGCAATTAGATAATGCATTTGCTGGCACAAGAAGGGACACATCTTTCAAATCAAGGAATATGGTTTCAAAAGAGGCTGCATATGGGCAGTATAGTTAGAAAACAATAGGAGGAAACATGAAAGGAAATCTCTGAAACTTCTATATCTGTGGGACTAAAATTTTGGTAAGTAATGTAGACCATCATTCACTTCAAGGAAGATTATTTGGTTTGTAGATTAGCCACAGCACATTTCATTCTTCTACCCCGACTCCCACCTCATTTCCATCTTCCATCTGCTAGACTAATGCAGTTTATCATTTGCTCATTAAACACAGTACCAGAAGGCTATTCTTCAAGGATCTGGAGATCTAGAACTTTTCTATATTTCTGCTCAATTGAGAACTTCTTCTTGTCACATTTGCCTGCTAGAATACCTACCACATTTAAGATCATAGTACTGGACAAGGTTCTTATACAGAGTCTTGTCCAAGTTGAAGTCCACCTGCTTCATCAAGTATTCTGAGATTATTTCAGCCTGCATCTCCTTCCCCTAGAAAATCTATAGCATTTATAGCCAGTACTGCATAATTTAAATCTATATAAATTGGTTTATACTAGTCATTGTTCCTCATGTGTGTGAGTCAATCTTACCTCCTTAGATAGATTATGTATTCTAAAAGCAGAGACTATATTTTCTCTCATGAGACAGGATGGAGTACAGAGACTGAAGTATTGAGTTAATCCTGCCTCAGACACTGTGTGATTTGGGATGATTCATTCAATCTCTGAGTTAAAATCCTTCCCATTTTACAAATGGGATGATCATAACATAGCACCCCTTTACCTCCTTTACTGTAAGGCTCAAATGAAGAAAAATATCTACCAAGTACTTTGCAAAAACTTGCAAAATTAGGGACAAAAGGGCTTAATTTTGACAAGCTATATGATCTCAGGAAATCACTTAATCTCTTTGTATTTCAATTTTCAAATTGAGAAAATATTATCAACCTTAGCTATCTCACAGGATATATTGAAAATTAAATGTTTGCACAGTAAACATCAGTAATTTTTATCATGTCCTCCACAGTCTAAAGCAGGACACCTGAGCAGGTTGAGATTAGTGTTGAATTTCTCACTAAGAATTTGCCCTGGCAAAGTTCTATATTCAGAGCTCTAATTTTGAGCAGTGAGAGGTTAAAAGGATAAATGAATTTTCTTGTAACATCTGACTCTCTGCCTTTTGTTGGCATGGCTAGAGATTTAAACATAGGGCGTCACCTCCTCTAACCCTCCCTCGATCACCTCACTCCCAATTTAGAACTTCTGACGTATGGGAGGCAGCTGAGAAAACCAGTTCCCGCTTTCTCAGTCTTGTCTGAGCTCATTAGCACCTGAGGGTCTGAAGTACAGTGTGAGTTGCAACAAGATCCAGCAGAGTTAGAAACTGCAAATATCTAGCAGGGCAATGCCAGGTAGTTGGGGCAAATGAACAATTCCTTTACTGTGGAAAATCATGAGAAATGTTTTGAAGGACTAGTCTAGAATGGGAAATATGAGGGACAGTGTGGTAGCTGGTTTCTATGAGGTCATACCCAGAAATAGGATCAGCCATTCCTGTACCCTCATACCAATTTCCCTATATCCTACTCTTCCTTTTTAATGTTCTCTCAGCCCTTATCCATATTGTACTCTACCTTTTTAATGTTCTTTCAGCCCTTCCAGAATCCAATGCTTTTGATTAAACATATGGTCATACTCCCTAAATCTAATAAAACATTATAGCAGGATATTAGAGATGGGGCTAAATATGTGATCGCTTTCAGGCTTACATTTTAAAAGAGAAGTCTCAAGAAGGCAATGTTTTATCCTACACTTAAGCATTACTTCCTTTTTTCCTCTGATAGTTTCCATGTTCTTGGGCAACCATTATGAGTTGATGGAAGATGATATCACATATAACATATCTAACTCTAATTACAGAACTTCAGAATTTCAGAGCTAGATGGAGCCTTAGAAAGCATCCCAGGTTTGACCTCCTCCTCCCTTTCTCATTACATAACTGCTAGAGTAAACAGTGAACACAGAAAATGATCCAGCTCTGATAAGACATGATTTGCAGTGGTTCTTAATCTAGTTGATAAACTTTTAAACTATATATATATATACACACATATATATGTATATATATACATACATATGTATATATATACACACAATATCTTAATATATATTATTTCTTTATAATTTAATTCATTTTTTATTTGAAAACATTACTCTGGGAAGACATATAGAGACTTCAGCAGACTGCCAGAAGATTCATAATACAAAGGCTAAGAATCCATGAAGTGGGGCAATTGTTGGCATGGGAGGCAAATGAAATAAGACAAAATACAACTTGGGAGCAAATAGTCATTAATAAAAGCTAATCATAGTCAAGAAGCAAGATTCAAGCAGGTTTAATTAGGTGGCCAGACAAAAAGAGGGCTCTTGAAGGTTGGAGAGTTTTTTAAGGGGAAAGATTAGTACCCTGGATAGCTCCCCAGAGTTGTGAGCATAAGATGGGGGCTTTTATCCTCAGATTTCCAGCCTTATTGAATTGATTCCTCCCCTTTCCCCCAAATAATTTTGGTTGATAAGTTCATCCTTTTATGTCAAGCATAATCTTTGTGAAGCTAAAGAATCCTAATCCATCTCCCTCAAACTCTTTGGTCTTTCTATTGGAAGGGAGAGTTACATTTTCTAGCTTGATCAAAGACTCACAATATTGCCCACCAAACTAGTGGGTATAGTAAGGTATGGATTTCTATTTCCTCTTTATCACAAAACTGTGATAAATTTCTCTCTTGGATCAGTGTCAGAGATTGAATCCAAGGCTAGGGCTGGAACCAATAGTGATTATTTGTTGAATTAATTATTGAATTAAAGTAAACAAGGTGAGAAACATGGGATCTTTTTAGAGAAATGGAGATACTAATATATTACCTAAAATAACACACTATAAAATCCATACATTCACTTTTATCATGTCATTTGTTGGCTTACCCTAGTTTATAGTGCAAAAAAGTAGAAACTTAATGCATGAGCTGGGCATATCATCCAACCTTTCTATCCTTCTGTTTACTTTTAGGTGGAATGAGAATGGTTAACTACATTGAAAGAGATTATCAATCAGGACAGAATTAGAGTGAATCAAATAATTTTAGATCCATGAGAAGCCATAGAGATTATTTAGTCTAACTCCTTCATTTTATAGATTAGGAACCTGAGGCCTAAAAATATGAAGTGATTTGCCCAAGTTACATAAGTGGAAGAAGGGGGACTTGAATTCATCTGTGACCCTTTTATACAGTCTTCCCTTCTGCAATATAACATTGCCCTTCTGGATTTCTAGGGGTCAGTATGACTAATATTAGCTTGAGGGAGCAGGACTGAAGCCATATGGCAAATCCAACGCTAACTATTGAAATCCTATTCTGAAGTTTCAAATAAAAAGCAATGTAGATATAACATTTTGACTTCAGTGTGTTTATTTATCCTGCATAGAAAGAGAAACAAAATACTATGGGTGTGACAGGACATTCGTTCAATGTCAACTTTGTCTTTCAGTGACAGATGCAGCTCAGGTCCTTAGTGATTATCATTTTTGTGTGAACTCAATTCCAATATTCTCATCAGAGGACCCCATGTTCCTCTGGCTTTAAAGCACTGAAAATTAAAATTAAAAGGGATTTTCAGTAACATTCCTGAGCTTAAATCTCAAAAGAAAAGATGCCCATGTTTTGAGCCAGCCAAAAAGACTAAGGAGTCTGGAATTTTCAAATACCAGTTAGGGATATTACAGCCTTGTCAACAGCCTTTCACTTCTAGTTTCTCTTCCTCAACTTCATGTAAGTTCCTGCTCCTAACACATTCCTAAGGTGATAAGATAAAAGCTGAATATCAGAAGTATTATAAATCTGCTTGTTTGATCAAAGATTTAAAGCTGGAAGAGACCATTGAGCACAAACTCATTATTTCATATTTATGTATCCTTTTGTAAAGCCATTATTTCCCTCAGTTTATTCTTTATATGGAATATATAGAAATTTGAGTTTCATACTTTGCAATAGAAACTAACCCCTGACTGATAAACATAATTCCTCTCTTCCAGTAGTTACAAGTTACATATTGGAAAATATATGGTGACTAGAGGGGGGCCTTCAGTTCATGGTAGGCCATTCTCATTAATTTCAGAGCCTTGGAAAATCAGAAATTTTAAAAAGGCAATGAATTTCATATGCTCCACAAAGGACATTTTTGGTCTTGAACTCCTCTGAGTCTTGTGGTCCCTGTTAGTAGTGAAGTATCTGAGAGAGAATTCCTGGGAAACCCAGAACTGAGAATATTCTTAAGATGTCAAAGATGACTCCCAACTCCCCTGCCCTTGAATTTTTATGGAATTTTGAGATGATTCTAACCTTTATTTGGATTCCCTACATCCTACATCCCTACAATCCTAACTGGATCCTCAGGATTAGGATCCTAATTGATCCTAGAAACTTAGAGTTATGGCAAAAGTAAGGGTGGAGATATCATAGGAAAAATACATAGAGTTATTTGGTAAATACTGGGAAGTCTGGTTTATCCTAAAATAATCACCAACCCAGATTTTACAATATTGCAAGTTCTATCATTAATAAATAATAACACCAGCTAATATTTTTATAATCCCATAAGGTTTTCTTACCACTTTACATATGATATTTCATTTGAACTTCAAAAGACACTGTAAGCTCAGTGATAAGGAACATAAGGCTCAAGGAGTTTAAATTATTTACCTATGACCACAAAGCTGCCAAATGTTGGCATGGGATTTAAACTCTGGTCTTGCATAATTCCAAGTTTACGACTCTTTAGAATATTTTTTGGAGTTAAATGCTACATCTCCCCCAAATCTGTTAATTTGCATATACCTTCAGATTGTGTTAAAATAAAGTCATCCTAAATTTCTTTTTAAAAACAAAAAAGTCAGATTTTTCTGTAAGCAACTAAACCATTAACACTTTTACATAATTCTATTTATCATGTTGGTCCCTAGTGAGCTGACCTAAAGTGATGAGATAAGGACAAGTACGTTTTGTTGGGATGAAGGAAGGAAAATATCTAGAGAGAAGTATCTGGGTTCTACATAGGAAATCAAAACTAATTAGGGCTTTTGGAGCACTGGGGAGTTAGACAAGAGTAGTAAGTACTTGATAAGTAACAAGGAATAAGGAATGTATTAAGAAAAGGCCATGGCACTGAAGACAAACTTTATGATTTTGCTGAGGGCAGGCTCTACTCAGCTATATCCAGGGACTTCAGAAAAGACAATGGAGGAGCTCCACTGCAATAGATGCTTGGTGATATGCTGGTCTCTCAATCAATCATCCACAAAACTATCAGATGTATTTAGGCTGAGTGCCTATGGTATGTGTAGGTATCAACCAAAAAGATCATGTACCTTGTTTTTAGCTGAAAGGGATTTATCACATACTTTTTAAAAGAAATTTCATATTTATGATCTCATTTGATCCTCAAAATAACCATTTAAAGAAGGTTGGGTAAGAATCATATGTACTGGTTTGTAGAAGCATTTAGGTGGTTCAATGGATAGAACACTAGGACTGGAGTTAGGAAGACCAGAGCTCAAATCCAGCCTCATATACCTAGTAACTGTGTGATTCTAGGCAAACCACTTAAATCTCTCTTTGCCTCAGTTTCCTCATTTGTAAAGTGGGGGTAATAATAGCACATATTTCCCATGGTTGTGAGGACCTGGCACATAATAAGTGCTATGTAAATGTTAGTTATTAATTATATTGAGATCTAGACAGAAGAAACAACTTGTAAAAGATCACATGGGGAGTTTGTGATGAAGCTAATACTAGAAATCAGTATATAACTTCTAGTTCAAAGGAATTCAATTTCCTAACAATGTGTGGTCCTCAGAGAGTTCATTCCTATTAGGAAGCTCTTCCTTTCCTTCTTTTCTCTTTTGCTATTTATCTTCTCTGGTCCCTGAAGGAATCATGGTTTAGGTGTCTTTATGACTCATCCATGGATATGGGTAAGTATGTGAGAGAGACAGCTGTTCAGGGAACAGATTTCACAGCTCATTTCCAATGAGTATTTTGTGCTCTTCTAGTAAGGATGGCTGAAAGATACAATCTAATGAACTGGGTGTCCCCTGTCATTATTAGGAAGGACTAATATTGCTGAAGCAATGCAGATTTCAAGAAAAAATCCTCATAAATTTCCACTAAGCATCCCAAGAAAAATTTTGAGATATGTTCTCCTTTCCTCTTCAGCCTTGAATCAGTTGCAAAATTAACTAGACTTCTAAAGGGAAAGATCCTACCTCTCCTTTCATGGGCTCCTTCTTAATACTTGGGATCATTTTTTACACCTGTTGTAATAATAGCTATGACATTTTTATGGTACTTAAGGCTTGCAAAATGCTTCATATACATTATTGCATTTGAAACTAAAAACACCTATGAGGTAGGTACAAAAGGTGTAATTATCCTCACTTTACAGATGAGAAACTGAGGGTCAGAGAAGTCATAACTAGTTATGTCAGCTATGAACCTAAGTTCCAAGTCTTCCATGTTATTCAGAGCATAGGGATGCCAGCTGGAGTAATTCTTCTGGAAGAATGGTACGGGAGAAAGAGTACTGGATGCAGAGTCAGAAGACCTGGCTTTGAATCCTAGCTTTGCTACCACCTTTGTGACTTTGGGGATGTTAATATAATCTTTCTCAACTCCATGTTCCCTTATTTGTAAAATGAAATATATGAACCAGATGCTTTTTAAGATCATTTCTAACTCTAAATCTATGAAATTTTAATTCTTTCTTTTATCTCTCTCTATTTCTCACTTTTACAGAAAGAACCTTAAACTTCAAGTCAGAAGAGTCAATTTTGACTCTTCTGTGTATCTGGAGCAAATCATTTAACTGCCATATAACATAGTTTCACTATCAAAGAAGGGCATTGGACTAGTTGAATTCTAAACTCAAATTCTTAAATATCTACACAAATAGAAAAGGTTATTTTGATTATTTTCTGCAAAGATTATGATTCTAACATCTGGTCATGGACTTCCTACTTTTCTCTGTTACTGAGAACATAGTTTATGTTTCCCTGTTTGACAGTTTGCTCTTGCTGATTTCTTGGGAACTGCTGATAAGGCTCATTTTGACATTTTGAATGATCTGGGAGAAAAGCAGGGGGTGTGGTGATTCTGGGTCTGGCTTGTGTCTAAGGAATAAGACGCTAGTTGGGGGAAGGATAGCAGGATAAGGAGATGGTGCAAGGAAAAGATGAGGGTCTTCCTTTTTGGAGCTGATTTCTGGAAGGAAGATCAGTAAAATGTCACATATAGGCTGCTCTTGTAATATCCACATTCCACAGACTTTCTCTAGAGCATTTGATAAGATGTGATCTACTCTGTCATTTATAAGATTAGTACCTTTTTCTGGCACTTGGTATTTGTGTTTGAACAATTTTCAGTACCGCATCTAAGATTTTTCCTCCTTTTTCCTCTCTCCTACCTCATCTCTGCCCTTCAGAATCCTCTTCCTTCAATGCTCTGCTCAGGTGTCACCTCCTCCATGAAGCCTTCCTGATCTCTTACTCCAGCTCCATCAGGTAAAAAGCACTCTTTTTTTTTCTCAGTTTTTTCCTTAAGAGTATCATGTTTGATTAGAGCTTTCATTTGCTTTTCTGCTTTATATTAGAATTATCTCTATATATCAGATCTCTACCATAGCTCATTTTCCCATGTCCCCCTCTGCTACTCAGTAGAATATGTGTGTGTTCCTTGAAATGAGGAACCTTCTTATTTTGATGTGTATTTTCTCAGAGCCTAGCACAATACCTTCCAAAGAATAGACACTGAAAGGACTATTGGATTAAATTGAATCTTACACCATTATGTCAAAAATAGAATTTTAGCAAGACTAAGGCAAATCTTCCAGAACAGTGAATATTTTCCTTTGGACTTAATAGAACATCTAATATGCCTGAACAACTGAATTAACTATATCTCAATGAAACTCAACACACTAGAACTCCCTTTCCCAAGCCTCAACCTCTACCCCCTTCTTCATTACTCCACAAGTAATGGAGTAAGGAGAAAGAGAAGAAAAAAAATTGGCAAAGTTAACAGGTATGTAGTTTTAGAAACAAACTTCTAAGAGATATTCTGGGCTTGAACTTCAGCTGTCTCATTGGATGTTCATCCAAAGGCTGAGATGCTGATAACTGAGCTTGAAAATGAAACACCCTGAAGAGGCCCGAAACATCCTTGGTATCATTAACAAATAGATACTGTATACTTACTATGTAGATGGCATTAAGGAGAAAAAGAAATATAAATCAACATTCTGGATCTCAAAAAATTAATAGTTGAGACAGGAGACAGAAGATAAGAGTGTTGTAAAAGTCATACTGCAATTTTAAACAATTAAAGATCAATATTTAAGCCAAAACATTTAAATATCTTATATATTTGTGAACTTTAGGTTCTATATATTTGTATTACTTATATATGTATGTATAATAAATTGATCAAATAATAACATGTGTATATAAATATGATTATTCATTATATAGTAATATATCCATAGCAGTGACATCTGAGATCGTTTGATGTGTGTGTATATATATATGTATATTACATCTTACATATACACATTTACATATAATATATTTATACACAACATATATAATCATGTCATTACTGTGGATATTGCTTTTGCTAATACAGGCAATAGCTTCTCTTCCACACTTTAGTAGATTGTCTTTGAAAAGTTCTGTGGGCCTCAAAATTAAAAACTGGTGACCAAGCTTGTTGTGGTCAACCTGTGTTTTGCTAGGCTGATCATCAGATGACAAACAATAAGCCCATGACTATCAGGTGCCTGAAACTTTTGCAAAGTTTGGTAAACTTACAAAAACTATTGTTTCTAGCATGGTCTTTTAAGAAAAGGTTTATACTTTGAGGAATACATATATACATGTAAATTTGTTTTACAAATGTGCATACTACACACACGCACACCTACACAGACAATACATATAGCAAATTTGTGTATATATTACATGTGTACATATATTCATACACATATAAACGTAACTAACAAATAACAATAACAAATAAGTGGCACTGACAAGAATTCTCTAGGAGGCAAAAGGAAAAATGTTAGAAGAGTTAGAAAGCTTCATGTAAACTAGAATTCAAGCTAACCTTTGATGAAAAAGGTAGATGCAAATAAGTAAAGGAGAAGGAAAGGGCATTTCAGGAAGCCAGAAGGTAGTGAACAAAAGTATCAAGATAAGAATCTCTGTTAGGGGACAAAGAGTAAACCAATTGAGCTGGAATAGAGGGGAGGAAAGAGGAGGCAAATACAGGAAATTAAGTTGCAGAAATTGGCCAGGATCAGATAAAATATGCTTTGAATTCCAGGAGTTTAGAATAGCTAAATGAAAAGTCACTTAAATTTTTAAGTGGGAGGATAACTTGATCAGAGTGGTTACTCAGAGCAGCCGGTACACTAAGATTAGTGTATTGGTCACACCTTGGATGGACTGAAGGAATGAGGGAGTAGAACCGGAAGATCATTAAGAAATTCTGCAATAATCCAAAGTCATGATCTGTGTGCTACTGGGGGACAGAGGAGAAGGGAATAAACTGCCTCTCCAGACATTTTCATTCATCAAGCCAAGACAATACAAAACCATCTGAAAAGATGGAAGTAACATAGGACATGGGAAGAGTGGCAATTCATGAACAAGAGAATGGAGTCTACTTCACTAGCAATGAACAAAGCTATAAGCAGCAATTTGGATTCTATACAGCTCGATCATTGAATGCCAGGAAGCCAATAGTAAGTTAGAAGTTCCAGACAATGAGGTGAAGAAAATAAAAAGCAGTCAGTGTTAATGACTCAGGTTCTGAGTTTAACACTGGATACTGATCCTATGAGAACAAATGAGTGGAAAAACTTCTAAGAGTTGGCTGCTAGCTCCCAGTGGAGATGGCTGTTGGGAGGTTTGAGTTTATGCATCTGAACTATGTTCCTACAGTGATGGGTTTAAGACATATCTTTTACTATGGGTTTTCAACCTGATGTCCAAGAAACTAATTTTTTTTTAACGTTTCAATATAACTGGGTCCCTTTGTAATCCTATGCATTTAAAAACAATATTCTGAAAAGTCATCCATAGGCTTCCCCAGAGTATCAAGGGGGTCAATGATATACAAGTGATTAAGAACCCCTGCTTTGACTGGTTTGGAATTTCCCAAGAATGAAGGGCCATGGGCTCACATCTCTGGAGATACTTATTTCACAGCAGTAAGATTAATTCCTTTTGCTTCTCTTGTTATGCATAAAAGAACACCATATAGTTAAGTCATGCTTGCATTGTCAGCTGCAAATGCTATGTTCATATGATTGAATTCCATTTACATTACATGGTGACCTGGATATTAAGGGTGGAGAGGAGTAGGAAGAAGAAGGAATCAAGGATATAAGTAAGGACTAACTGAAAATTTGAGTAATTGTAGAGGAAAATTAAGCCATGATTCCTATAGTAAACTGCCTAAGGAGAGGCTCACATGCACCAACTTGTAGGGAAATGACACAACCAATAATGTTAGCTATTCTCTGACTCATAATGCAGTATGCAATTATACCACCTTCTTATATATCTTGAACACCTACTATGTGCCTAGACCTGTAATGGCACTGAGGGCAACACAGAAGGGGAGTTGCTAAGGAATTAGAAAAAAATCAATCTTCCACCCCATGAAACTCCGCAGTAAAAGAAAGATAATAGAGTAAAAAGAAGGATGAGCTGTAGAAAGAATTTCCTTTTTAAGGCCCTGGCAATGAATATGGATCTTGGATGCAAATCAGCACCCCTATTTCTGATAACCTTGTTCCTCAGCCAGTGATGGGTAAGCCAGTGACCATGGAAGCTATGCTGCACTGCTTGGCAATTCACTCTGAGTGCCCAGAGAGCAATGTGGGATGCTAATGACTTGGCCCAAATTTTAAGTTACTCCCTGAGGGAACATGACTTTGTAGACATTCTCCCTATCCTCTGACCTTTTTCCTAATAAAAATTTCAGCATTGTGGGGAAATATTTAAAAAATGTCATTCATTTTTGTTATGTAAAGTCAATATTACTTGAATTTATAATCTTTTCAGAAATCACAACTGCATTCTTTTCAAGTTCAAATGTGAAATTAAAAAAGATGGGAGATAAGTGTGTGTATGTGTTATGGGGAGGAATCCAGCTTTAGTGAAACAATATCAAATGTCTTAATTTCAGAAAATAAGTATAATAGGCAGGTAGTTCTTGTAACTATTGTTCAGCTTCTTTTTCCCAAAGAGATGGACTTAGGGAATTTCATTCCAGAAAGAATTAAAGTGTTTTGTATTTTTCCTTAATGGTTATACTGAGGGCAGTATAAAGCTGTCCTCATTATTTTCTAACTCACTGACCAGTCAGTGATGCTAGTAAGATAAATGGTTATTTCAAAAGTACCAGAAGAAATTGGGAAAATAAATAAGAAAACATAGCAAAAGCATAAAGCATAGCAAAGGCATTGGTATAGATTTTCAAGCTATCTTATTCCCAATAGTAGAAGTTGGGGGGAGGGAGAAAGTTAGCAAGTGATGTAGGGAAGGAGTAACATTTTAAAATTTTATACACCTTGTGTTTATACTGTTGTTTGCAGACTATCTAGTCCATTAGATTGTGAGCTCCTTGAAAGCCTGGACTAAAATGTTTGTTGATTCACTAACTAGCAGCAGGCAACAGTTATTTACCTATAATACAGCTAAAAACATCATTCCCTTCCTTCTATTCAGCCAAGAAGACCATGCTCACACAGGCCTCCCAGGACTCCTTCTGCCTAAAGCTCCCAAGCTGTTCTCCGCACTGGCACTGTGTTCTATCAGGTCTGGTTGCTTCATTACATGCTTTGCTATCTCTCTCTGTCACATCTGGACTCTCTGCCGGGCTGTGGCAGACTATTCAGGCATGGAAAAAGAGGAAGTGAGGCAATTAGCTACTTCATTGGGAATGAGAAAAGCACTCCTTGAACACCATCCAACCATAAATGATGTTTGGTTGGAGCTCCTTGGGCTCTGGCTTTGTTAATGGAAGAAAATTCCACTTACCAGAGGGGCCTGGCTAAACTCAGGAGCATAAATTATCCTCAGAAATGAACCTGAGTACAGGAGCATGTACGTGATTCAACCCACAATGAGATGGAGCAAGGCTGGCCTGCTCTGCAGCAGAGGGTTGTTTAAAAGCATTTAGTTCTCTTGGCAGGAAGGTCATAACTGTAAGTATAAAAAATGATTTCCTATGGGGCATTATTTGAAAGCATCAAGAAGATTTTTGTCCCACACTTCACCTGAAACTATACAATAATGATCTAAGTGAAATGGTCCTAGAATTGACACTCTTCTTTCTCCTTAGCTCCTAAGTAATCAATCAATAAATAAGTACTCATTAAGCTCCTATTTTGTGTCAAAACACACTGTGCTAAGAGTTTCAATTATAAACATCATTAAAATGAAACAGTCTCTCCCATCAAGGAACTACTATTCTGTTCGATTAGCTTCTCAGATTATTTAGTTGACACCTTGGGTACAGAATAGAGGAATTTTAGTGTAAAGAGAACATGAATAACAGAGACAGGCCAGAGTAACTGGGAAAGAGGAGAAACAAAGTATCATGAAAATAGGACTTCATAAGAGAAGGATACTGGGGTATATGGAAGGAAATGTGGAATATAAACTTCTCTTAATCCACAATTTGGCTAGGGACCAGGCCTGATTTAGGTTCTCCTTTGTACCATGCAAGTGGTCAGTGTCATCCAACACCTCTCTGGTTCTCTGCCTGTCCTAGCCTCCCCCACCCCATCCCTAGCCAAAGATCAGTTTTTTTTTTCCTATTTATCTTAAGGACAGACAATGTGGTGGTAAGTCAAAAGAAGCAATGGCATTTAGACAGATAAAAGTCTGTGCTATGTGATTTCCAGCTCTTCCCCCGGTTTTACTTTAGCGAGACAATAACACAGATATAAAGAGTATATTGCCATTATTACCTTGTACAATGAGAATATATGTCCACAATGCCAAATTCAGCAATGGGAATATAGTAGGTGTTCAATAAATGCTCATTAACTTGATTCAATCACAGGAAAATATCCCCCCAAAAAATGCACTTATTACTAAGGCAAGAAAAAAAAAGACTCCAATATTTGAGACAGGTTTCAACCAGATTTGAAACAGTTTTCAGCTAAACCTCAGTTATCAGAAAAGTCAGTTTTCACCAAAATTGCCAAGTCCTGGGCATTCTAATTAATCAAGATTTTGATATATTTAGTTGGACTTCTCAAGAGTTTTCCAGATTTCTGATTGTCACAAAAAGCTGACCCAAACTTTTCTCCAGAGGCAAAGGACCCAAAAGAGATAGTTGTCATAAAGACATTTCTGTCTCCGTTCTGACATCCAGGCGAAATTGTCACAAACAATATCCCTAAAATGTCTGCATTTTAGTATCTCTCTAACAACTGCTGTCACAAATTATTCAGTTAGGTGAATAGGGCTGAATCAGAGTTCAGAACAAATGAAACTGACCTAAAAATCAGTATGACTTAAAATATGACTTGGCATCCATTCAGATAGTGTCAGATCTAAATTGTCTGCAATTCAGATTCATTTTCCCCCTTAATTCAGCAGGACCTGAAATTCCAAATTTATCAAATTTTTACTGCAATTTCCCTTCCTCATCATTTGCAATAGAGGCTATTCACTGTTGGGCTTTCCTATTAAGAAATGTCTAGTCTTCCATATCAGATTATTTCATTCAATTAATCATTCATTCAAAATCAGCACATAATTTGCTAAGGGCTCTAGGATAACACCAGATAAATAAAGAATGTATTTCCTTAGAGAGTTTATGATCTCATAAACAAGTCACACAATCCTAACTGTTCATTGTCTCATCTGGTCTACAATTTCAGAAAAACTCTAGCCATGCTTTATCAATTCTTCCCCTCCCATCATATCCCAATTCTGGAGCCCTAGTTTCTGGAAGAAGTATGTTAATTTACTGTACTTAACAAATACTTTTTGCTTATTAATTCATTTGGAAACCAACTCACTGAAAACACATGAAAAATAAAAGAATAATCTAAGATAGTATGTGACTAATTAATTGTCAAATAACTAGTTCAGACAGCAAATGCAAAAGGAATTCAGAAAAGTATCACGAGATCAAAGGACTTGGGGCTTTAGGATTTAGCTAACATTTATGCAACATTTCTCATACGTCAGATACTGTGTAAAGCACTTTACAATTATTATCTCATTTCATTCTCACAAAAACCTGAAATGTAGGTGATTTCCTCACTTCATAGATGAAAAAATTGATTCCTACAAGGGAAGAGCCTCACCTAAAGTCCTATAGATGGTATCATGATGGAAATTTGAACCAAGATCTTTTGACTCCAAATCCAAGAAAAAAACTTAGTGTCTGTTAACTGGAGAACTTGGAGCAGATTCCATAAGCACAGCAGATTTTCAGCTGGATCATAGGTTTTGATTATGGAAAAGATCTCAAAGATCACCAAATTTCCATTCATATTTGATGGAGTCCAATTAATTGTCTGTATGACCTTGGTTGAGTAGTTGTTCTGTCATTTTAATCATGTCCAACTTTTCATGAATTCATTTGGGGTTCTCCTAAAAGACTTGCCCAGGCTTACATAGCTAGTAAGTGTCTGAGGTCAGATTTGAACTAGGGAAAAAGAGTCTTCCTGATCCCAGACTCAGCATTCTATCTATTTCACCACTCCGCTGCTCTTTGTTCAAGTTACTTTACCTCATTTTCACCTTCATATGAGAGGTTTGGGATACATAGCCTATCTCTAAGGACTCTTCCAGTTCTGAAATCCTACGACACTATAACTGACTTGTCACCAACATGCGACATGAAGGGGAAAGGAAAGGAAGAAGCATTTATGAAGGTTTACTAAGTGCCAGGTGCACACTTTACAAAAATCACTTTACTTTGTAAATCACTTTACAAAAATCTCAATTTATAACAAAAGCTAACATTTATACAACACTTACCATATGTCAAATACTGTGTTTAGCACTTTACAATTATTATCTTATTTCATCCTCACAAAAACCTGAAATGTAGGTGCTATTATCTCCATTTTACAGTTGAGGAAATTGAGGCAAACCAAGGTTAAGTGACTTGCTCAGTAAGGAACTAAGCAATGTGTTTAAAATGAACTCTCACAAAGGTCTTTCAATAAAGGTCCAAGTGATTCCTGAATTGTGAACAATGAGTTCTCAAGCAGCTAGTTGCCAGAATGATACTAACCACAGATAGTTAATTAGCAGATGGCAGTGACAAATATCAAGGATGTACACAGCAAGTCCTGGGAACTTAGTGAAATCACTACAGTCTAAATTACCGC
The DNA here is from genome assembly GCF_016432865.1 of Antechinus flavipes. Taxonomy (NCBI): domain Eukaryota; kingdom Metazoa; phylum Chordata; class Mammalia; order Dasyuromorphia; family Dasyuridae; genus Antechinus; species Antechinus flavipes. The sequence continues at coordinate 335,122,817 of NC_067400.1, read as the reverse complement.
CTCCTCCCTCCCCTCCCACCCAATGAATGGACTTCACTATAAGAAGCTCAGATCCAATACAAATTAATTATCACTTAATACAATTTACATTAATAATACAAATTAAATATCTTCAAAATAGGTAATAATGGGGCATTAGTCACAGTTGGAGATGGGAAGCTCCAGGAAAGGTACTATGGGTTGAAGAAAAAGTGTATGTCAGGCCAGAGAAGCAGGAAAGTTCACAGCATTTTTGAGGAATAACAATTGATAATATTTAGCATTTTAAGGTTTGCAAAGTACTTTATAGCTATCTCATTTTACTCTCACAGCAGCACTAGAATGTGGTTGCTATTGTTATCATCTGTATTTTACAGATAAGAAAACTGAGGCAAAGAGCGATTAAGTAATTTGCCCAGGGGAAATGCACCTATTTTATCCGAGGTCACATTTGAATTTAGGCCTTCCTCAGGCATTTCATCACTAGCCTTAATTAAAAAGTTCTAATGAAGTATTCTGGACTAGCAGGTGTAGAGAAGAAACTTTCAAATTTTCATCCTACTTCCACTGAGTGGTTAGGTCATTTTGCACTCACAAAATCTATACATGATCTTTTAGTTTAGCAAAAAAGAAACCCAATAGCATTCTACTCTGGCCACATTGCAAGCGACCCAACAGTGGGTGTGATTTAAAGAAGGACCAAAAATTTCTCCCTCATTACTTCATAAGCTCCTAGAAGACAGAAACATATAACAGATCTTTGCATCTTTCCCTATCTAGGTGATACGAAATATCTAACATAATACACTAGGAATAGAGAATTAATAAATATTTGACTGGTGAATAGATTTAAAGGAAAAGAAATTAGAATAAGGGAGAATCTCTGGAATGCTGTTGCATGAAGGGATAGTGTACACAGGACTAGCTAGGATGGTGGCAGAAATTATAGGATATTTTCCATTTAAGTCTCTTAGAGCAGCTGGTACTCCTGATCTGCTGGAGCCAGCCTGGGTGTATAAGAGCAAGGGCGTACATGATGTTCCTGTAAGCACTGAGTGAAGCCTGACTATCCCTGTCTGTCAGCTAAGATGTGGAGTGGCAAAGGAAGAGAGGGATTTATAATGCAGATGGCTGACTTGATGACAAGACATCTAATGCTGGAAATATTAGAAATTATGTTACAGTCGTATATAGACAGACAAACAGGCAGACAGAATGACAGACTGATAGAGGTATATATGTCTATGTCTATAATTAATAGAGAGAAATTGAGTCAGGCCCATGTTGGGCAGAAGGGAAAAATTAAAAAGTAAGAAAACTACTATTCTTTCTCTTTCTCAAGTTAGCTATTATTAGCATCTCCATTTCCTTTTCCCCCTTCTGTATGTAATGCCCATTTTGCACTCAGCCCAATGCTAGGCAATATTAAGGGAGAGAAAAGATTACATTCAACAACTAGAATGCTGTTGAGCTGGTCAAGGCTTATGAAACCCCAATGAAGGAAGGAATCAGTCCTTGTCTGCAGAAATTTAAATAAGACACTGTCCCTGCTCCTCATGGAACTTTAATAGTTTAATAGAGGGATATGACAATCAGAATATCAGTATTAACATACACAGAATAACTATATATAAAGTAAGATAGTGAATAATATTAAGCAATGGATTAATCAAAAACAAGAGCTGAATGGTAAGGATGGATGATATAGGTGGAAACAGAACTCTGAGCTTGGAATCTGGCCTCAAGCATTTGTGGGCAAGCCACTTAAGTTCTATTTGCCCATTTCCTCAACTGTAAAATGGAGATAATAACAGCACCTACCTACCATAGTTGTAAGAATGAATGAGGTAATATCTGTAAAGCACTTAGCACACACAGTTAAGTACAGCTATACTTTCCCCACCTTGCCTTTGATATATTGTCGGCATAAGAGATTAAAGGGGAATTTGGGAGAATTTTGTGGAAGCCACAGACAACAAGTGAAAACCAATGGACAATGTATTTTTAACTTAACATTGACCTACATGTAGCCCCAAACCAAGTACGTAACCCAAATTTTACAATAAGGTAGTGTAAACATACCATAAAAGAACAAAGGGAGTACCAAAAATTACGTGGATTTTCCAGATGGGGGAGGAGGCTACGCCCTTCCACTGCCATGTGAAAGGGATAACTATATTTAATAAATGCTTACTCCCTTCCCTTTCCTTCTCTGCCCTTCCTCATATGGATGGGCTGAAAGAAAGAGATCAATACAGACTAGAGTTAAAAGGAAAGCTTTACAGAAGCTGAGCAATGTAAGCTGGGCTTTGAAAAATGGATTAGATTGGAATAATTATTTTGGGGGTTTTTTGAATCTCCAGGAAGCTTGAAAATTTTAAATTAAAAAAAAAACTGACTAAAATATAAACACCAGTTTCCCAAATAGAGCAAATTCCAGTCAGGTGGAAATGATGCAAGTTTCCATTCTCCCCTCAAATTAATCAACTAACATATATTAAGTGCTTACCAGAAAAGATGCTAAAAGGATAGACCAAGGGAATCCCACAACAGGGTCGGGGTAGAATGGAGAAGAGAAGGATAAATTATAGGGGAGGCAAATCATCCCCTAGAAATTGTAGGCCAAACTTGGAGGGAAAAGCACAGCTTATTTTGAGAATCACAGAGGAACAGCAGGGTTTTGGAAGTCAATAACTAAATCACTTCAGACCCAATAGTAGAAAAGCTAAATCCTCCAGGATTCTTATTTAACATGATGGGGAATTTCCGAAGTTGTAACTGGCCTGGCAGATGTTTTTTATTTACCTGAATTGGTCCTTCTCCTTTGAACACTCTGTTCTACAATGTTGTGGCTTTTCTATACTAAGCAGCTGCTTTCTTGTTTGGGTGGCCTTGCTGCATGTCACATTCTTCTTTCCTCCACTATCCCCTTTTCCCCAACCAATTCTATAGTGGCAAAAAACACTTCAATTAAAGTCAGGAGAAAATGTTCAAATTCTCTCTGATGCAACCTGTGCTGTTACTGAAAGGTCACTTTCCCTCTCTGAAAATCAGTTTCCTAATTTGTAAAATGGACATACTAATGCTGTACTGTGTATCTTACAGATCTGTAATGAGAAAAAAATTTTTTTACAAACCTTGAAGAGCTATTTAAAGTGATTACTTGTTATATGACTCTATATAAAGTGTCTCAAAAAGTTTTAATTCAGTTTTAAGCTATTAACGTTTAAGTTTTAACCATGCTTTCTCCTTAATATTTTCTCTTATAATCATTCTTATAACTTCTACTCTCACCTCTATATCTGTATCTCCGATCTTGACTCCTTTTCTAAGTTCCAGACCTGATTCTCCAATTGCTTATGGATATCTCCATTTTGGTGTCCCAATAGCACTAGATTAAATTATTAAGAATATAATTAATCTCTCCCCAGTGTCTGTTCCTCCTTTTGAGTTTATTATTTCTATCCTTTGACATCTGTTGATGCAGCTAGGTAGTACAGTGAATAGAGTTGTGGCCTCAAGGCAGAAAGACCTAAGTTCAAATACAACCTCAGATATTTACTTAGCATGTGAACCTGGAAAAACCAATTAATCTCTATTTGCCTCAGCTTCTTCATCTATAAAATGAGGATGATTATAGTACTTACTTCCCAGGATTATTGTGAGGATAAAATGAAATACATTTGTAAAAATTCTTTGCAAATCTCAAAGTGTTGTGTTTTATTGTTGTTGTTCAGTTGTGTCTGCCTCTTTGTGACTAATGGGGGTTTTCTTGGCAAAGAAACTGGGAGTAGTTTGCCATTTTCTTCTGCAGCTCATTTTACAGATGAGGGAGTTGAGGCAAAAATAATTGTGACCTGCCCAGAATCACATAGCTAACATGTGCCTGAGGCTGGATTTGAAGTGATATAGAGGAGTTTTCCTGATTCCAAGCCCAGTGCTCTAACCACTGCATCCACCAGCTGCCCCCAATGCTATATAAATGCTAACTATTATTACTGTCACTATGCATCATCCATTCTTCCAAGTTTATGAGGTTGAAATTATCTTTACGTTTTCTTCTCCTTTCTAATCAATTACTAAGGACTATTGATTCATCTATGAAATGTTGCTAACATCTGTCCTTTCCTCTGTGTTCTAATTGCCACCAATCTAACATAAATTATCAGTACTCCTGCTCTATTCTACTATTAGAACCTAACAGATCTTCATAAATCCATTCTCTCCTCCTTCCAGTCAATCTTTTTATATTACTTCCAGAATAATACTTCTTAAGTATGGATCAAGTAATATCACTTCTCTGCTAAAAATCCTTAGTGGTCCCCTTTCAATTTTTATCTCACATCACCTCCCTTCCTATATATTATATACACTGAACACACCCAAAACTCTTCTAGGGCTATATCTTAGCTTACATTCCTTCATATGCTTGGAATTTCCTCCCACAATCTCACTGCTTATTTAATTCCAATCACCCCATTATAGTCCAACTCCAAATGTTAGCTCCTCCATGAAATTTCTCCTTTATATCTTTCCCCTACCTCTGGGCTTGTTAGTAATAACTTTCCCCCTCAGATATCATATATCACTTTGTTTTATATCTTTTGAATGTTCTTAAAATGTAAAATTATTTTCTTATCCTATTATATTGTGAACTCCATGAGGGCATTGACCATATCTTATTTAAACATTATGTTCCCCTATCCCTTAACATATGGGTCCTTAGTAAGTGTTTTTGGAATGAATGAATGAACAAACAGATGGCATTACAGTAGTTGTAAGAAATATAAAGATGAACAATAATATTTCTTGCCCTCAGAAATTTATAATCTGAGGATAAATAAATTAAAATTTTAAAGCATTTTAAAGCATCTGCTATGTGCCAGCCACTGTACTAGATGTTGGGGATAAAAATAAAAAGAATGAAATAAATTCTCAAGATACTTGTATTCAACCAGAGACAGAGACAGACATTCATACAGAGAGACAGAGGAAGGGAAGAAGGGAGAGATAGATGGAGGGAGATATAGAGGGAAGGAAGGTGGAAGAAGGAGACAGAAACAGAGATAGAGATTACAAAACATTTAATGGAGAAAATAAGTACAAATTCAAGGTAGTTTAGGAGAGAGGACAAGTTGCAGGAGAACAAGCAAGGAAAAGCTGATGTAGAATGTGGTACTTGAGTTGGATCTTGAAGGAAGAGGGGGATTCTAAGAGGCAGAAGTGAGGAGGGAATGAATCACAGGCATGACACAGTCAGTAGAAAGATATGGAGATAAGAGAGCACGATATGTGAGAAACAGAGAGAAGGCCAGTCTGGCTACATCATATAGTTCATAAAAGCCAAAAAGATAGGTTTGGGGCAAGATTTAAAGTGCTTCAAAATGTATACAATGTATCTTAGAAGCAACAGAGAGCCACTAGAGTTGATGGAGTTGATATGACAGGGAGTGATATAGTCACATCTGTTTTTTTTTTTTTTTTTTTTTTTGCTACAAAGAGAAAAATAACCAAGAATGGCTATATTTCTATAAGTCACAGGGCTCCTATGTATTTTCTGTTCTCCTCTTGCAAGTACTATAATATTTTGTCTAATTTTATTATTTATTTTTTAAAATAATTATAACTTTTTTATTGACAGAACCCATGCTTGGGTAATTTTTTACAACATTATCCCTTGCACTCACTTCTGTTCCGACTTTTCCCCTCCCTCCCTCTACCCCTTCCCCCAAATGGCAAGCAGACCTATATACATGTTAAATATGTCACAGTATATCCTAGATATAATGTCATATCTGTTCTTAAAGAAAATTTCTCTGGCAAGAACCCAAAGAATGGATGGAAACCGGGAAAGATGTGACAGGGAGATCATTTAAGAGATTGTTACAATAATCAAGGTGAGAGATGATGTGGGCCTGGGCCAAAGTTTGTGGAGGTAGAAACAACATCTGACAATTGCTATGATATCTGGGATGAGAATAATGAATGAATTAAGAGTACAAATATGAGACACTACAAAAATGCCTTTAACAGCAGCAGATTCAACTGGAAGAGTTATGTTTGGAGGGAAAGATAATAAATTCTGTTGCAGGCATTTTGAGTTTGAGATGTCTCTGGGATATCCAATCTGAGAATATCCAATAGATAGTTGGCATTTCAGGGATGAAGCTTGAGGGAGAAGGTAAAGTTAGATATATAGATATGGGAATAACCCAAATAGATGAGAAAATAAAACCCATGGGAACCCCAATATATCATATAGAGAAAGTAAAGAAGAGATCTAAGGAACACCCACAGTTGGGGGGTACAAACAATGATCCAACCAAGAAAATCTCTTAAGGAGTAGGCAGGTAGGAATATAAGGCAAGATTAGTGTCACAGAGTCCTAGAGAAGAGAGAGTATCCAAGGAAGAGAAGTGGTCAACAGTATCAAACAAAGCAGGGAGGACAAGAACCATGAGGATTAAGAAAAGATCTTCAGATTTGGCAATGGAGAGATCACTGGTAACTGAAGACAAAAACTTCAGTTGCAAACTGGACTTCAGACAGCTGTGAAATGAGAGGAGAGGAAGTAAAAACAACAGGTGAAAACAGCTTTTAAAAAAGAAGTTTGGCTGAGAAAAGGAGAAATAAAGAATGACATCTTGAGAAGATAAAAATTACTAGGGAAGACTTTTTTGAGGATGGAAGAAGCTTGTCATTGTGGAAGGAAATAGGGAAAGAATTAGTGGAGGAAGAAGAGTTGAAGATTAGAAAGAGGAAATTGTTGAGGGAAACAATTTCTGGAGAAGAGACCAGAGGGATGTATGTTTCCTTGCCAAGAAGAGCTACCGCTACCTCATGATCAGAGATTGGAGGAAGAGAGGAGTAACTGAGAAATTATTTCAAAGGGAGGAAAAGCAAGTATACCAAATAAGCAGAAGAAAAAACAAACCAATGTACATATATGTATACACTAATAAGCATACTACAAGGTAATCTGCCTTCCTTTAATCATCCAGTGAGAATTTTTTTTTTTAATTTTTGCTTTCGCCCAGTTGCCAGTATCAAATACTTACAATGGCATTCTATGTTGTCCATTTATAAGTCAGACTTTTACCCTATTTTCAGTTCTTATCTACAGAAACCATCTGTCTGTCTGGGTTACAGGAAGCCAAAGAACAGTTGACAACTTCTGGCAAAAATCACAAATCTTATGGACTAGGAATAGGAATTAACCTGTGCTTTTACTAGTACAAAGAACTCCCTGCTGAGAAAACTCCAGCTACTCAAGCAGATCAACACCTTATCTTCATCTTAAAATTTTAGGGAACAGCTTAGAGAAGAGTCAAAGCCAAATTGAAATGGGGGCCACTAGACCATACAAAGGATCTCTATGGGCTCCATATTGACTTAGAAAACTACATATTATCTATGTTTTCTTGTATTTTTGTTTTGTCAAATATTTCTCAATTACACTGTAATCTGGTTTAGGCTCACTCAGGCACGTTGTGGACCTCATGAGGCCTGCAGACTATATGTTTGACAAGTTTAGGCTGGAGCAAAAGGAGATCAAATATCTTGCCAGTGGTCACACAGCTGGTTTGTGTCAAAGGCAGGATTTGAACTTGGGTCTTCCTGAATTTAAGCCTGGCTCTTTATCTGTTATGCTATGGTTCCACTCGTAATGACTTCTATTATTGAGGGTCACTTCAATATCCCATTGAAGTTAAAATGCAGCTCAAAGCATAATGAACTTGTCATAATAATTTGTGGTATGTCGTTCTGCTTATGGTCTTAGATACACATACCTGGTACTTAACAATTGATTGTCGACTGATTAGATGATTAAACTTAGTTCTATAGTTGAATGGCTCACCTTCCTCATGCAAGAACAAAGTAATGTGATGTAAAGGGAAGAGAAATGGGGCAGTAAGGAAACCTAGGTTCTAATAATATATTTTTTGTGTCTGTTGGCAAGATATTTAATGTCTTTGTATCTGAGTTTTCTCACTTATTAAATGTGGGAATGACCCCCAAGAAACCTTACAGGAATGATCCATGATTCTATGAAAGCCACAGGTGGAATATACTAGACAGGCGTGTAGTATATAATGAAAGCCATCTGTTGGTGATTAAAACAAATATTGTTTCCTGGGCAAAGTACCTGTGTGAGCAAAAAGATTCTGGCTGCTAGTGTTGTCTCTGTCATGGCTGAATTCCAGATCTCTGGACTTATTACACTACCATCCTTTGCTTTGTTTGTTTATTCACTTTAGAATAATCCCCCCTCTCTCTCTCCCCATCTACCTGCTTTTCCTACCTTGACTAACTTTTTAAAAAGCTAATGGTGATTCCTTAGAGACAAACAATGTATAGAATCTTCTAGGTAACAGGGACCTGGAATAATACCTTTAGTATAATATTTTCTGTGTATATCATCCTATAAAGAACATAGATATACTATAAAGAAGATAGGTTATATATAGCATGTTGTATCCAGGAAACAGAATTAGTTGGTCAAATATATTATGTTATTACTACAAGGTTAAATCCTTAAAGGAAGGGCTGTCTCATTATTATTTTTCATCTGTCTCTAGTTCCAGAACATTATATTACTCAATAAGAGTCAGAATAATGAGATTTTGCTTCCAGTTATAGTTAATCATGCCTTACACTAACATAGCATTTTATATTTTACAAAATTCTTTCACATGTATTAACTTACTTGATCTTTAGCCATTTCAAGTGATGGGGTGGACAGATATTATCCCCATTAGACACATGAGGAAACTGACAACCAGAGAGGTTATAAATGACTTTCCCAAGTTTATACAAGGTGCTGGGAAATCAAGGGCTAATGCCTCTGTCTCTTTGATCACTCATAGAGAAATGACAAAATCTTTCTTTTTAAAAAAACCTCACTCACTTGTGTTTTCCCCTGAAAAAAGAATAGACTTCCCCTCCTCCTCCAATGCTTAGACTACACTGATGGACAGCTATTGTTTCGGCCATTTAAAAAAAATGAACAACTAGGGACAAACATTCTAAGAAATAAGGTCACTTTGCTTTTATTCTTTCAAGAAATTAACAAGGCTAGAGAAAGTAATATTCAATTCATTGACAAAATGAGTATGAATAGAGAGAGCCAGCTATGTGTAGTCATCTATCCAAGAATAATGTTGTGGGCTGAAATCCCTGGTTTCATATCTTAGTTATATGCCCTCAATACTCTTCAATTTCCTCATGTGTAAATGAGACATTTGGATTAAGTGATCTCTAAAGTGACTTTCATTCTTAAAACTACATATAGGTTCCCCTCCTAGAAATAGCATTCAATGAAAAAGACTATGATGCAAACTTATCCTCAAACAGATTTTCAGTGAAAATGCATTTTCTCTATAGAGGTTCACAATTGGGTCTCTTTTCAGGTTTCTCAGATGTCTGGAGAATTTGGCTGATAGCTCTGGGGCTATTCATGTCTGGTGTTGGGCACAGGCAGGTTTCCCCCCCAGCTCCTCCTTCGTAGTTTAGCTTTGACAGCTGTTTCATCTGAAGTTCAGACTGCTGGAAGAGAGCACCTGCCTTTTAAGCCTTTGTTCCCCAGACACACAGCAGCCTGTGGAAGGCCTTTGGGCCACCCTCAAACAATGAATACAGGAAGTCTAAGGGAAATTGACCAGGTCAATGCCGTCAGTCAAGAATAAGACCCCTACGGAGTAAAGGTCCCAAACTCAGGATGCAGCCAAGACTGATACTGTCTGGAGTTACTTCTCTTTGTTCCCAAAGGTATATGTTTATCTTGGGAAGATGCCTAAGTACGATTCGGAGGTAGCTGCCATAAAATGAGGTTGATCTGGAAAAATAGCCTGAGTGTCCATGTTTAATGTAGAACAGAAAATACTGGTTCCAATGACTAAACTATATTTCCTTAAGGTAAACTCTCTGTCATGTTAATCTCTTCTCTCTTTGGTTTAAAATTAGTGTTTTACTGTGATGGACTTGGCTCTTTTCAGCAATGAGGTGATTCAGGTCAATTCCAACAGACACTTGTGATGGATAGAGCCATCTGCATCCAGAGAGAGGACTATGGGGACTGAATATGGATCACAACATAGTATTTTCATTTTGTTGTTGTTGTTGTTGTTGTTTGCTTATTTTTTCTCTCATTATTTTTACTTTTGATGTGAATTTTTTTTTCTACAGCATGATAAATGTTGAAATATGTTTAGAGAAATTATCCATGTTTGACCTATACTGGATTATTTGCTGTCTAGGGGAAGAGGAAGGTGGGGAAGGAGGGAGAAAAAATTATAGAACACAAGGTTTTGCAAGGTTGAATTTGAAAACTATCTTTTTATGTATTTTTGAAAAATAAAAAGCTATTATTAATTTTTTTTAACAGAAAGAGAAGTTTGCTTTAAAAAAAGAAAGTATTTAACTTTCTAAAAAGAGCTCCTGAGAACTCTTCTGGAGACCTCGACTTTGTTCATTTACTATATAAAATTCAAATAGCATATTTTATTTGGATTAACTTTAGAAGTTTTTCCCATTTTGACTGTTCATATTAATTCATAGTCATAAGATCTTAGAATTGGAAGGGACTTTAGAGATGACCCAGCCAAATCCTTCATTTCACAAATAAGGAAACTGAGGCTAAAGAAATTGCAGTGAATAATAGAACTGTGAGCATAATCCAGGTCTCCAAGTCCAGTGTCCTTTTCATTATGACATAGCTTTTCCAGTTATAGAGAGGTGCAGATTGTTGGTCTTCACTCTTGTTGGTCTTCATTGAACAATAAGCACATGATCAGGGAGCAGTTCTGTATTCTATGCTAAGTAAACAAGACATTTCCTACTTAACAATAAATCTGAAAAACTGACTGTGCCAACTTCACCACAGCATTTAAATAGCATAAAAGATAAGACCTTTGTGTTTCAGCTTCTAGTCTATAAGGAGGCTGTTTAGCATCACCTGGAAACCAAAGATGTGTCCCAATTTACAAAGTGGTTGCATCTCAAAAATTTGCATAAAACTTTTTATTGGTTTGGAGCTTTAATCCCATCCTTGCAGATGTCGATCAGTTTCTAGGCAACTCTAAAGATTATTTAACCCATTGTGTACCTGATATATCCTCCATGAAAACCCTACTTTCAGAGATGATTCTGTGTTTTCTATGTCAAGAGAATATAATTGATGGTACATCCTATATATTGGAAGGACATTGTGTATGGGCTCAGGAATGAAAATCTATGTTGCTTGAAAATCAACCTGAGTTTGGAGAATTCACCATCAAGCTGACTTAAGTGTTTACTTTTTTGGCCATCATGATTCTTGAAGGTCATCTATTAAAGTGTAAAGTGATGGTTGCTCAAAGTTTAAATATAAGCAAAGTATAAACATGTGATGAACCTATCCCTAGAATGGGGAATCTACATTTTCAACCAAACCTAACCAAGATTTATGTATTCCTTCAGGTCCTCTGACTCTAAAATCAATCAATAAGCACTTATTAAGCATCTTTTATGTTTCTGGCACTATAGTACATCCTATGAATACCAAAACAAAAAAAGAAATGGTTTATGTTTCAGGGAACTTTTGGACAGCACCTTCTATGAAAAAAAGTTCTTGGTAAACTTCACAAATGGGAACTGTTATTTTCTGCTCTCTTCCAGCAATATTGTATATAGTTATGGATCCTGAATCATCCTGAAATACAGCCAGGAGTATTTCATTATAGGATTCTATATAGATACAAATTAAACTATATCTTGTGACTCTTCATAGGTCATATAGCATTGAAAAACTAGAAAATTTAATCATGAAATGAGGTACCTATATGGAATTAAAAAGACTATTTAGCAAGTATGTGTGTGTGTTTGTATGTATATAATATTTACAACTAATTGTTTATAGACACAACAAAAGAACATTGATATAGCTATGAATGTTACTAAGTTACTAAGGTGGAATGTTTTCAGAGAAAAAGCTCTATTCTGGAAGTCCTCAGACTAAATAGCCATGCAGCTTTTGGGTAATGTATTCCTCTCTTTAAACTCATCTATAAAACGAAGAATAGCAACATATAGACACACCTAGCCACCTAGGTGGTCCCCAAGGTCAATGTCAGTTTTGACACTGTATGATAATACACATCTCACTAAGATCTGGCTTGCAGTTCTCTCCCAACCATAAATTGTTCCATCTTGAGCTAATCACTAAATCTCTCAGAAATTCTCCTTATTCCTCTGTAAAACATAGCTATAATGTCATATTAACCTACCATCACAGAAAAAGCATCAGTAATAAATGAGATAATGTATTTGAAAATATTCTAAAAATATAAAGCACTCTGAACAAATGAGGGGGGTGGGGATTATGAATGTGAGAATTTTGCTTGGTCCATTGGAAAAGTGGCATCTCTAAGAGTTTCAAAATTACTCCACCTCTGACCTCATAGTAATGTCTTCTCTCCAAAAGGCTGAGAGGGAGGACTTCTGTGCTATTTACTAACAAAGGGTTGGTAAATAATTGTTGTTCTTTTTCAAATTTCATTTTTTTTTCTATTCACTTAAAACTCAGCAAGATAGTGTAGAGGAGTTTTAACCTCCTGACCACTGCTGACAGGTTGTCTTCACTTATAGTCCACATCTACTTTCCTCCTATTTCCTTCCCATCCCTTCTTTCTAGCATCACTCTCTAATCCTTCTTCACAGAGTAAAGTCACACCATCAGTACCCTAATTGCTATGGCAACAGCTTCAGAGGTTCCAAATATAGATGTGTGACTTCACAGCATGGAGACAGAATAGAATAATGCATGTGGAGATGGAGTAAATCTTTGGCTAAAGAAGACAGATCTTCCAGAAGCACTTCCTGGACACTGTCATGTGCTTACTAAGATACTACAGATTTGTATAAAGGGCATTAAGATCTCTTCTGTTCCCAGATTTGGCTTAGGATGATTCTTAATGTGGTCTGAGTGAAGGCTATCAGGATCCATGATCTGAATGGGACATTCCCACTTTTTGACAATTTGGATAAGGAATCTTGGAAAGTCTATTCAGTTTTAAGCTATTAATTAATATCTGCATAACTGACAAGGATCTGCTCTGGTTTCTCTTGGGCACCCAGATACCACCACCACCACCATCACCACTACTACTACTACTACTACTACTACTGGTGATGATGATGATGGTGATGGTAATGATGGTGATAGTAGCTAATATTGATATAGTTGGGCCAGGAACTGTGCTAAAGAGTTTTTGTGATTATTATCTCATTTGATTTATTACAACTACCCTGGGAGTTTAGGTGTTATATATTATCCTTATTTTATAGTTCAACAAATTGAAACAAAGTTAAATAATTTTCCCAGAGTCACACAGCTAGAAAGTATCTGAGGATGGATTTAACTCTGGTCTTCTTGACTCCAGACCTAGACCAGAGTTCCTACTAAAAAAAATCTGCAAAAACTTTGCAAACTGTAGTCTTAGGGAATTTAATCACACAGCCACTATGTACTAGAGGCCTGTGGTTCTTGAACCTGGATATTCCTGAGTCTTAAGGGCAGCTCTCTATCTACCTAAGTCACAATGATTATCTGTCTCTGTTTTGCTATATTTCTCCTCTTTTACTCAATAGAAATACTATATATTTTGCTAATCAATCCTGAAACTAAAGGTCTTCCTCACCAAAAACAGATATTTTTCAGTGGAGGGATAATATACACAGCAAACACTTACGTCTTTACTAGGTAAATAGCACAGCGCTAGAGCAAAAAAGCTTATAATCTTGTAGGAAGGAATGGATGCCAAAAGATATAATATACAGTATAATGTGATAAATTCATTAGTGAGTTGAAAAATACTGTGCTATGTGAAGTCTATGAAGGAAAATTATTGCTACTCATTTAGAACAAGGAAGACTTCCTAGAGGAAATAGCCTTTGAGTTAGGCTTTAAAGGATGGATGGGAATTCAAAAAAGTGAAGAGAGGATGTGAAGATATCCAGATATGATAAAATAAACTTGAGCAAAGATCAAGAGGCAAGAGAGTGCAGTATATGTCCAAAAGGTCAAGATTTATATGTTTTGGCTATAATATAAAATGCCTATGAGATAATTCTGGAAAGAAAGCATTGGGCCATGTGGGCAGGTCCTTTGAACACCCTAAGTTGAGCAAGAAAGCACTTTACTCAGGAGGCAGTAGGGAATCAATGGAGATTTTTAAACAGGAAAGTAACATGACCAGAAATAATATTATGATATCAGTGACATGAAGATGATCACAAGACGTGATGGAAAGCTATGTTAGGAATACATTATAGTTATCTTTTTAGGACTGGATCTGTTAAGAATATATCACAAGAGGTAGTATTGATGGAGTTCTTGTATTGGTGGTAATTATAAGAATAAAGCCAAGAGGATATAGAGAGATGTGATAACAATGACTGGATATGAGAGATAAGGAAGAGCTAAGTGTCAAAGACAGTTCCAAAGTTATGTATATGGGAAGCTGGTATATAGAATACTGAAAATAGATACTGCAAAGTCCAAAAGGAAAAGCATATTTCAGAGGAAAGATAATGAGATAAGTTTGAAACATACATAATTTGAAATGTTGGTAGGACATTCAGATAGAGATGAACTAAAGACATATCTCCAGAAGAAAGAGTAGGATTAGAAATATAGTTTAAAGAGTCATCTGCATTATAGGTAGTCGAAATCATGGGACCAAATGAGATTGCAATGGGATTTCATATAATGTGAAAAGAGAAGAGAAGAGGCTTTAGGGAAACTCTGGGAAGACATTCATGAAGGGAAAAGGGAAGAAGACAGTAGAGGAGAATCTGGGACTGACTTGAAAGGCAAGAGAGATAGGACAGAGTGGTCTCTTTGAAGCTGGGGTGAAGAAAAACCTTGCAAGTGGGGTAGCCAACAATACTGAAAACTTCAGAGTTCAAAGAGAGTTAAGACTTTTTTTAAACCATTGAATTTAGTGATTCGTCATTAGTGACCTTTGAAAGAATAATTCCAGTAGAGTGATGAGGGTAGAAGTCTGATTTCAAGTATTTGAAGAAAGAGTGGGTAGTGAGAAAGTGGAAGTATTGGGTGTAAGCAACTATTTCAAGACGTTTAACAGTGAAAGGGAGGAAAGGACTAGAGAATGGCTCAATGGGATTGAAAGGTCACAAAAAATAAAAAAAAAGTGATGAGAAATATGTTTGTGGGATGAAAAGGACCAAGAATGAGAGATTGAAAATTCCTGAGAGAGGGGGTGATGGTGCCTGAGACAAGATTCTAGAGGAAGCAGAAGAGAATAGAATCAAGAGCACATGTAGATGCTTAGCTTTGATGAGACACAAGGATAGTTATTCTGTGATCAAAGGGAAGGAATGGCAGCAACATGGTATGATGGAGAGAGCACCAGACCTAGAGTAGGGAAGATCTGAATTCAAATCCAGCTTCAGAAACTTAACTAGCAAAGAGATCTTGAGCAAGTTATTTAACACGTTTACCTTGATTATAATATGGGGATGATCTCCCAGAACTGTTGTGAGGGTCAAATGATATAATATTTATAAAGCATTTAACAACATCAGTGTTAACTATTATGATGACAATGGTAGTGGTGATGGAATGAGAAAGAATGTAGAAGAAGATCTTTGATTTAAATGCTTTATTAGAGCTTTTCAGGAGGGAAGAGGAAGCTCACACAACAAGAAATACAAATAGATACAGAGCACTGGAAGAAGTGCAGGTCCTCAGAGATAAAGACCACTAGAAATCAAATGATTAACTGTTCAATGTTTTAACAGAGAAATCATGTAGTTTCATTCTTATTGTGCAACAAAATATTTGGAGATTACTTTGCTTCTTTTGAACAATCTACTTTAGATTATTTCAAGTTGTCAGTGATATAACTGCTTCCTTGATTAGTCATGAAAAATACACAATTTTAGACAACACAGATACAGAAAATACTTGATTAAGCAGAGCTCAACTAATCATCAGCCTGAAGTTAACAGTATCTCTGAAGCCTTCCATCTCTTTGGAAAAAAAAACACAAAAAAACAAAAATGATAAGATATTGCTACTAAGGATTCATGAAAAATCCAACTTTCAGGAGCATCCCAAGATCATGATATGTAATAACATAGCATTTTAAAATTTAAAGAGTGTCTTACATAGATTATCTCTTTTGATACTCACAAAAACCTGGAAGATAGGTGCTATTATAGTATTAAAGACATCATCATTAAAATTGAGACTATCCCATTTTGCAGATGAGGAAGTCAAAGCTCAGAGAGGTTGTTACTTGCTTAGCATTATAGCAAATAACTATATGAGGCAGGATTGAACCCATGCTCTCTTGATTTTAGATTTTAGCACACTATTCGCTGTATCTCACAGTGGTAAGAAGCATGCTTTACCTTTCTCTCTCTCTCTCTCTCTCTCTCTCTCTCTCTCTCTCTCTCTCTCTCTCTCTCTCTCTCTCTCTCTCTCTTTTTCCTAGTCCTAAACAGAAACATGCTCTTCAGACCTAGACCAGCAAAGAAAAAGTCAATTGTGGATGAGGCATTTTAGGACAATAAAAGGGTTTTCTGCATAATTTCCCCGGTTATCCAGAAAATTAAATTCACCAGAATTCTTATTCCCTGAGTGCTATATTTAATTGAGGTTGGATTGGATTTATGGAATATCCTGTTATTCTTTGCTATGTAACAAGTCTGGGAAAATCCTGAGCTCTGCTCAGACCTTATAAATATTTTTTAAAAATCCTGAGACAACAAGACAATTTTACTTTATTTAGTTTTCACTTTATTTTTATATCAGTTTTTTATTTTTCCAAATACATACAAAGATAGTTTTCAGCATTCACCTCTGCAAAACTTTGTGTTCCAATTTTTTCTCCCTCTCTTCCCTCTCCTCCCTCATCTATATAGCAAGCAATCCATTATAGGTTAAATGTGCAATTCTTCTAAACATACTTTCATATTCTTCATGTTGTACAAGAAAAAAAGAAAAATAAACACAAGGGTAAAAAACCAAGCAAACAACAACAACAACAATTATGCTTTGATCATCATTCAGGTTTCCATAGTTCTCTCTCTGGATGTGGATGGTTCTTTTTTTAAAAAAATTTTTATTATTATTATTATTTTTTAAATAACTTTTTATTGATAGAACCCATGCCAGGGTAATTTTTTACAGCATTATTCCTTGCACTCACTTCTGTTCCGATTTTTCTCCTCCTTCCCTCCACCCCCCTCCCCCAGATGGCAAGCAGTCCTTTACATGTTGAATAGGTTACAGTATTGGATGGTTCTTTCAATCACAATCTGTTAGAATTGCCTTGAATCATCTCACTATTGAAGAATCATCATAATTGATCATCACCTAATCTTGTTATTGCTATATACAATGTTCTCTGGGTTCTACTCACTTCACTTAGCATCAGTTCATGTAAGTCTTACCAGGATTTTCTGAAATCAGCTTGCTCATAGTTTCTTATTCCATTACATTTCTACACCATAACTCATTCAGCCATTCTGCAACTGATGAGCATCCACTCAGTTTCCAGTTCCTTGGTACTACAAAAAGGGCTGTTACAAAAATTTTTTTCATATGTGGGTTCTTTTTCTTTTTTCATGATTTTTTTAGGGATACAAAGCCAGTAGAGACACTGCCGGATCAAAGGGTATGTACAGTTTTATAGATCTTTGGGCCCAGTTCCAAATTGCTCTCCACAAGGGTTGGATCAGTTCACAACTCCACCAACGGTTCATTAGTGTCCCAGTTTTCCCACATCCCTTCCAACATTTATCTTTATCTTTTCCTGTACAAGACAATTTTAGATCAAAATCTGATGCTGTACAGTTTGTGAGACACAGGAGAGATTAAGAAAGCCAAGGAAAAGGTGATGTGATTATCCCTTCATTAGTACTAGTGGCTCATTGTTTAGTGAGCCATGGAAAGAGTGCCTTGTTCCTAAGAAGTTGTTTTCTTTTTCTATCTTCTAAGCAAAGTTCAGTAAAGAAGTCTGGGTCACAGCCTAGAATTGCATGGCTTGTCACTTCTTATATATATCTTCAATGGCCCTGGGGAATTGTTGTCCAAACAATGATATCCTCTTTCTTCATTCCCTTCCTTTCCCATCTTGTGAATTCATTCAAATAAAAACTTTTATGTTTGTTTTTTTAATCAATTCTCAAGCCTTTTTAGGGCTATCACTTAAATCTCAAGCATATATGCCTAATATGTTCTAAGACCTGTGCTAAGCAATGTGAGGGACTTAAGAAAAAAAAAACATGATCCTTAACCTCAAAGAATATAGAGTATGGTTAGGCACACAATTCTAATATGATTGAAACATAACACAATATGAAGAAGCATGTGCCTATTAATGATCATTTATCCTTCAAATGGTGAAAGAAATGATGAAGGCCCAATTTTGACCAACAAGAAAGAAGCAGCTACTTAAATAAAATGCTTGTTGATTAATTGACAGGATTCTTGGAAGTAAATGGCCACTCTATCATAGAATTCAAGACAGAAAGAGAAAGTGGGAAATTCTGACTATGGTCAGAAACAGGCTCGATATTTTTCAAGATCAGATTTCAAATGGTAAATATTAAAGGCTTAATATTTTTTGGTACAAATCAGCCCAAGAAGGATAGAAAACTCTCAAGAATAAAATTCTGAAAGCACAAACAGATATAACTCCAAAGAGAAAGAAGGAAGAAACTGTCTAAATAATGGAGATGCACAGGGAACAGGCTCAACTTTTTAAAAGGTAAATATATAGTGTTCCCAAAGCCTCTGTGCAATATTAGTCTTTGATAGTTTAAAACTCTACTAAGATTTTAGTAATTACCTGTGTAGAAAAGGGAAGCAAGGGTAGGAAACTGAGAATAAATATAAATAAATACCATGAAACCCACAATAATACCATTAAAAGTATGAAAGTCCAGAATGTGCTGAAACCGAATGTGATTTATGTTGAAGACAGAATAAAGTATTTAATTTATGTTGAGAGCAAAAAAAAAAAAGAAGAGGAGTGAAGCATTCCACATGGTGGATGAGGTGATGAAAATACAGTAGCATGACATGGATGAACTATTTAATGCTTATTTTATTTATCTCTTCAAAGAAGAATAATCTTCTAAACTGAAAGTGGAAAGAAAATTGTTAGGGAATATAACCTGAAGAAAAAGAGAACATGCTGAGAGACTCTACCAATTCTTAATGAATTAACAAGCCAAGATGAATGATACTCTAGGATGCTGAAAGAACCAGCAGATGTTATTTCTGAGACATTGTTGATGGCTTCCAAAAGATTATGGAAAATAGAAAAAGTGCCAAAGGACTGAAGACAGCCAAATGTTGCCCCAGTTTTCCAAATAGGAAAGTGGGTGAGGTCGGCAAATCTCAAGTCAATGAGCTTCACTTCTATTTCTGACAAAACTTGAGAACAGATTATCAAAGGAAATGTGTGTAAGCATTTAGAAAAAGAAGCAGTGATGACTAAAAAAAACATGGCTCCACAAAGAGCAAATCACAACAGAATTCACATTCTATAAGCAAAATAGATAGATTCAGGATGGTTGGGGAAGGCTTTAAGTGTGATGTAGAATAAGACAATCAGATTTTAGAAAAACATTCAACAGAGTTTTCCACAATATTCCCAAGGATAAATTGTAGAGTAGTGGTCTAGATGGTACAGGTGAGTAAATTCAGGACTGGTTGAATATAGACCCCAAAAGTAGTCCCTAATGGGTTGATGACTCCTTAGGCTTCTAGCAGAATGTCTTGGGGAAATATCCTTAGTATTATACAATATAATATTTCTATAAATGACTTGAATAAAGGCATTGAAAATATACTAACAAAATTTGCAGCTATTACCAGCTAGGATAGATATAGTCAATTCATGGATGACAAAGTCCAAACACAAAAAGATCTGACAATGTAAAGCAATGAGCCAAATTGACTAAGATTAAATTTAGTATGAACAAATGTAAATTCTGTACTAGGGTCAAAAAATCAACTTCATGAAATAAGAATGGAGTAAACTTGGCTATATTCTTGGTTTCTTTGAAGATGTGGGGGTTTAGTAGGCTGCAAAGTCAATATTTTCAACAATAACATAGCAGTCCATTCACCTTCCTCCTGCAAAATAACCACAAAACTAATATTGTCTTAGACTATGCAAAAAAAAAAAAGTCATATTATCCCAAACAAGAGAAGAAACAGTTGTGCTATACTCTACCCTGATCAGATCACTTCTAAAGTACCGTCCAGTTTTGGATGCCACATTTTTGGGAATATGTATGTGTGTGTGTGTGTGTGTGTGTGTGTGTGTGTGTAGGAGTAAGTGTGTATTCACATAATACCAAACTTCAAATATTTAAAAGGCCTCTATATGAAAGAGGAATTAGAAGTGATTAGCTTGAGTAACTATAAGTGAATAATGTGGCAAAGGCATGGAAACAGTTTAAAACTTGATATAAAATAGTGTTGGACCACATGATCTCTAAGATCTTTTTAATTTATTAATCAATTTCTTTTCAATCTTATGATCTTAAGTAAGGAAAAACCTGGTAATTGAAGCTATACTAAAAATGCATCTCTAAAAGTGATGATTTATCCCTTCCTAAGGGTCTTTAGGTGAAGGCTGGATAATTATTTATCAGTGATATTGGAAAGATCATTATTAATAATGTATGATGGATGTAGATGGTTTCTGAATTATTTTTTTAAATTTGAGACCATGATTCTATGCAAAATGAAGAGGACTGATAAAATTTTTTTTAGGGTTCTGAGAAAGGAGAGATTATGTTGTTCCAAAATAGAGAAGGAAGATTTCCTGGAGGAGGAAGGTGGGGCTTGGGGAAAGGACAACACTGAGAGGAGGAGGTCAAGTCTGGTACTAAATGTGTCAAGATAAGCCTTGGTTCAAATCAAATGTTCCTTAGAAAATTGGCTTTAAAAGACAAATGTGAAATGCAGATAGGGACATTTAGGCCATTAAAAAGTTAGTATTCTATAACAAATCATTTCCTTGCTTTGCAAAATAATTCACCCCAGACAAAGCTATTTTAGTGATTTCCTATACTGCATTATTTTATTTAATAATGTATTGCCTTATACTTGTACAGTACTATATATTATTCAAATGCTTACCCCCATTTTATCAGAGGAAACTGAGAATTAGAAAAGTAAATGTTCATTTAACCTCTGCCTAAACCTTTCTATTTATGAGAATCTCATTGTCTCATGATTCATTTTTCCATACTACTTCTGAAAGATCTAAACCACTGAGTTGATGTCATAATTCCTGGAAAACAGGTGCACATAATTAGTGGCTAGAGAAGGTCGACAATACACTGCTTCCTGATGTCTTGCTGATTTCCTTCCTTCTTCCCAAATTTTATTTGCATAAATCTTTAGAAATTATTATGCATGAGAAGGGTCCAACCACATTATTCTTGTTGCCAATGGTGACAATATAATTCCATGGGAACAGGGACCATGTGATAGCACAGAAGTGGAGAAGATCACCTGAGGGCACCCTAGTGAGAGAATTCCAATGGAAGGGCTTTATTGTGTCTTTCTAATCTGTCATCAATTCTCTTCCTAGGGGAATGGGAGAACCTCCATTTCCAAGTTACATTTAGGGCTATGGGTGCTGCTTCCAAATTTCATTTTTTCCCATTCTCCAATAAGAATAGAGGAGTAAGATAAGGCTGCAGGTGTGCAATAAATCCCTTATATCAAGGATGGTCACACTAGGAATTGAATTGAGAGGTGGATTGAAAACATGGTTTAGTAGGAAGTATTCTGCTTTTTGAGTCTGAGAAACAGGAGTCATGGCCCACACCTATCACTTACTAATTTGAACATTGTGCAAGTTACTTCAACTCTCTCTGTATTAGGAATGAGAAACCATGGGGAAATCAGACAGAGGTTTCAGAAGACAGGATATTCAGAAAGCTATTTGTAATTACCTGCCTGGATGATCAGTGAAAAAAGCAATGGTTCTGAAGTCAACCCAATGATTGGGATTCTAATCCCATCTTTAGTTTTTCCCTTAACTTCCTTCCCATACCCTTTCCTCCCGTGTAGAAAAAAAAAAAAAAAAAAAGGGTTGGAGCTCCAGCTCTAGATTTATGATCTAAGGAGACATTTAACATTTTAAAAATATTCATTAAATATTTGAATTGAGTTTGGTGAATTCTGACTGTAAGGAAGATTAGTCAGGCAAAAAGAAAAGTGATCTCTCTCTCTGTCTTGTCTTTTTCTCTTTCTCTCTCTTTGGAGCTGGCCAGAGATTGTGTGTCTTTGAGTCTAGTACTAATTCTTGTAAAGCAATTCAAAAATTTGAGGATGGTAATGACCATTACTATCAGATATGAGATAGTTTAATGGCACGGTTCTGAGGCCCCAATAGTCTTTTCACAGGAAATGAGAGTGTTTGAGAGAAGGAACAAAGGAGAGCTCATAGCATAATCAGTAAGTAAGCATAATCAGTAGTTTCCTAAAAACTGCCAGATTGCTCTTCAAAAAGATTGTACAAAATTACAATTCCGTCAGTGAACGAATGTCCTTATCTGCTTCTCTACTCCCTCCCCTGGCACTTATTTTTTATTGCTTTTAATAATTCTTTCAGCTTTCCCAGGTGTGAGAAGGCATCTCAAAGTTATTTTAATTTATACCTCTATTAATCATATTGAACATATTTTCAAGTTGATATTAACAATCTGTATTTCCCATCTTGAAAGCTCTCTTATGCCATTTGACTTATCTATGGTGGAATAAATATCAACATTGTGACTTTTAACAGGTCCTTCCTTCTATATTTTAAGTCAAGTTTTTATTCATCATAATTGGCCATTCTGCTATTTTCTTTTAATTTCAAGGTACAGAATTAAAAAAAAAAACATTTCCTAGATCAGTACATCTATCCTATTTGTAATAATGTCTACTATTTGTTGAATCCAAAAATGAAAAGTTTTCCACAACGATTTCTTCTTCTAAAGATTATTTCAAAGATCTACATTCTCTTCCTCCCATCACTCCCCCTCACCACTAATGAGAAAGCAAGCCAAACATAATTTCAACAAGCAATAGAAATACTTTGTACCATCTTTTCCATCTTTTTGTAGATTTTTTTTGTTTTGTTTGATTTTATGTTTAAATTCAAGTCAGCTGGAATTCATTTTGTATAAGATGGTGGAGACTGGGTGGAGTGGGGTAGGCAGCCAACTTTATTAAGTATACTTCTTAAATAGTGAATTAAAAAAATTTCTATAAATTCAATCTAATACTAATCTTTTGCATACATTTGGTTGTTCATCTGGTGTAGCTATCTTATTCCATTGATCTATTTCTTTTGTATTGTAATTTTGTACAATCTTTTTGAAGAGCAATCTGGCAGTTTTTAGGAAACTATTGATTATGCTTACTTACTGATTATGCTATGAGCTCTCCTTTGTTGTTTCTCTCAATAGGACTAGATAGTCCTGATGATAACTTCTTGTAATGTCTTAAAAGTCTGGCAGTAGAAGAGCACCATTACTTTTCAGTGTGTCTTTTTATATCTTTGCCTATTTTTCCATATAAATTTCATTATGACTTTATCTAGTTTTATAAAGAATCCCCTTGATATTTTAATTGATATACCAAGATGTATATTAAATTGGACTGTCATTTTTGCTATATGAACCTGACTCATTCATAGACACTAAATGTCCTTCAAGTTATTGGATTCTCTTTTATCTGGGCAATAAATTTTTATAGTTGTATTTATACATATATAGGTTCTGTGTATTCTTTTCATAACTTGGGTTTCTAGTAAAGCCAAAGAAACTTAACCAAATTTATACTAGGAAGTTTAATTATCAAATACTTAATAGATCCTCTAACATGATCTGTTAGTTTGGAGGTTTAATAACATTTATATAGTACCTTCAATGAGACAGACACTATACTAACCACTTTTTATAAGTATAATCTCATTTGATGCTTACAACAATCCTGGAAGATAGGTGCTACTGATTATCACCAATTTATAGTTGAGAAAACTGAAGTAAATGGAGGTTAAGTGGCTTGTTATAGTTCCATAACTATTAAGTGTCTAAGGTTGGATTTGAACTCTTCCTAACTTTCCTAACTCTAGGCCAGGTGCTCTATCCACTATAATATCTAGTTCCTTAAATAAAAAAAATCAGTAGGATCTGGGTTGTTCATATGTAAGTTTATAATATTGTACAAGAATATTATAGATCATCTATTGTTTGCATACATAATATCCATGCTAACCCTACCCTACACTAAAATCCTTCTATATTACAATATCATGACTTATTAAGACATGGAGAAGAAACTGGGTTCTTAAAAATCATGCCAGTAGAGTGCAAGCTCAGACAGGTTCTGCCAGCTTGAAAAAGTTCTAGTATGGACCTGTTGATGGACAGCATGTCCATCATCAGAGAACAAGCCTGGATAAGTTCAGAGAGTGTTACCATTGGAAAGCTGGCTACCAGGGGATGCCATATTTTTTTATCCTGTTAACTCATAAAACATTTTGATAAGGTATGTATAGATTGTGTTCTGCATGCCAGAGGGAATGACTTGTACTAATTTTAAAATATAACATATTGCTTATTATACTGTTATCTATTAACATAATTATATATTAATATATGGTAAAATATACAGTATATGATAACATTTAGCTCTAAACTGATAATAAATAGAATGACAACAAAATTCTATTGAAATTCACAAAAATCAAAACTGTAATGGAGAGGGGAAGGAGAAAGGAATGTGGCTCCTATATGTTCCAGATGATTTGTCTAGACAGTTAATTCCCTAAATCACTGATGAGAGTCTGAGACTGTGTTGTCCTGCTCTTATTTCAAGGTGCTTTCAATTAGAACAGATGACTTTCAAACAGAACCACCTCTTATATCACAACTACAACTGAAGCCAATGTAGAAGGCTGTAACAAGTGTCGAGATATTGGAAAGGGGAGAAAACTATAACTTGATGGTTAAAAAGAGTTCTATTCAGAGCAGACAACTCAGATCCTTGGAGTCCTATATGACTTATATTAATTAACACATGCTCCTTGAACATTTCTCCATTTCCCACCACATAGATTTTTGTTCTCATTTTGCCTTAATTTTCTACAGATTGTTTCCATAACTAGTATTTGTTATGGCTGAAAGAAGGAAAATTCCTAGTCTTTGCTAAAGGTTGTTCACACACACATTTTCATAAGCAGAAGTGCTTATGAGTAATAAATAATACTGTGATGGCAATGTAGTACTGTCAGCAGACACGGGTAAAGAGAGGAGGAAGAAGAAGAGAAAGAGAAGCATTTTTAGTTATTGGAATGTTTTCTTCAAGGATTTAAGGAATTTTACAAACTTGTTATTAATTTCATCATCCTCTAAGAAAAGCAAGCAGCCAAAATGAAAGTTTAGTTCAAAGAAGAAATTCGGGGAGCTCAAGGTTAAGAGACAAACAGAATCTCCCAGTAAAAATAAGTGATGAGACCAGGAAATCATGTACTAGTCCTATATATTATACTTCTAATTCAGTCTTCCTGGGTCACAGGAGTAAGGAATGGAACCAGTCTGTTAATTTTTCAATATTCCCCTTAGCAAAACTTCTGATTATGCTCAGGATGAACAAAATATCACAGAATCTGTGATGATATCAGAAATTTGGTAGGAAACCATATGTTGTAACTTTCCTTTTCAAAAACCTACAATGATTTTCCATTGACTATCAGATTGTATCCAAAATCCCCTATCTGGATTTCAATGGATATTCAATTTAATAGAACTTTACCTTCCATTGATACTCTATATGAATTTTTAAAATTATATTTTAACATTCATTTAAAAAAGTTGAGTTCCTAATTCCCTTCCTTTAACCTTTTCCTCACTCACTGAAAAATAGCTTCAACCTATATTCAAATGCCCTCAGTTTTATATGCATTCTTTATTCTAAATAGGCCAACTTCTTCATTATCTTCCACATATGTAGTATTCATACCAACCACCAAACTTTTGTTAATACTTTTATTTCCACAAGGAATGCTTCTACTCTCTGACTATGAAA
Organism: Antechinus flavipes; assembly: GCF_016432865.1. Lineage (NCBI taxonomy): Eukaryota > Metazoa > Chordata > Mammalia > Dasyuromorphia > Dasyuridae > Antechinus > Antechinus flavipes. Next base: position 335,096,719 of record NC_067400.1, on the reverse strand, counting down.
ATCCTATCCTTTTAAGACCTACCCGCATCCATCATTTGGAAAGTAGCCTTAATAGAAATCTGGCCAAATAACTAGTCCTTCAAATACTATAGTCATATTTACCCAATGTCCAGGGAAAAAAGTTATCACTAAATCCTTGGCACTATCATATGGTTCAACATCAGAAATGTATACAATTTTATAAGTAGAAATGACATTAAAGAAAAAGCATAGTCATCTGTTCTGCCACTTCATCTTTTATGGGACATTTACAGATGAAACCTCTCATATATGTTATCTCACCCATTAAGATGCAACTTTCTTGAGGACAGGAACTGTTTTACTTTTCTATTAGTATCTTTAGTCCTTCTATTAGTATCTTTAGTCCTATGGCGCTTTGCACATATGCACACAACAGAAAAAAAAATTGAAGGATAAAAAACCTATGAAGTGTGGGACTGATTAATAACTATAGGCAATCAAAGAAAAAAGATAAGGCTGGTTAGAATGATCAAAGAAGGCTTCAGAGAACCTAGAACTTCAACTGGATCTTAAAAGATAAGATTGATTGAATAGAATAAATAGGGAATTTCAAATAGAAAAAAAATATAAGGAAAACTGTAGTTGGAACATGAATATTCAGTGTAGAAGGAACAATAAGGAAATTAACCTGGCTAAAGTTAAGGGTTGAGTGGTGCAATTATAACTAAGCTTGACCTCACAGAAGAGTTAAGAAAATGCCCTTTTCTCCCTTTACTGAAGGTGGGAGACTCAGTATGGAATGTTGCATTTATTGTCAGATAAAGTAAATATGTTGTTATGTTTTGCTGAACTATGTTTATTTTTAAATTTTTGTTAAAAGGGAAAACTTGTTGGATTGGAAAGGCAGATGTATTATACTTGGAAATGAATGCAAAATAAAAACAAAAGGGATCAATTTTTAAAAATAAAAAGTTTGTATTGGGGATGATAGAAAATAATTTTAGAGAGATAAGTCAAGATAAGATTGCAGAGAGCAAGTGCCATGCAGAAAATTTTGAATTAGATGCTGTAGGGAGTCAAAAAAGAGATATAGATGGAGAATTTAATTTTTTAAAAGATTTGCCACTGGTACATTCAGTTAATATAAATAAATTCTAGCATTCAGGCTTAAGATAGAATACTGATGTTCATTAATACATATTCTTATGCCCTTTTTCTTCTTAAAATGGACAACACCCATTTCTCAGGACCAGCAGGTTTATTAGTTGTTCTAGTATCCAGTTGAGAGTCCTCAGGCTCATAAGACAGGAATTGAATTGAAGCTTACAGGTCAATCAACAAAGTAATAAAAAAAAATTATTCTAGTCACAGGCATTTTTAAAATATTTCCGGTGACCAAAATTCTTCACTGTCCTCTAAGTGACCTCCTTATGGAACGACCCACCTGCAAGTCCTCTGCCAAAAGCAGAAAAAAGCTCTAGCAATAAACGAAGGATTACTTTGTACTGTGGAACAATTCTCACCACAGGCCAAGATCTAGGGCCATAGAGTTTTGGCATACCAGATGCCAGTGAGACACACAAAAAAAAAAAAATTGAAGGATAAAAAACCTATGAAGTGTGGGACTGATTAATAATAACTATAGGAAATCAAAGAAAAAAGATAAGGCTGGTTAGAATGATCAAAGAAGGCTTCAGAGAACCTAGAACTTCAACTGGATCTTAATGCCAAAATTCTTCTTGAAATCTTCCTCAAATACTCAACAGAATTCATAGTCTGAATCATACTGTCCAGAATCACACACTTTATACAGCTCTAAAGACAGTGTGCTCCTTGAGGAAAGGGCCCTTCTCTTTTCTTCTTTCCTTCCTAGGGGTATAACATAATATATATTCAACTGTCTTATGTAGGGGGCTTCTAGACCTCCCCTGAGCTTACTCTTCTGATAATGGATTCCTAATTAACACGCTAAACAAAAGGCTAGCCTCAGTAAGCAGAATTCAGAAAGTTTATGAAAAGTTTGATTTTTGGTTTGCCACTGGATGTTGATAACTGAGAAAGAGTGAGGCTGATCACTTAAATCCAATTTATTTGCTAGTCAAGAAATCAGTCATGATTTCACTGGTCCTCTTCAAAAATGAAGGACAACAACATATATACGCCAACCTGTGACAGCAAAGATCCTGTTCACTGAATTTTGGAAGCTAGAATCAAGTCTCATTAGAAAAACTCTGGAGCAATGGTGTCAAACTCAAATAGAAATCAGGGCCATAAGGAATCAGAAATTGAATGGATGCCCATTAGTTGGGGAATGGCTGAATAAATTATGTTATATGAATGCAATGGAATATTATTATTCTATAAGAAATGATGAGAAGACTGATTTCAGAAAAACCTGAAAAATCTTACATGAACTAATGCTGGTGAAGTGTGCATAACCAGGAGAATATTATACACAATAACAACAAGATTACGTGATGATAAATTGTGATAGACTTGGCTCTTTTCAACAATGAGGTGATTCAAGGCAATCCCAATAGACTTGAGATGGAAAGTACCAACTGTATCCAGAGAGAAAACTATGGAAACTGAAAAAGGATCAAAACACAGTATTTTCAACTTTTTGTTGTTGTTTCTTTCATTCTCATGTTTTTCTCCCTTTTGATCTTATTTTTTTTGTGTTTATGGGAATATGTTTAGAAGAATTGCATATATTTAACCTCTATCAGATTGTTTACTATCTTGGTGAGGGGAGAAGAGGGAGAAAAATTTGGAACATGGGGTTTTGCAAAGGTGAATGTTGAAAACTATCTTTCCATGTAGTTGGAAAAATAAAATACTATTAATTTAAAAAAAAAAAAACTTAAGACTTAAAAAAAAAGAAATTGGGGCCATTAAATCTATACATAAGGACTCCAGCAGGCTGCATACTGACTCAAAAAAAAAAAAAAAACAACCACACAATAATAGTATCTATGTTACCTACTAAGTTATTTATTTCCCTATTACATTTTAATCTGGGTTCAGGCTAGGGAACTGACCTGTAGGGAACCCAGGAATACTGGGTTCAATATGTTTGACACTTCTAGTTTAGAGCAGGACTTCTTAAACTTTTTCAACTTCTGAACCCTCTGTGTCCCAAAAATTTGTACATGATCCCAGGTATATAGAGATCCAAAATAGGCCTACAAATCAAAAATTTAAAGGTAATAAATCATAGTTCACAATCCCTACAATCAGTTATGAGATTTGTATGAGGTCCAGAACCATAGTTTAAGAAACTGGGATTTAGAGTATCCCCAATAAAAGCTATGACTACGACTAAGGCCCTTTGTATTTACTAGTGTTGCCTTTGGACTCAGGTTATGTAGAATCCAGGTCCACTATGACATAGAAAAGCCACATATTCCCTGTCTTCATTTCTTCATTAATGAAATGGCAGAAATGCCAGCAGAACTTAGGGTACAGAACTGGGTTTAGAACCTCATAATTTCCAAGGCTATTGTTCTTTCCAATCTACCATAGGGTACTGATAATGAGCATTTTTCACTTGCTGGTGACAGTATTCCCAAAGACAAAATTGTGCTAACATGTTGGTTGACTACTATGGTACAGTGAAGTTCTAATGGATGATCGTTTCTAGAGCCCCGATTGCCTGCACCCAGTTTTTTTTGCCAGGTAATAGCAGATCCTTAAATATTAGGGAGAAAATATTGCTCTCTTTTTGCTTATGAATTGGTCCTGATCCCACCTACAGTGATACTCCTTGGTACAAGAAGTTAAGTTTAAAATGGTAACCCCTGAGCAATAGGGGAGCCTCCTTGATGTCAAATAAGGGACATCTATGAACCTTCTCTGAAAAGGAAACTGATGAAATATCAGCGGGGTCCCAAAGAACTGATCTGTTAATAATGTTGGAAAACACACCCAGAGCTTAAAAGCAGGTGAGAAAGTCACAGGAGTAGGCAGAAATTGAGGTTTAAGGATAGGAAAAGGTATAAGAGTGGGAGGGATATTGATATAAAGTACATGAAAATGATAAGGGAAAAAGGGCAGGAGGAATCCAGTGAGTACTTTGTTTTGGGATTCAAACACTAAGGGAGGTTTCCACCAAAGAAGGCGGGGTGACATTTCAATGGAAAATGCCAAGACTTGACATTAAAAATGCAAGTAGTATCTCTGAGCCAAAGAGAGTTCAAGCAGCCCTCTGCTGGGTTTTCCTGGCTTCCTCTGGGAGACCAACAGGCTCCTGCCCTGACAGTAAGCCACAGAGGCAAAAGAAATAGTCTCAGCCTGCAGCATGAGCCATTTTTTGTTTCCCTTTGGAGACTTCAAAACAATCCAGCAGCTTAAAAATAACAACCAACTACATCAACCACCAGAATCATCAAAACACTGTCAAGTATCGATTTACTAAAGCTCCTACACTGGCTAGCCTTATCCTGTTTTAATAATGTTTCACACATATTCCCTGGCCCAATCCCTGGGTTTAAAGACTGACCTAGATATTGTTATGGACTCGGGATGAGGGGTGGTGGAGAGAATTGGAAAAAAACTATCTCAGGGTTTCTTAACTTGGTGTCAGTGAACTTAAATAAATTTTTTTTTTTAAAAAATTATTTCAGGAAAATTGCCTTCCCTCAGAATCATCTCTATTTTATTTTATGCTTTTAAAGCCATTATTCTCAAAAAGGGTCTATAGGCTTCACTAGGTTGCCAGAGGAGTTCATGAGACACAAAAAGGTTGAGAACCCTTGGCCTTAAATCCTTTATTCCAACCTCTTTACATTAAATGAAACAAATGAAATAAAGTGACGTGACTGAAATCAAATAGCTGGTTTGTAGCATAAGCAGACAAGCTTAGTCTCCTGACTTTCAGACCAACTCTCCCATTACAGTTACCTCATTGCGTTGACTATATCCTTTGCCCTCCAAGTATAGTGCAGTGAGCATGGTGTGGTTTTAGAGATGGAGAATCTGTGTTCCAATCTCTGTCCCACTCCTCACTCTTTCTATGGCAGTAGGCACATCTCCCTGTTCTTCTAGATAGCTTCTGTGTAAAATGAAACTGACCCTTATGATCTCTATGATTTCTTCTTAATTTGAATCCTTTATTCTACAGAAGCCCTTGCAGTCCCAGTTGTCCAGTAATACTCGAACAAATGAACTCTCCAAGCAAATAGCTGGGTTAAGCCAAGAGCCTGACTCTGTGTTCACCCTCACCCCACCCTCTGAACTCCTACATTTTTCTGTAGACAGTCTAGGATTTCCCTGGAGCCCAGAGAGTAAGCCCTGTTCTCCCACAACTGCTTTGTCCTTATCTTAAGGCACTAAGATCTATGGCTTTGGGCTCACAGAGAAGGATCTAAAAGCTTTAGGGGAAGGTGAGACCTAATGCTGCTAATGTGATTTGGGTCAGTATTCTTGGCCATTCAGGGCTATGCTTTTCTTGTCTGTGTAGAAAGGCCAAGGCTGTTCTATAAACCCTGAGAAACTAATATGAAAATGATACATGATTGAATAACTATAAAGGACATTTTATGAAATTATTCAGGCAGCATGGCATATTGTATAGGGTCCTCAGTGATTTACTAGTGATTGACCTTGGACAAGTAACTTAACTTCTCTCTACCTCGGTTTCCTTACTTGTAAAATGAGGGGGTTGGTCTCAATGGCTTCCAAAACTCTTTAAGCTTTAAATCTATGATTATATATATATATATGAAGTGTGAGGGGGGAATGACACAGGAGAGATCCATTCATTCCATCCTCTCCAATATGGAGGAAGGAATGGAATTTATTTATCTGAAGACCATAAAAAACTGATCAATGTAAATTATTATTGTTCTTCATTTCTTAGTTTGTTAAGTGACCTTTCAAATGTATTTTATCATCTCAACTCTTCCCTGAAAAAGAAAAGACTAACAGAGGATAAAAGGGGGGGCAGAAACTGGATTGATTAAGTAATTGAAGGGCTGCCATCTTGAAGGGAGATTAGATTTGGTCGGCTTGGTCCCAGAGGGCAGAACTAGGAGCAATGGATTAAAGCTGCAGAGAAGCTTCCCACTTCTCTTTCTTAATAGCTGCTGTGTGCATGTGCACTATCTTGCACACTTTGTACATGATCCCAGGTATATAGAGATCCAAGATAGACCTACAAATCAAAAATTTAAAGGTAATAAATCATAGTTCACAACCCCTACAATCAGTTATGAGATTTGTATGAGGTCCAGAATCATAGTTTAAGAAACTCAAGCTTTCTGAGCTTCAGATTTTCTCACTTATAAAATAAAAATGGTATGCCTGTAACATCTATCCTCCAATATTATTATAAGGATTAGGTGAGATTATGTATGTAGATTATGTATGTATTATGTATGTAATCTGTAGTTACTGATATCAATGAGGAAAAGCTTCCTACCAAGGGGGGGCTCTTTAGAAGAGGAATGGACTACCTTAGGAGATATACACTTGCCAGAAAAGCTATAGAAAGAACAATGATAACTAGATATACTCTTAGATGTTTCTTTCTGGATGTTAAAATTCTATAGCACCTACAGACAAGCTAGGCAGCTAAGGGCAGCACCAGGCCTGAATCTGGAAGACCTGAATTCAAATCTGATCTTGGACACAATAGCTGCATGATCTTGGACAAGTCACATACTCTGTCTTCTTCAGTTTTCTCAACTGTAAAATCCATTATACATATAATTAATAGCATCCTACCTATCAGAGTTGTTTTAAGAAACAAACGAGATAATATTTAAAAAGCTATTAGCACAAAATAGGCACTATATAAATGCTTGTTCTCCCCCCTTCCTGTAGTTGGAGATACCAAGGTGCCTTGTTGAAGTTATATTTGTATCTGAATGCCACAGTGCTATCATTCTATCACAGATTCAGAGAATAACAGTCTGGAAAGAAGCAATCTCCTCATATCACAAGTAAGCAAACTGAAGCCTGGAGAAAGTTAAATTCTGGGTTTATAAATATAGTTGCAAACACACTGGCCATAGGGTCAAAAATCTCAGGCTCAAGTACAAGGTTGCTTCTGGGTACTCCCCACAACCTCTATATGACTGAGTTTCCTATCTATAAGATATTCAATATATGAAGTGGAGATTAAGTTATTTTACACCGCCTATACCATAGGGTTGCTGTAAAGAAAGTATTTTGCATGCTCTAAAGCATATAAAAATAAGAGTGATTATTACAATGATGATTATGTGATTTCTCCCAAAGTTTACACATCAACTGAGCTGGAATCTCCATCTGGTCTGACTCCTATCTAGTGTTCTTCCTAGTACAATCGTGCCTTATTCACACTTGTTGATTGATTGCAGAAAATCAAATATAAAGTCACCAATTTAGCACAACTCTATAGGGAAATGGATTACATAAAAAGCCACTATCAGGATCAATTCCTTGAACAATCCTTGCAAAGATTTCTTCTTATTTTTGCTTCCCAAGGATCCTGGAATCCAAACAAGAAAGCCTTTTCCTACAGGCAAAAAATGTGGCCTGTACAGATAGGTACGAGCCAGGGGGCAACTGGAGCAGTTCTAGACTCCAGTTCTAGAATTTCTTAACCTGAGCCAGAAGCTAAAATCTGGCCTCTGGAAAGTGAATATGAATGAAAACCATTATGTCTGTGATCACCTCTAAACTGTTTGTTCTTAGGAGGGGTTAAAATGTGTCTCATACTCAAGCATTAAATAAGAATAATCCACTAACTGGCCAGTTTCTATTTCACAGTGCTACACCCCAACAGCAGAGTTGCATCTGTGCAGCTAAGGGAATCCCAGCGCCTGGTATATATGTATATACATTTATACCCATACCAAGAGTTTGTAAAAATCCATACTTTTGCTCATTGGTTCAAAACCACAGTTCCAATCTGTACTCTGATAAGGGATGCAACTGACTAAATTCTAATCTTGCCTTAAAAACATACACATGCTTCCTCATCTTCCCAAATTATTTTACCAGACATCCCATCTAATTTGGCTGACCGGGCCACGAAGGTCAGTGGAATAAAGAGAAGGAAAGAGAAGGAAAGAAAAGGAAAGGGTGGGGGGGAGAGAAGATAAGGAAAATGGAAGAGGAAGGAGAGATGAAGAAGGGAAAAGAGAGGATGAAGTAGGGCGAAAGGCAAAGGAATAAGGAAGAATGGGAAAGAGAAATGAAAAGAGGAAGGGGATGAAGAAAAGGATGGGGAAGCAGAGAGAAGAAGGTAGAGGAAGGAGAAGGTAGGACCAGCGACAGCAGGGAAGGAAGAGGGGGTGCTTACCAGTGGCCGAGTGCAGACTCTCCAGGCTCCAGTACCGGGACAGGACTCCTCGCATCCCCCCGCCGCCCCCGCCCCGGCCGCCGCACACCACCCCGCTGCTATCGGAATCGGAGCCCGGGGACAGCCCGGCGCTGCTGCCGCCGCTGCTGCTACTAGTGCAGATCTCGCCGCTGGTCTGCCCGCTGGACTCGCTGGGACATTGCTGGGTCCTCATGCAGGCGGGTCGGAGCTCGAGCCACAGGCTCTGCGGTGGCGGCGGCGGAGGTGGCGGCGGTAGCAGTGTCGCGGGACAGGAGCCGGGACTGCACGAGGAGGAGGCGCCGGAACACTGGCCGGCACTGCCGTCGGAGAGCCGAGTGGACTGCGGAGCCCCGTCCCCGTCCCCACCGCCGCCCGTCGGCTGCACGATGCAAGCTGACATCATGGGGCTCCGCTAAGGAGGTTCCCTTGGCCGGTATCTGAGCGCCTAACCCTCCTTTGGCTTCGGCAGCAGCAGCAGAAGCAGCAACAGCAGCTCGGGGCTGAAGAGGGAGCGCGGGGGAGGGTCCAGAGGGGAAGCAAAGTTGGCTCCCACCGGTGGAAACCGAGGCACGTCTCAGGTCTGCATTCCCGCTCCAATGGCTGGGCGAGGTGCCCAAACCTGGCGCCGGGGTATGGGAGAGAAGAGGGAGGGAGGGAGGGAGGGAGCTGCGGGGGCAGGTATTCCTTTGCTGTCTTTTCCAAAGTGCCTAAGACCGGAGAGACCTTCTTCTCCTGGAGCCCTTGGAGAGGGCAGACAGCAGAGATGGAGGTTACCAGAACTGTCAGGGCTTTGAGATCTGGACGCTGCTCAGCAGCTTGGGTGCCCCCTTCTCCCGCCCCTAAGCCTCGTTTCCTGCAAGGCAAGTGCAAAGCCACCCAGGCAGAAGAGCCAGGATTGGAAGTGTCTGGGGAAGTGGTTAATTTCCATAGTGCATGGCGTTTGCAAAATAATATTAAGGATGATATCGACAACAGTGATGATGATGGCGTCGGCAAAATGCAGACATACTGCACTAAGAATCCCCCCGCCCAAGTCTAACCTGTAACTGCGGAGCTGCGGACATCCCGGCCAGACACCCTGAGGCCGGTAGCCCTGAGAGAAGCTGCCCTGACTCGAAGCTAGCAGGCAGAGCTTCGCTTTTCTAGTAACTTCCAGAAGTCATTTAAAGAGAAAACGATTAAGCTAGGGGAGCAATTGAGGGGGTTGCAGAAAAGGGCTTCGCTGCCAGCGAAAGCCTGAGAAGAAAATGCAAAAGGTTGTTTTCCGCAGCAGTCCTAGCGATGAAGCCGGTACTCGCCATAATCTCCGCTAGGAGCCATGCTCTTTCTGAGCTCAGACGCTAACTCCAAGCTCTCCAGGGTCACTATGGCCCAAGGAGACCCTACGTCGGGGCTATTACAGCTATAGAAGTTGCTAGTAATCAAAGATCTACTGCGAAAGAGAGCCTGTGCGCATTAGTCGGAGGTCTCAGACCTGAGAGCAATGTCGCCGCAGTCCTACACCAGGCTATACCCGGCGCCCACGCTAGGCAGTGATTTAAAACCTAAATCTGGCAACACTGACCGATAGGCTATTGAGCGTTTCATCGTTCCAGACTGTCAGTCAAGCAAGCAACAACATTCCCTTGAGGGCGCAGTATTTGCAAAGCCCTAGATAAGGCTGGATAGAAGGAGGGTGGAGGGAGTGAGAAATACAGATGCCCCCAAACTCCCCAGAGAGGAAGGAAGGCCCTCTGGGGGAGAGAGAATACATAAACACACCAAATGACCAACGAACATTCTTGGTACTACCCACTGACAAGCATTAAGGAACAGCAAAGACTGAGTGCTACTAGGCAACTGGCAATTAGCATATACAGCCTCTTCTTGTAGTTATTTATAATCCTTCCGTCTTCTCTCCCCAACTAGACTTGTAAGCTCTTCGAGGGCAGGGGCCAAGGTTTGAACATCTTAGTATATCCATAGCACTCCTGACCTTAAGGAGACATTCAAATATTTGTAAGATGCAAGGAATAAAAATAATGAGATAACAAATTGTCAAGGAAAAGGGGGAAAAAAAGTTGAAAGACAGTAAAGCTTTGATTAAAGCTTTAGAAATAGAATAAAGTGACCGGGATACTGTTAAGAGTCATGTGAGGTAGTGGGAAACATTGTAGCACTGAACTGGAAGTCAGGAAACCATAAGGAAACACAGGGTAAGAGCTGTTTGTTATTATTATTAAATATTTTATTTATTTTTATTATTAAATAAAAGGACTCTTTATTATTAAAAATTACTAAATTATTAAAAATCTGTCATTATTTGGACAGATGAGGAAACTGAGGCCCAGAGAGGTTAATTGACTTCTCCTGACAAAATTTAATGGCAGAACCAAAAGTGTAACCTCGATCTTATCCCCATTTGACTTTTTTCCATTATGCCACACTATTAGAGTCTTCACTCTGGAATACTGTGTGTGTCAGACAAGTTTTGTACTAAAATGTTTTTTAAAAAGGCATTATAGTTTGTGACAAATCAGGTTTCCATTTCCACTCATCCCTTTCTTCTCACTCACTATTCCAAGTCTTCTTTAAGCTTCTCCAATGGATACATAAAGCAATTGAACATGGGATGGCATGGGCTAAAAAGAGCCAATATATGCATAGGATTCAAAATTCTTCCATGGCACTGGATGTCAATTCCATCTTAATAATATTAATAAAAGTTGGCATTCGTGTAGCAATTTAAGGCTTGCAAAGCCCTGGACATAAATTATGATTTGAACCTTTACAACACTGGAAAGAGCTTTTATTATTATCCATGGAGGAGGAAACTGAAACTTAGGGAGAATTAGGGAGTTATCTCTAAGATTCACACTGTTACTAACTGGTAGGTAAATTACTAACTGGATTCTTATTCTTCTGAACACAAGTCCACCACCTGCTCCCATACATTAGCGAGATCATCAGTGGGTGATTCTTGAATAGATCCTAATCAGATTAAAATGTAATTGAGAAATATTTAATAAAATGCAGTAGAACATAGATAATGCTAATATTTCTAAGTCTATCTATATCCATAGAAATTTGATGAAATATTGGCCCAGTTTCTATTTGACACCACTAAGTTACAACACACTGTTTCTAGGAATATCCTTACATGATTTGATATTTATTATGATCAGTTTAAGTTTCTGATGACTATTGCAGAGACAAGAAGTGTACAGTAAGTATAACACCAATAATATTATAGGCAATATGAACATCTCAGCCAGGTCCTGAAGCTTCCAAATAGAAGTCCCCAATCGTAGAGCATAGATAGATTATGTTATTTCACATTTACTATAAAGGAATCATTCTGGGAAGAGGGGGAGAAACCAGGCTAAGTTTAAGAATTACAAATTATAGAGTTTTTAATTAAGTTTTTCACTTTGAAGTATGCACAGTAACTGTGATTAACTCTTTATTGAGTAGTTCCAAAAATTATTTATGCTAGATCTGCTTTAATAAACAGAATATTTATTGTTAATTAGTACATTGCTTGTCTACAAACTGATATTATTAAAGCACTGAAAACAATTTATATTAGGTAACTTGAACATCTCTTGCAGCTGACCACCATTATTCATAGACCCATTCTTCATCTATAGCACAAAGGAAAACTATCCCAGCTTTGTTTAAATTATTTACAAATTTCCAAATTAAAGAGGTTAAATAAGTTATGTATGCACACATTTATGTGTTCTGGGCCTAGAAATTTATGGTGCATCTCCCTTTATGGAAACTCCCTTTACCAATGTTGGTGAAAAGCTTCTCAGGACCTGAGATTGATGACTTTAGTCATGCTCTCATAGCTAGTTTTTGGCAGAGGCAAACAGAACCAGGTCTTCATAATACCAAACCCATTCTATCTTTCTAATATATTTCCTTCTCATCTTGAGGAAGTTACTTACCAACTAGCTTTCCCATATAAAGATATACATATACACATATATATTTATAAATAAAAAGGCTTGGAGAAGGATGGCCCAGATAAAACTCTGAAAGTTCCCTTCGGGCAGAAAATTAAATCATAATGTAGCTAATGTCCTTCTTCTGCAGCTCCTGGTTCATCCCTTTTCTAGAGTTTATAAGTCCACCTAGGCCAACTGTCCAGTTATGGGGAGGTTACATAAGAGACTATTTAGGGAATGTCTGACATCTGGACACCCCTTTCCAAATCCAATACAGACAGGAGCTAGGTAGGGTCAACCCTGATGATTAAAGAGGTTCTTAGAAAAGCAGAAAAATCACTCTGAACTCTTATAGCACTTAAAAGAGTATGAACCAGTCTTGTCTAGGATCCTATATTATCTTTTACTGTAAACTAGTTCTGTGGATGCTAACCTTTCCAAAGACATAAACATTTTCATCCTATTTGCACTCTGTATAGCCTTTAACATGGCCTCATCTCCCTGATATTCTCTTCTCCCTAGATTTTCATAACATTGCCTTCTCCTGCTTAACCTTTGTGGATCTTCATCCAGGTGCACTAACTGGAGCCAGATTTCATTTGATGATCTCACCAGCTCCCGTGGATTTAATTATCATCTCTATGCTGATGTTTTCCAAATCTATTAAAGGATCCCAGCTGTAAGGATCAGTCCTTTCCCACCTCAATCCCAAATTCCTAGGACACATTCAAGTGGCTTAAAAGAAAGAGCAAAGAAATTAGTACTTTATCCCTTTTTGAGCTATTTCAAACCTTAGGACATATTAATTAATTGTGAAATCAGCAGGCTTGCCCATCTCTTATCTTTTTTTTGATGACCAATTTACCATCTGCTCTCTTCTCTAGTTCTATCCTTCCTCCATTTGTAAACCTACAAAAATCCAGTGTCCTCTGCGTTGTACCACCCTCACAGCTGTTACAAGCATTTGGGGCTTAGTTCTATCACCTTCATCTATTCCCATTCTCTAGAACTTTGTGATTTCCTCCTCCCATCAAAATCAGTTTGACAGGTTTCTCAATAAGCTGATCTATGTGGATGTATTCAATTACCTTTGATTTAAACTATGTATTTTATATGTATGCTTCTTTTGCATGTTGCCTTTCTAATAGAATGTGAGTTCTGTGAAGAGAGAGATTGTCTTTTTGCCCTTTTTTGGTATGTCAAATGTTTTACACAGCGTCTAGCATATAGTAAGCACTTAATAAATGCTTGTAGGTTGAATGACTAATGGAAGCTAAATTTTACCCTTTTTAAATAATCTATCTTCTTTTAGCAAATTTGCCTTAATCCAAAGGAGGAATTCTAACAGTTTAACTTTTGGTACTTTGAAGGCTCTTTTGAGGGGTGTGTGTATGTGTGTGTGTGTGTGTGTGTGTGTGTATACACATATATTTATAAAGAAAGAGACATTTATTAAGCACCTACTATGTTCCAGACACTGTTCAAGACTGCATACAAATACAGAGAATGAGATTATTGCTGTTCCAAAAGAGTTTAATGATCATGGGAAGACAAGAAGTAGATGTATGAGTATATACAGAATAAACATAAAAGGAATACAAATTAATACAGAGAAGTTAAATAGCAATTAAGGAGGGAAGGTATTAGTAGTTTGAGAGAATTTAAAAAGTTTCTTGTAGAAAACTTTCTACAAAGAAAACAAGTTGCTTATAGAAACTTCTTGTAGAAGGTGATGTTTGAACTATGACTTGAAGGAAGAGAAGGATGTTATGGGGCAGAGGTAGGGATGGTACAATCCTGGCATTGGGAACAATCTAGGAAAGTCTTAGGGAAAAGAGATGGAAGGATATGTGTGTGAAGGACAGAAGGTAAGCCAGTTTAGTTACATCACAAAGTCAAAAGGGGAAATTATATCCAGAAAGGATAGAAAGATATGTTGGGATCAGATTGACTTTAAAAGTCAGAGGAGTTTACCTTTGATCCTAGTGGCAATAGGGAACCAGAGAAGTTGACTGAGTAGGGGAATGGGAAGGTCAGATTTGCAATTGAAGAAAAATCATTTTGGCAGCAATAGCAGTAAATAGAATGAACTAGAATGAGGAGAAACTTTAGACAAGAAGACTTAATGAGGAGTTAATTGCAATAATCTGAGCAAGAAGTGATGAAGACCTGAACTAATGTGATAGCCCCCAGGGATCAAAAGAGGAGATCAGATGCAAAAGTGTCATAAAGGCAAAGGGCCAGTATTAGCCCCTGATTGTATAAGAAGGATGAGAATGAAGAAGAGTGAATGATTATTAAGGAAAGATACTGAAAGTATGATGGGGACCTCAACAGAAACAGAATAGTTTGGAAAAGTGAAGGGTTGCCTAGAAAGTTGTTAATGAGTTCAGTTTTGAGTACATGTTCAGATTAAAAGGTCTTTAGGGCATCCAAGCAACAATTACTGGTAGAGAAAGAGGAGAAAGAAGCTGATGACTTTGCATAGTCCTCCTTCACTTAAATCCAATGCACTTACATATATCATGGTATCCCCTGACTGATGTCACAATGCTCTCAAAAACAAAGGATCAACAATAGGTGAAGGATTGCTGCTTAATAGAGAGATGGGGGACTGACTATATAGGATTGTGGGTATCAGCATAGATGCTGATCAAAGCCATGAGGTTATCTAGAAAGGGATTACAAAGAGAGAAGAGAAGAGGACTCAGGAGAGATTCTTAGGCAGCATCTGCAGTTAGAAAGTATGACACGTAGAATCAGCAAGCAAAAGAAATGTAGGAGTGGCCAAATAGGAAAAGAACCAAGAGATAGTTATGTCACAAAAACAGAGAGGAGAGAGATCCAGGACGGCAGTGCGATACCATTGTCAGATGCACAGAGAAAAGACTGAAGGCGAACTTAATACTTTAAGTAGTATTAAAGACTACTTGTCTTTAAATATTTTTAAAATTGACCTACAGAAGAGGTGGTAAGTTTGTGTTGTTTCATTTTATGTGATTCCCAAATAATTGCATGTGAAAAACATTCTATCATATGCCATGAGATAGCTTTCTGCTTAAAGAAATCTTATAAATATTTGGTAAAGCAAATAAATTATCTTTAGTTTCTCAGTCATATACATCTGGAGAATCAAGAGATAACCTCTTTCAAGGCTGTTTTTAATGAGATAAGTCTGAGTGGTATGTTTCTACTAACTAAAATTAGGGATTTCCAGCCATTTCTGGTTTTGAGATACTATTTCAGTTCTAACATGGCAGGACAACTTGGGACTTCAGAGTCCCCCAACAAGTATCTATTTATTTAGATAGGGATCCAGGGCCATCTCTTGTCATCCTGACCTTAATTTGGCTCCAGATGTCTCTAGAGGGGAAAGTGAGGCAGGTGACCCTGCACAGCCCTCCCTTACTCCAATCCAATTCACTTGCATGCCATGGCATCACCTCCCTGATGTCATGATCCTCTTCAAAAATGAAGGACAAAAAAAACAACATTTCCCTAGTACTAGAGTTGCAGTAAGAATTAGCACAAAATACTCAAATTTTTCCAAATTATACTTCCTTTGCCTTCTTTAACAAAATAGATTGACCATCATTTTAAAATATGATTCAAATACCACATTCTACATGAATGAAGTTGATGTAGATTTCTATATCTTTTCTGATCTAATTACTAATACCCTCCTCCATACTATCACATATTAAGTGCTTTTTATTTATTTATATTTTGTTCCTCACATGTAAATAAATAATAAAAAACATATAAATAATATGTAATATATACTTATGCATATTATATTGTATATCTGTGCACGTAGCTTAGATATAGATACAAATAGATAGTACAGTGGAAAAAATGATAGAGTTAGAGTCAGGTTGACCTGACTTCAAATCTAGTTTCATATACTAGTTGTGTGACTCTGAACAAATAACTTAAACTCTGTCTGCTTCAGTTCCTTCATCTGTCAAAAGGAGATAATTAGAGCAACTACCTTCCAGAATTGTTGTGAGGATCAAATAAGATAATAATAGTAAGGTGCTTTGTAAACCTTAAAGTTCTATGTAAATGTTAGATAGTATTATTATCAAAGAATATATATAATATTTGTTATATAGTATATATGCATGTATATTTACATAGATAGATTGGTAGATTCTCTTTCAGAATGTAAGATCCTTGAGAGAAGAAATTGTTTCATTCTTCTATGCATATTCCTATGCTTGGCAAAATATTTGGCACATAGTACATTTTCAATAAATGCTTATTAATTGATATTTGACTATGACTTCTATTGATGACTCAGAATCTTTATTATTATTTACTGTACCATGCTGCACAGAGTGATAGATAGCCTAAGATGGGTATTGAAGTATGAAGGATCTATTTGCCCAAAGACTAAATGATACCATTTTGGGATTTTTTATCGTTTTTTTTCCTCCTCCTTTGCCAGCTATTATGTATTCCCTTTCCCCCCCATTCTAATATCTGTCATAATCAAGTTTTATTTCTCTAGTTTGCTGCTTCTCACATGTGAGTTCAAGAATCAAATATTTAAATCTTTTAGATGGCAGTTAGATGATACATTAAATAGAATACTGGACCTAGAGTCAAGAAGATCTGAGTTCAAAACCA
The DNA here is from genome assembly GCF_016432865.1 of Antechinus flavipes. NCBI lineage: Eukaryota > Metazoa > Chordata > Mammalia > Dasyuromorphia > Dasyuridae > Antechinus > Antechinus flavipes. Next base: position 335,079,883 of record NC_067400.1, on the reverse strand, counting down.
GACTCAGATACTTAATCAACTTGGGCAAGTAACTTGATTTCTGAATATCTCAGTTTTCTCATCTATAAAATGAGAATATTAATGCCACCTATATTCTATAGCACAAAATGAGATATTTGTGAATCTTGCTATGTCCTATATACATGTCAGATATGTTATTAATTGTATGTATAGTAAGTCTGAGTATTAAACTTTAAATGAGGCAAAAGAAAGGCATATTACTAGAACATTGTAAATCCAAGCACATAAGATTCTAAACCTTGTTTTGAATGGTCTTCTCTTCCATTTTTAATTATTTAGTTATTCTTCTATATATTTATTTTTGTTAATAAAGTACTCCTATTAGAAAATACTCTTTACCTTAAATACTCCTAAAAGTTCTCAAAAATCCTTCATTGACTATTATCAAGTATTAGTTTAAGAGCCCAGCTATATCTGGAAAAACAAAATAAGGTCAACTAGATAAGACAACATAAAATATGGTTCTTTTATTGTTGGGGAAAAATATTAAAAGTTTCCAAATTTGAGCATAAGCACCATACAAGCCCGAACTGTATATATGTTAAATAATATTAAAATAATATCTGACTCACACTGGTCATATATAAGATGCTTCAGTTTATAAGGCATGTCCTTCACAAGGAAAAATTTGTCCGGGTTGCCCTTGGGAAGTAATAGCTGAGTTTGGGGAAGATTGCAAGATAAGGGAGAAGAGAAAGAGGTGCTTTGTAAACCTTAGAGATGGCATCTATAAAGTTTAATAAGTGAGGGACCCTGCTTTAAGGAAGGATTGATTCCTGTGACTGTTATGACTCAGGGAATAAATATAGCTATCAAGTACTATCTCTCTTGAAGCCAGTGCCCCGACAAGCAAAGAATCACACAAGTCCATATAGCACGAGTTGACTGGGGGAAGGGAGAAGAGGGAGATGGGATTTAGTCTAAGAGGAGGTCTCTGTTCTCTAAGGAAGGGGGCTTTTGTTATTGCCTGACTGAGGCATTTCACTCCCATTGTTCCTGGGCAAGGAAAGAATGCTGAGATTGATCCAGAGGTCAAGTTGGTAAATTTGAGCAATGTGACCTCAGCCCCCCCAACAGTGGGTACTAGGGGTAGAGCTGGGAATATCCATCTCACACTACTCAAGGGTCCTTCCTAAAATAGCATGGGAATGAATGGTGGGTGAGAGGGGAAAGGGATAACCCACTGTTTTTCAGTTGTAGAAGGCCAAACTGGGATTACAGCTGGAGAGAGAAAAAGGCACACCAAATTGCATGGTGTAGAAGCCAGGCAACCCTTACTCTTCTTCCAGCTCTACCCTATCCTCTCAAAAAAGCCAATCTTTTGCAGAAGCTGGCTCAGAAAGACAAGAGCCTGATCATGGTTTCTATGAGCTTTGAATTCATCACACTTTTGGTCAATCTATGATAACTTCTTCCTCCAATAAATCCTCTGCACCAAGTGAAGCTGAGATCCAGGTTCCCAAATAATTTGTTAGCTGACCTTGGCTACTAAGTATTTTGTAGATTTCCTGGCTATTTGCCTCTGTAAAAAGTACTCATAAAATACTCCTTTTTCTGCTTTCCTAATGGAAATGTTGTGGATGGGCACACAGTTTATGTTTTCCTTCTGGTAGAAAACTGCTTCCAACTTAAAAGGTCCAGTTTACCATCCTTAGCTTATAATCCTTCCTGAATATTCTTAGTTCCTTATCTGTCTGAACTGAAATTTACACCTTTCTGAGCAAACTAGATAAAGTGAAAACCAAAAGCAAACCTGCTGTGACTACACAACTAAGAAGCCAGTGTTTTCCAAATGGAAGAATTCTCAATTTCATCCTTCAGGATGTAAAATAGAAAAGAAGAAATTCTATAAAATAATTGTATTTTTTTCTATACCAGTCAAATCCCAATTATATCACACTCTAAAGGCCTTACTCTTCTATTTGGCTAAGCCAGAAATGTCTATTATTATTTCCATTGCACAATCCTGCCTGAAAAATCTCTTTGGTTAAACAGAGACTTCTTCTGTGATAACATTTGTTATAATGGTATTTGATATTAATCTTCTTTCTTGATAAAGAGCCAGGAGCAAAAATAGATTATCATCACAGCCTTCGGTCAAACAAACCAACACAACGCAGGTCCCAACAAAAAATAGATGGATCAGGCTTCCTTACTAAAAGGAAATAGGTATCGCCAAAGTGAAAGGAAATTGTGTACTTACCAGAGAATGGTATGCGTTCTCTCCAACACTTGTGGTCCAAACAGGTTGGAGCACTCTGGGAGAATGGTTGTATCTTCAGAGCAAGAATGTCTAAAGGCACAGGGGAAGTGAGGGACATCTTCATGCGAGCCTGAAGATGGAGAGAAGAGAGAATTAACTGAAAGTGAATAAAATTTACTTTCTTGTTGTTAATTTTCCTTTTGCCTCCTCCCTTATTAATTCAAATTTTGTCCACCTCAGATAGAATGGCCATTGATATGGTAAAATGTGAAAGATGTGGGAGAGGGCTCTCTGACAAAACAAACAAAAACAAAATCACTACCTACAGCCTGTTATCATACTTCATATTTTATCCTTAATGGTGTTTTCTTAGAGTTAAGCATTTTTTTATCAGACTATCTTTTATTAATTACTTTTTAAAAATGCATATATTCTTTGGAGGGATTCCATTTTAAGTTTGTTCCTTCCTGAACAAAGCAATTCAGGCAGCATGAAAATCTGGGATGTCTGGGGATGAGAGTTTGAAGAAACAAGAATAGGCTTCCCTCTTTCCTCTCCTTCCAAAAAACTTTGGTGCCTTCAATTTTTTTTGGTCCAGTCCTGCTGGTTCCATTGGCAGAATTCTCTCCTTCTGAAAGGACCTGTGGAGTCTAGAATCCTCATAGGTTTCATAGAACCCCAATTTTATTGGAAGAACATGACAGTGTGGCAATTTTTTGGTTTACTTGTTTCTTAAGAACATATAGATAGCTTGGTAGAATGAAGAGAATTCTGGCCTTGAAGTCATAAAGTTCTGGCTGGTTGATAATAATCCAGCCTCTGACATACTGGCTGGGTGACCCTGAGCAAGATAGTGTTTTTTAGGTATCCCTGAAACTTAAGAACTGCAGGGAAGGTGCATTCTCTAAATGAATGAATTTAATTTAATTCCCTATACCAATGAAATCACAGCTCCAGTCCCTTATCCTCTCTCATAAAGATGTGGTTCCTTTGGAGCAGCCTTACATTGCTGAAACAAAAATTAAAAATAACAAAACCTCATCAAGACATCTTCGAGTCAGATTCTTATTTTGTAAATTACTATGTCTGGGGATTTAAAAAAATCATCAGCTATTACTTATTAAATTGCTACATGGGTGGCTTTGAATAAATTATAGCAAGAGATTGTGAAAGAAAGTCAATATCCAGTCTAGCATAGTGAGGTAGCAGCATCTCTCTCCTAACTTTGTCCTTCCTCCTCTCTCCTACCCCTACTCCTAATTCTTGCCTCAGTTCATTATACTGCAGTAGAAATATAACTCAATGGAGTCAGTTCAATATTTAGTTCTATTATATAGTGCATCTTGTGGAAAACTCAGTATGGAAATTCTTCCATCAGTACAAATTAGCAATTCATTTGCTAATTATTTAAGAGAATTATTTGAAGGGAATTATTTAAGGGAATTACTTGACCTGAGAGGTAAAATGCCTTCTTGTATGGTCACTCTTGAACCCAAGTCTTCCTGACTCTTAGTCATTTGAATCCATTATATAATTGATTTAAAGCTTAAAGAAATTTTAGAGACCATCTAACCCAATCCTCTCATTTCACAGATGGGGAAACTGAAGCCCACTTAGGTCTAGATAGCTAGTAAGTCTCTAAGATATGATTGCAACACCAATCTTCCTGACAAGTCCAGTACTGCATATGCTACACCTTTGTGATTCTGTTAGACTCTCCCTTAGAGAGTCTAGAACATGCTGCCTCTCAATATATCTTTATAATTATTATGTTAAATATAATTTTCTTTTCCACCAGAATATCAGTGTTTGAATTCTTAGCAGTAGGGTTTTCATTCCTAAAGATCATAGTAATCTCCTGGTTTTTAAAATAATAATGAATTATAAAATGGGAATAATAAACTTTGTATAATGTCCCATAAAGCTTGTTCTGAGGAAGTGCACAGTATACAAGTGTAAGCAATTATTAATATTCATATTTAAATTAGAGTGATGAAAATAAATTTTTATATTATGGAAGGTATAATCCATCATCTCTTAATTAGCTATAATATCTCAATAGGAATTGTTTTATGAGATTACTTTCCCAAAGGGTTAACTATAAACTGGGCTTTAAAAGACATTAGGGAATATACTCCAAGCTACCTAGGTCATGGTGGAAGCCCCAGTATTTAGAAGCTCTGAACAGCCAAGGGTTAACATGAGTGCAGAACATACCTAAGTGAAAAGGGGTGAGAGACTGAGGATAAATATGTTCTTCCTAAGTAAGGATAGATGTTGGTCTCGTTGGCACAAATGTCATGCCCATTCTTAACTGGGAACCTTAACATCTTTCCTGATGTGGGAAATGAAACCAGAAGATGAAATGTCAATTTGATATATAAATTTTAAATTCACATATAGATTCTGGAAAAGAAATGAAATTATTTCTCTGTTTATTCACCAACACCAAGATTGAAATACCACCTTGGAAAAGAAAATGAAAGAAACAAAGAAAGAAGGAAAGAAAAAAAAAGAGAAAAGAAAGGAAGGGAGAAAGAAAAAAGAGAGAAAGAAAGAAAAAGAAAAAAGGAAGAAAAAAAAAGAAAGAAAGGGAACTAAAAAGGAAGAAAAAAGAAAGAAAGAAGGGAAAGAAAAAAGGAAGAAAGAAAAAGAAAAAAAAAGCATTGTTAGGGCAAAGGAATTCAGAGCAGACAAAGATGGAAAAGAGATGGTCAGAGCTGTGACAAGGACAGGACATACTGTTTCTCACAGATAAGGAATTTATCCCAAGTTCTGACTTTAATTTAGGTTCTTTTCTTTCAGGGTTAAATTGCTTGATTCTAAAATTGTAGCATTTTAGGGCTGAAAGGAGCCTTTGAGGTAGTCAAATCATATGATTATAGGATTTTAGAGTTGGAAGGGTACATAGTTTAATGGCTTCATTTTGCATATAACAAACTGAGACACAGAAATGAGAAATAACTTTTAAGATCACACAGCAAATTAACAAGGCATCTGGGTGGTACAATAGGTAATCAAGAAAGATTTGGCATTAGGAAGACCTAAGTTTCAATCTAATCTCAGATACTTAATGGTTTTTTGAACCTGGACAAGTCATTTAATCACACTGTGCCTCAGTTTCTACATGTGTAAAATGGGGATAATAATAGCACCCATATCATAGGGCAGTATAATGTAGCACTTTGCAGACCTTAAAGTGCTTTGTAAATATTATGTGTGTGGTTGTTGTTATGATAGGACCAAGATCTAAACTCAGATTTTCTGATTCCTAGGTGAGTGTGCTTTCCATGACAGCAGGATACTTTCCTGACTTTATTCATCTTGAGCTGCTGGACATTAAAGGCTCAGCATACAAATATAACCACAGGAATATATGGGCATCAAGATATGCATCTTGCATATCTATCAAGATAGCAGCCCTTTCTCCAGTTTTCAAAAGCTTCTGAAAACATGGAAGACCAAGTCTTCCTTTAATCAATTTCAAACAAGTAGTTAAGGGTCTCCTCCATGCCTGCTGCTTTTCTAAATGCTACGGGAGATATATGACCAGAGAAAGATTTAGTGACAGCTTTTTCATCTTGTTGAGGATTTAAGACATAAACACAGGAAAATAAAACTACCAATCCAAGGCAGTTTATGACAAGTATTAGGTCAAATATAGACGTAGCCTATAAATAAATGGAGTTCAGAGGAGGCAGATTGCCCTGGTCCTAGAAAGTTAATTAAGGGAGGCATGTTATAGCAGCAAAACAAGAGAACTAGATTTGGGATTAGAAGAACTTTAAATCAATTATCTGTGAAACTTCAGTGATGTCTGTTAGTCCCTTTGGTTCTCAGTTTATTCAGTAAAATGCAGAGATGAGTCTAGATTACTTCAATGGTCTATTTCACCTAAGCTCTTTGATTTGATGGGAAGGCAATTTGCTGGGCTTGATTTTGAAGGATGAGTAGGATGTGGATTTAAAATACTTTTAAAAATTTTACTGAATTAGTTTGACTTAAAAGTCACAAAACTGATTGTCTGTAAGCTACAAAATAAATTGTCTAATTGCTTTATATAGTTATACCATGTCTATACTCCATCCATTGGGAAACTAATAAAGCCAGTAATGCCCCAGGAAGATTCCTGGAACATTCTAAGTCTATCCTTAACCTAAGTAAAATACCTTGGTTTTGGAGACAGATTGTGAAGGCACTTTTTGTGATGCCTAAAAAAATTCTGTGTTTCCTATTATGCAGCTTATTTCTTAATGAAACATACAAATATAGTCACAAACTTTATTGGCACGTCTAAAAACCAGCTGCTACTGGATAGTCCATGTAACCAAGCAAATTTCCACTCTTGAAAGAAAGAGACTATACGAGCTGACAATAAATATAGAGCTATCCCCATATCTGAATGTTAATTGTGTAAAAGAAACAAAATCATTTCTATCTAAATTTTCAGTTGATTCCCCCTGTTTAAAATGCCCTTTCTTATTTTCTCTGCCTTTCCAAATCCTATGAGACCCAAGTCAAGTTCCCTGAAAATTTCTCTAATGATTCTAGTTTACTCTGGTTCTTCTGTTCTCCAACCTGTTTTACATTTCTTGCCTATGCTGCCTAATTAACACCATATTAAGTAGTCTCATTTTCTCCTGCTGGTTGTACCAAACCTCTTGACACTTTATTATATACTATCTTGTTCTCTAATTGTTCTAATTGCTTCTTGTCTGCCCAACTAGACACTTTGATGCTAGGAAAATGACCTTATCTTCCCTTTTCCCTGAATTCCCTGTTGGGGATTCCTAATCCTGTGAGTGGCCAAAGGTGGTCTGCCATCCAGATGATTTTCAGATACTTGGAAACGCTTTATTAGTGGTTACAATTTTCCTCCTCCCCTAGGATCTCTGTTGTCATCTGACTGAGGTTTTGCGAATTCTCTTTGATTTATGATGCATTGGTCTTTTTTTTGTGGGTTTCATAACTACTGGTTTTTTCCCTTCTTGGACACATTTCTAATCTGTCTTTCTTTGTCCACATACATATTTAATTCTCAATCAGAATGGTATACAGTAGAGAAGAATGAATATAGAGTCAACCTGAATTTGGATCTGGGTTCTGCTACTTGCTATTCATGTGACCTTTTCCAAGTTATTTAATATCTCAGAGGTTTCTTCATCTGTAAAACTACAGAGATTATACTAAATAACAGCTTCTAAAACTATGGTTTGCAAATTCATAAGGAATCCCTGTAATACAGGAGTAGGGAACCTTTTTTTTTTTCCATCAAGTATCTTTTGATTATTAATGACATCATCTGCAGGCCATGAAAATACATAGAATTCAAGCAGTGGGAAGTAGTCATATCTAGTTTTCAGCTCATTATCACCTGACATTGCATTAGCAAATGATTTTTGCAGACCTTATATGGACTGTGGGCTGGATATTCTCCACCCTTCATCCCTGTTGTAACTAAATACGGAGATAGCAAATTATCATTTATTATATGTAAATGTTTGATTTGTATAATTATTTATATAATATATATCTGGGTCACATAAAAATTTCACAGGCAAAAAGGGGTCGGAAGTAGAAAAAGTTTAAGAAGCCCTGTACTAGATCACCACTAAGGTCTGTTCTAGCTCAGATATTCTGTAAGATAGCTAGGTGGTTTAGTGCACTGAACTTGGAATCAGGAAGAACTCAGTTTACATCCTAACTCAGACACTTCTTAGCTTTGAGACCATAAACAAGTCATTTAAATTTTCTTAATCTCAGTTTCCTCATTTGTGAAATGAGGATAATACTATCTTATAAGGTCGTTGTGAGGATAAAAATGAAATAATATATGTAAAGTGCTTTGCAAAGCTTAAAGTGACTTATAAATATTAGCCATTTTATTATTATCATTATCATCCTGTGATTGCATAGTACTAGGAACACAATTTGTATCCAAAAATGCTAGTTGATTGATAAATGAACAAATAAATTCTGCAGAAATGACTTTTGGATTATACATGAGTTTGAATGATCAACATGTAGGATTGGGGATGGGGGGTAATCAAGAGTTGATCAGCTACATTTCCATGTTGATTTAGAGCTTGAAGTGAATTGATTTCTACCAGGGTAATTTTAAAATGGAAATCTGATGACATTATCTGTGTAAGGGGTTCTCCCCTTCAAAAAAGGATTCCCAGATAAAATTGTGGGATGGTGATATTTTCCAGATCATAATGAAGAACAAAATGGATTTTTCCATTTCTATAAAAACTAATTTTTGAATATTTCATTTTTAAAAAAACAGTTACTTTGATCTCACAAATAGGAGGAATTAAAGCTTACTGATTTTCTAATTTATACTTAGACATGGGTAGGTTTTCTCTTATTCTTCATTCAGAGAGAGAGAATAAAAAAATCATAATCCCTTACCTCTGTGTGGCAATTCTAACTTTTAGGGTCTTCCACTTTTTCATTTGATTCTCAATAAAAATTTAGTGAAACAAATTGGGAAACTGAGTACAAAAAAGTTAAGAATGCCTTGCTCAATGTGACATAGTCAATTATGGAAAATGCAAGGATTAGAACTTGGTGCTATTAACTCTGTTTCTTTCCTAGCTCAGACAGACTTTTAGAATCATAGAATCATATAGTTAGAAAGATTCTCAGAAATCCAACTGCCTGAATTGTGCAGAAATCCACCCCTGTCCACACTACCCACCGTAATATGCTTGACAACAGTCATTCAGCCTCCTCTGAAATATTTTCAGTGATCCAGGGCTCATTCCTTTTAGTTAAGCTGATCTAACAATAGTTGATCTTATAGTTGAAAATTTCCTCCCTATCGCTTTCATTGGTCAGTTCTTGTTCTGCCTTGTAGAGTGACACAGAACAAGGCTAATCCTACTTCCATATGACAGTTCTCTAAATATTGGAAGACAATTCTAAAAATCATCTTCCCCATTTCCCAACTATTTATCACAGGATATGTTTACAACCCTCTGACTGACATGCTCATTCCTTTATATATTCTACTGCATTAGTGCCTACCTCAATACATTCCATGTCATGACCACTGCAGAGTTTTGTGAGATTAGTGTTTTCCTTGAACAGGATGCTATTTTATATTCATGCAGCCTAGGATTACATGGTAAGCAGCATGGTTTGATGGCAATAGAAGAATCAAACTGGGTCTAAGTATCTGCTCTCCACTTACTAGTTATGTGACCCATGGCTGACCCATTTAACTCTGTTTCTTCTTCTGTAGATTGATGAAAATACTGTTTGTGCTACCTACCTGATAGGATTGTTTAAAGGAGAACAGAGAACTTTGTAAGTTCTCACACGCTATGCAAATATTATTAGTTACCCTGTCTCACATTTGATTTATATTGAGCTTGTGGTCAACTAAACAGCCCAAGTCCTTTTTTTTTTTAAACAAAAACTGCTTAAACCACTTATAAAAGAAAAAAAAAGACTTTAGTGTTTTAGATTCATTCTATCTCCATTCAATTGAATTTTTAAATATAAATACAATAACAACAACTATAATAGCTATCATTTAATATAATACTTTAAAGTGCAAATCACTTTACAAGTATTTTCTCATATTATCATTAAGTAATCCTGGGATATGGGTGCTATTATTATTATTCCTATTTTACAAATGAGGAAACTGGGCAAGCAGAAGTGAAGTACCAGGATCACATAACAGATTTGTCTTCCTGACTCCAGTCCCAGTGCTCTATCTACATATACATACATATTTTTACATGAGTATTGGATCATGATTCTAGTTTGCTGGAATCATTTTAAATTTGAATCCCCTTGTTCAACATATTAACTCTCTCTTCTAGTTATATATTATCTACAAATTTGATAAATATGTCTTCTGTGGTTTTAACTAATCAATGAAAATGTTGAAGGGGACAAGGACAAGAGGGTAACCCTGGTCCATTTATTAGTATTTTTGGGGCCCAGTCATTCAACCAATTCAGGATCCATTTAATTGCATTGCTATCCAAGCCCATCTCTCTCCATCTTCTCTCAGAAGAGATCATACTATAAGGAACTTTGTCAAATGCTCACTGACAATCAGGTATACTTCATTTACCACCTTACCAAAGCAGTTATATCTTTTGAGTTTCCAAAACTCATGGGATCATGTCCTTCTGTTTAAAAATAGGCATCTCATATACACCCATTACTCTAGCATGAAGGATCCATTCCCAGGGTTAGAAGTATAATGCCAATTATTGCCCAACTCCTGGAGAATCAGGCCTACTATTTTCTTCACTGTGTATTTTCCTCTTGAATCATGATTTGGCTATTCTTTCCTTTAAAACTGAAAGTTGAGACTCTTTGGATCTGTTTCACGAGAGCAGGCAGAAATCACAGAATCTTAGATCTCATAGGAGCTGCAAGAGGCCTTATAGGTAACCTCATCCAACCCTCTCATTTACAGATAGAGAAACTGAACCCCAGAGAGATTGACTGACATGTTCAAATTCACACAGTATACAGCACAGAAGAACTGGGATAGGAACCCAGACCTTCTGGTTCAAAATTCAGAGTTCCTTTTAATGCCCCATGCTATCTTACATAAGATGAATGAAGATCTATTTTTTTCCTTATTTGTCTCCCTTCTGTCTCCTCATTATAGGCATATGTTTCCCTTTTGATCATTTAAAAATGCTTATATTTATTAATTATATCAATAAAATCAATGTTATATCAAAAATTCAAACCATAAAATCAATTGTATCAATAAATTAAATAAAACTTTTGTAATATTTGTTTCTTAGTTCCATGTACCATCTGTCCCCTCAAATATCTGTCTTTAAATTCTACTATTAGACATGGATTATTAGGCAACTGCCATCATTCATTCCTGAATACTTGATCAATATCTTGAAGGAACTTCTTTCAAAAACAATCATAAGAAAGTTTTTTTATGAATATGTGTGTATGCATACACATGCATAGATATGAATGCATGTATAAAAATGGCTATTTGTGTGTAGATATCTATGTGTAATAGCATTATTAATTATTCCTTCAGATTTTAGGTAAATTGCTTTAACCAGACTGCTTTCTTTCTAAGCCTAGCTGAAGTCGTCCTTCAGCATAGTAGTTGCTTAGAAAAAAATTTACTTCTTCAGTATCACTGGAACTGACTTTTCATAGGGTGTAATGGGCCATAATGTAGTTTGAGAAGATTGCTTTGCTCTTAACAAATCACACAGAAAAAAGGAAGTTTTAAGGTGGGTTGGTTAAGCACCATGAGAGAGATCATTTTAACCTTTAAATCTTAACCTACAATACACATACTCCTTGCAGAGTTTTATCGACATTTCAAAGGGCCTGTGAACGTGGATGAGAAAATATTTTTATCTTTACTTTCACTATCCTATAGGAGAATTTTTGCATTTTCTTCTATCATGAAAATACACAGACACACACAGATAAGGGGTCCATGGGCTTGACCAGACTTCTAAAGGGGTTTATGGCATGAAAAAGATTAAGGATTTGTGTTTTCAAGGATAGATTTTTTTGGAGGGTCTGACATTCTAGCCATTGTGCCACCGAGCTACCCATACACATTATTAGCTATTTTTAAGATTTCCATGGCTGACGGCAGAAGACATAAACTTCTTGGAAAAAGGGCAGAGAAAATAAGCATAAAAAAATAGAGAGAAACTCAGGAATGGGCTAGGAGAATACTAAAGCAGATTTCAAGGGCCCCATCATTTTGCTAATGACTGTCTCTAGCCATTCATAAAAAGCAGTGTGGTCCATCCCTGTAGACATCATCTCTGAAGTCTCAAGTCTATAAGGAAGAGTATATCACAACTGTCAAGTAATTCCTATAAGACACATTGATAATCTGCAGAAATTCTCTCTTAAAATTTTCTTTTAAGATTTTAAATTTAAAAACAAGACATAACCTTCCTTCAATTCCCCATAACAGCATGGAGATGACTCTGGGAAGCCATGACACCAGAATACAAAGTCTAGCTAGTCTTAATAACCTGGGAAACATTCAAATATCTGTCCAACAACAGACGTATATCTGTCATCTGAGGACCATATAAGTTGAGAACTGAGAAGCTCATCACTTGATTGGCTACTAGATGATGAATTTGGGAACCTGGACAATCCCTAAAGTCCATCTTCTTGGATATTGAGGGGTTGTAATCTATGTTGATGCACTGAATACCAGCAGCAATGAAATCCCAGTTTTCTGAAGTATTACAGTTAAGTTTTTTTTTAAATGACACAAGTGATAGACTTTTTTTCCCACCCTGGTTTGGAGCCTTCCAAAGTAGGTCAAATTTAGCACTTTGTGAAACACCTGGGCAACATCCTGTTACCATGGTAACCTTCGAAAGCACAACCTTAGTGTTTCCGGAAACTCAATCTGAGTACATGGGGTAACAAAAGCAGTGACTAGAACCATGAGACACAGGAGCAAACTTATATTGGAAAAATAATAACATTTTAGCTACAGAGTCTGACTGTATATTTTCTGCAAGTTTCATGGCTATAGTAAAATCTAATTCCTCATTGCCTTATATTTCTTAGGGATATTTAGACTTTTCAAATATTGGCTTTCAGTTTAATTCTATAGCAGACAAGTGAACCTGAGCCTCATAGAAAGGGAATTAGCATGAGTTTTAAACCTTTACTTTATGTCTTATGTGCCTTTCCTTGAAGAATTAGAAAAAAATAAAAATATTTCTTCTTAATGGAAAGAGATTTGGAATTGACAGTCAGGAGGCCCCAGGTCAAATGCCCTTTTTGACATTTTCTAGCATGATTACCATGAGGAAATCAGTAAATCTTTTTGAGTATGATGTTTTTAAACCACAAACAGTATATAATAAAAACTCAGCAGAAGCAACATAGTATAGTGAATAGAGGAACATCCTTAGTAGGAAAGAGATATGAGTTCAAATATTTCCTCTGACCCACATTATGTAAGCCAATCATCTAAATTATTGCTGTCTCAAGTAACTTGTTAAGATATTATATTACAATAATGCTGCACATGAGTACTAGTGAGTATCATTTTTATCTGAGGAATATCCTAAATTAAAGAACTATAGTACAAAATAAAAATGTTTTTGCTACCCAAATCAAAGATTATTGTTAGGAATGTTTTGTTCTTAAGCTACCAAGTAAATGTAAATTATTATTATTGCATTCACTTTCCTGTAATAACCATCACAAGAAAGTATACCTGCAAATATGTATATGTACTTCACCCCTTCCTTAGTCTAACATTCAACTTTCCCCACAATCCACAATTTGGCTTCAACTTGCCTTTATAACTCTTATCTCCCCTTACTCCCCACAAAATCCCCTCCTAAAGGCATTACTCACTTTGGCTGAAACACATTTTGTTCTTACTTACCTCTACACTCTCTCTCTTCCTCTACCCACCGCATGTATATTCTCCCACCTTTCCCAAAAGGTCTTCCTCATCTTATGTTTATCTATCCTTCAGAAATCAAGTGCATCAATTTCCTTCAGGAAAGCTACCCAGATCATTCCAGCCTATGCTGAGCTCTCCTCCTACAAAAAGCATAGCACTTAGTGTCTGTACAGAATGATAGATTTAGAGTTGGAAGACATTTTGGCAATACTGTAGCTCAATCTTTCATTTCCCAGATGAAGTCTCTGAGTCTCAAAGAGATTAAGGCCCTTACCCAAAATAGTAATTGGGAGAGATGGGATTCAAACACTTAAAATCATAGGATCATATATTTAGAGCAAGAAGAACTCTTTGAGATCACTGAGTCTTCTTCTCTTTTATAAATGAGGAAAAATGAGACTTAGAGAAGTTATATTACAAACCCAAGAACATAAAGCTAATCAGTATTTAAGATAGGGTTCAAATCCATGTCTTCTGAGCTCCAAATCTATCCACTATTCAAGACTGCTCTTCCTATTCCAACACATTGAATGCTTACTTACATACTCCCTCGGAATATCTGTTGGTGATTTTCTGCTGCTTATATTTATATAAGCTTATATTATATTTTGTTTTATTATTTGTGTATTCTTGTGACCCTTCTATAAGCTTGTTAATTATTGGGATTATGTCTTTCTATTCTCTATAGCATTTAACAGAAGGCTGGGGATATAGTGGGTAGTATATGACCACAAGTTCATAAGGAGAAATTTGACACATAACAGGAAAGAACACATGAAACACCAACCACAAAACACACACAAAACAATCACCAGGAAACAACTACCACAAAACACACACCTGTTATCCTATGGTAGGATTACCACAGAGCCGTTTGCCACTACTCCAGACAGCCAGGAGCCAGGAGGAGACAAGATACAGCGTAAGAAAGACTGGACGGTGAGAGCAGAAAATAACAGGCACAGCTGGAGAGGAGGAGTAAGTACAAGGCCAAATATAAAGAAAGATGGCTGGAGGGTCTTACTTTGACCAGGTCCTTTGGCAGCGTCCCAGCATGCACCCCCCTCTCCAAATGGGCCTGTTTTTTAAATTTCCTTTTCCGCTGCTTCTCCAGCCACAAGTCATCAAGGCTGGCATAGTGGTTCCGAGACATTGTTGTAGTCTTGCAGGATGTTTCCGAGGGATTTCTGTCCGCAGAGAGGAAGGGGAAAGTCCAGGTGATGTTTTCAATGGTGGAGAAGGGTCTTTGGGTGGGCACTGTGGGAGGGACCCTCTTACCATAGTGGCAAACCAGCTTCTCACCTGGTCTTCCTTCTGACAGCAGGTTGTTTTGGAAGGTAAGGTCCTGTTTTGTAAGCATCAAGAAAGGACACATAAATTTGGGACAGGTTTTATTTACCCTTCCCCTTTCCCAATCAGACAACAGCCTTGTGCTTTGGTTAGGACACCTAGCACATTTATGACGACTTTTGAAGATGCTGACATTTTTAGGCTGAGGCAGACAAATCAATTTTATTCCCAAAGCTAATTATTTAAGAAAGATTTGCCTTGATCAGAAACATTACTGCATCAAAGATACTGCTGAGCCTGATATAAATATAAAATGTAACATTTAAAATTATACAATCACAGAAATGATGAATTCTTAGAATCATAGAATGTTAGAACTAAAATGGATCTAAGAAATCCCCTAGCCTTGATTTCCTTTTCATCTACAATGAAACCAAGACTCAGAAAAGTTAAATGATTTACCAAAATATTAGCTATTAACAGGCATGTTTTTCAAATGCAAATGTATTTTATATATTACTGTCCAATAATCCAGTTAAAAGCACTTTATTTGAAAATTTAGCTTTGGGAATAAGATTACAAGTACATGTATAATTGATATTTTTGTTATTAATTCTTTCCTTCTGTAGTAGAAATAACATTTAGCTATTGAATGACTAATTTATCAAACAATTAATTTCAAATTTCCATTAAACATCGAGATTTTTGAACTACAAGATACCAAAGATCCTAACATTGAATCTTAAAAAAAAAAAAACTGTTTAAATTAAGAGGCTTTTGGGCATTGGGTTAAGGTGGTACCTTTTGTCTGCATTTGAGAATCATCCTCTTGGCAGTTTACAGAAGCCAATTTTCTTAAAAGATTTGTTTTGTCCTCTACTCCCCTCCAGACCCACAATTCCATTCTCAGGAGCCTACTTTACATAACAAGAAACCCTTGTACTATGGCATCCAAGAGATCTCAAAGCTTTTCATACAGATTATCTAGGAGAAAGGATGAAACTGTTCTTTTAACTGTTTCCAGAAGACTGCTCTTTTTCAATTACAGGTAGAGAAGATGTTTGGTTAATTGCTATATGGTAAATTACTTTTTATAGGCCTTCACTTGGTAGATGAAAGGATAATTGCTTAATTGGGAGAAAAATATAACAGGAGAGAGACTCCAACTAAGTTTCACTCTACTATTCCAATTTCATACCTGGAAAAGGATTGAGATGCAGAAAGAACAAATAGCTTGCCCAATGTCAATATAATATATTATGGTATCAGTTAAGCAAGATACCTCTTTCATCTACTGTTTAAGACCCTATAATAGTTACCTAATGCCTATTATTAAGTCCTAGAATCTTAGAATACGAGTTAGAAGGCACATCTGAGGTTATCTAATTCAACCCACAAGACGCATTTACTTCCCTCTATACCAGCATTTAAAGCCTTTCATAATTGTCCCCAATCTATCTACCCAACTTTGTCTTCCATTAATCCTTTTGTTCAAGTCAAACTATTATCCTACAAATACACCATTCCTGTTATGGCATCTGTGCTTTTTCCTCATGTATTCTGCCTTCCAACTTCATCACTCAACTGAAATTTCTCTTTTCAAAGTAACCAACAATAACCTTATCTAGTCTTTTCTCAGTCCTCATTCTTCTTGACTTCAATTCTGCATTTAACATTGTTGACCAACCTCTCTTCATAAATATTCTTTCTTCTCTGTTTTTTTTAATGATGCTTTCTTACCTAACTAGTTTTTTCTGCTTCTCCTTTACTGAATCATTATGCATGTATGTCCCCTAATTGTGGATGTTCCTTAAGGCTCTGCCCTGGGTCCTCTCCTCCTACAAATGATTCTCTGATCTGCATATCTGGTCTCAATCTCTTCTCTAAATTTTAGTCCTATATCACTAGCTGGACAATATTATCTGGATATACCAGTGACATCCCAAATTTAATTTGTTCAAAAGACAACTCATTATATTCCCCTCAAACCTACCCCTTTTCTAAATATTTTCTATTTCTGTCAAAGGTACTACCATTCTTTCAGTGTCTCAGATTTTTAGCCTTGATACTGTCTTCAACACTACTACATGAGTCCTTTTCTGACCCCCTTAACTATTGAAGTGTTTCATCCATGGAATATCTTGTGTTTACCTTGCATTTTAAAATACATATTATAATGTTCATACATATATACATATGCATATGTATATATATATACAAATATTTATATATGTATATACATACATACATATTGTCTCAATAGATTGTAAGAGTAGGGCTATTTCATTTTTTTTGTCTTTGTATTTCCAATATCTAGCATCATGCCTGACACATAGTAGTAGCTTAATAAATGCTTATTAACTATTTGGTTTATTTGCTCTGGTATTATGGAAATACAATCTATATTCAATAACACAGTAGATATGAAATGTTGATTGACCAAAGTAGCTACTATGCATATTCAGAGAAGCACGACAAGGAATATAAACTCTATTTCTTATATTTTCACTACTACCATGAACACTGGATATTTTCAAATAAGGGACCTATTCTTCCACTAACATCCTACTGCAATGCTCATCATGGCACAGAGGTGAAAGGAGTTTCTCAAAGGATATGACAGCAAAGTACAAGTTCTGGTTGGACCTACCAAGCTGGGAAAGGTTCATGTAAAGCTGGTAATGGATTGTTAGTTTGTAGAATTTAACATGAAAAGAATAATCATGACAGGATTGGTGCAACAAGGGATGATGTTGGGAAGAGGAGGGAAAGCAACTAAGAAAGATTATCTACTAAATTATGTAGGGGACTTGACCTACTTTTGATGGCAGGAATGTTAAAAAAAAAATCACAGATTTATAAAGTATTGATAGAAAGAACATTTCTACTTCAATTAAAAAACAGTGAAACTAATTATTTTATAACATTTCTATTAGGCAACTGTGGGTTTAAAACAATGAAACTTATAGCAGTTTTATTAGTCAAACTGTAGGTCCATTAATCACTAATGTCATTTGCAATATGCTTGACAGTAACTGGGTGCTTTTCCACAATTTAGTCATTTCAATGGCAAAAATTCAGTCCTACAAGAAAATTGCTGCTTTGTGAACTAGAAATCTAGATTCTCTCTTGACAATACTACAATGTGTCCCAGATAGAGTGGATGTGCCTTTTTTTTTCTCCACTGAGATTTTGGGAAAGATCTTACCATATGTTTTCTCATAGGTATCTTTAGGATCAATAATACAGAACCTTTCTGATTGTCTTAGTAAAAAAATGTCTGATTCCTGAAGTCAATTGTTAAAAGAAAAATAGGAGTATGAAATCTAAAGAGTAGTTGGGTTATTCCAATGGATTTCACATGTTCTGAGTACAAAGCAGGAAAAGATGGCGATGGTGGTGCATCTAGACTAGTTTGTATTCATTTCTAGTCAAGGGCCTACCTGTAAAAATGTTGTGCATCCAAAGAAATCAGACTAACTGCTTTAGCACAGGAAAACTCTTATTTGGCACATGAGTGGGATGTTAGTTCTTTCTCCTGTAGAATTTGTATTCAGTGCAAACTATTTATCCTAGTTGCAAAATTAGAGTCTAAAAAGTCAATTCTATCCTCACCTCAGGAAATGGAAAGTTGATCACTATGCAGTATAGGAGAATTTATTCTCCTATCTATTTAGTGGAAATTATTATATTAGTCAATCAAAATAGAAGTTGGTCAAATCGTATTGCAGTGGAATTGGAATTTTATCATATATTATTCCAATTAGTGAACAATTGTTCCTTTTGGAGATTTTTGTTGCAATGATATTTGCTGTAACAGAATTTTACCTCTGTCAAAGTCCTAGTTGTATCTTTATGAGATAATCAAATTTATTTAGAAAAAAGAGTCAATTTATAGTTTAAATAAATTCAAATTATAGTATATTTGCTTACATGTTTTCTTTTCATTCCATAGTTTATGTTTTCTCCTCTACCCTCATAGAGAAAGAAGGATGGGAGAGACAGAGGGAGGAAGGGAAGGGAAGGGAAATAAAGGGGAAGGGGAAAGAGAAGAGGAAAAGGAAAGGAAATGAATGAAAAAGAATGGAGGAGGAAGAAAGAAAGGGGAAGGAAAGAAAGGAAAGAAAAGAGAAGAAGGAAGGAAGGAAAAGGAGGGAGGAAAGAAAAGAAGAAAGGAAGAAGGGAAGGAAAGAGGAAGGAGAGATAGGAAAGAAAAAAAGGAAAGGGAGAAAAGGTGAAAGAAAAGAATAGAAAGAAGGAAGAAAGAAAGGGAGGAAGGAAGAGAAGGGAGGGAGGGAGGGAGGAAGGATAATGTTACTATTAGAAAAACATGTCTAAATAGAAATAGGTCTTCACACAACTGCCATTATTGCTACAAAATTATTTTAACATTATTAAAGGCTAAAATAATGTGCACTTAAAGGAGCAAAATAATTACAAGTATTCAGAAGGGTATTACAAGGGTTTAGAAAATCCTGGAAAGATGTACATGAACTGATACAAAGTAAAGTGAGCAGGAGAACGTTGTATACAGTAACAATAATATTGTAATGATAGTCAATTATGAAAGACTTAGCTACTCTAATCAAAATACAATGATCCAAGATAATTCCAGAGGAAGAGAAAGAACCAATCAATTTTGAGTGCAGACTGAAGCGCACTTTTTTCACTTAAAATTTCTTGCTTTTTTTGCAGCATGAATAATTTCAAAATATCTATATGTGTAAATAAGGTCATATTTGCTTATCTTTTCAATTGGTAAGAGAAGAGTAGGAGAGAATTAAAAACTAAAAAATTTTAAAATAAATGTTAAAATAAAATATATCTACATATCGAGCTAGTTTCATCATTCCAAGAGTTAGAAGCTTACTTTGAAGGAAAAAAATATTAAACATTGAACAAATATGAAACAAAAAAAATACAAAAAGTTTTATTTCCATGACTTCCTGGCCATGTCTATTCACCTTGTCATAATGAATGGAAAGAAAGAAAGAAGGAGCAAAACACACCCTTTTACCTTTTGTTTTGAAATAGCAAATTTCCTTCTACTAGAGATTTTTCTGAGCAAACAGAATCTTGTCTGGCAGAATAAACAAAGGGTTATATTGAAAAGCTCTGTATATGGAATTAGAAGAGCTTGAATGTTGGCTCTGCTGCTCACTGCACATGTAGCCGTGAGAAAATTACTTAACCTTTCAGTCCAATGTGACATTTCATTTATTTGCAACGTGGTGAAGTGAGGGGGTGAAATTAGTAACTAGGTGACCTCTTTAAAATAAACCTAAGAATCCAGAGCTTAAAGCACAAGTTCTGTTGCATCAATTCAACACAATTTCTTGTGCAATTTTGGGCAAGTCACTTCCCTCTCTGGACCTCACTTTCCTCATCTGTACCATGAGGGGATCAGACTAGATCATCTCTGTAATCAACTTGATGAGGGGAGCTTGAAACTGCAGGGGAAACTTCAAGAGTTTTAGAGAGAGAGTTTCAGGATCCTCCCTTTAGTTTCAGGCTCCCCTCATCAAACTCAAGTTCTAGAGTCTATATTTCAAAAGGACCTAGGCATGTGTAAAAGAGCTAGGGAACTATGGGAGAAAGAAAGGCAAGAGCTCCTCAACATTTCTTCCCATGTTTGCCTCTTATCTACCCCTCCTCATCTCATTATCCTTTCCATTTGGTCCTGGATTGGAGGTTAGAGGGGGTCAGGCTACTGTTCTCAGCCATACATAATATATCTCCAATCCCAAAGGAAAGCTGCTATAATTGTCAGGTTCTTCTTCTTCTTCCACAATCAAAAGCAACTAAACCCCAGATTTAAAAGCCTAAAGGAGAGAACATCACCAATGTAAAGTCTATCTTTCAAACACTTACAAATGTCTTCTGTTTGCTGTCTCACAAATGTATGTGCTATTGTTCCAGAGTTAAAAAAAAAAAAAAACTAAAACCAAAAGCAAAAAAAAGTAATCCAGGCTGTGACATGGTGACAATCTTAATGAAAATTTCTCAGTTTCATTAGACACATCAGTGATTATGGAACTGATGGGATGAAATGCTAACTCACTGTCATAGTCTGAAAAAGACCTAGTCTTTTTCTGTATAACAGACTCTCTATTCCCTGTCATGAAGTTTATCCCTTGAAGAAGAAACAAGGAAATACACCTTTCTCCCTTCATTAGAGTTGGGGTAGGGCTACAGATAGAAAAGACAAATGATATTCTTAAATTCAGCAGATGATTTTGTTGAACTACTTCCCCCACACTCTTTTTCTTTAATTAAAAAAAATTATTATAAGACATGGTTCAATGAAAAGAAAAAACAGAAGAGATTTAGTTAGAAATGAAGGTGAGATAAAACAAAAGATAATATAAAAACTAAATAGGTAGCTAGGTAAATAAATAAAATTGCTTAGCTCCTATTTCCTATCTGTTAACCACACCCTTCTACTTGGCTCTTTCTCTAGAACTCCCTCCATTTGTAAGTTTCTGTACTTGGAACGTTCCAGGTTAGAAAACACCAGATTCCTAGCTATTTGACAGTTCCCTGGCTACAATTTCAGGGGTAGTGGTGGTAGGAAGCCACTCAGATTCAATTGAATGGGAACCCTTACCTAATTAAAACATGCCATAGTAGCTATGATTTAGAAGCTGCTCTGACTCTGAAATATCAGAGCTGCTCAGAAGCATGGATCCAGGAGTTCCTGACCATCTTGTATTTACTCAGTCTAATATGACCTAGAGATCATAATATATAAGCATCCCTCTTGATGTCACTGGTACCATCTCTTTATTATGTCTCCTCTGGAGATATATGTGAGGGGGTTGGTAGATTGCCAAAGTCTGAAGGTGTCATCCCATGGTTGATTGATTGGTTGCTGTGCTTCCTTCTCTAAGAGGACCAAAATGACATCCCTATGTTAGAGTTGAGTTACAATATGTCTGACCATGGCTAACCAGACCAACACGGGCTCGGGATGCTCTGCCAAGGTCAGACACAAATATGAACCCCTAGGAACATAGTGGTTCATTGGGCTGCCTTTAGCACCCTCTCCTTCTTGTAACTGTCTTTTGTTTCCTTAGGGATTACCTTGGCAGTTGATATTCCAGAGATGGCCACATTGATAATGAGATTGACATATGCATTGCCAGAGCTATTAGTCCAGTGTTTGGAGGTTCCTAAGGAAGTGTGGGAAAAGAGACTGAAGGTCTACAAATTTCTTGTGCTGACCTCATTGTTGAATGCCTGTGAAATCCAGATAGTCTACCAGTGCCATGCCAGAAAACTGAATCATTTCCATTTGAATTATCTTAGGAAGATTCTGAAGATCACCTGGAAGGATAACTAGACACTGAGGTCTTTTCTTGAACTGCCAAGCATTCCAACTCTGCTGCAGAGAGCACAACTCCATTGTTTGGCCACTTTGTTCAAATGCCAAATATACACTTGCCAAAAAGACTATTTTATGGAGAATTCACCCAGGGCAAAGGCTCACAAGGTGGTCAGAAAAATTGATACCAGGATCCTCTCAAGGTATTTCTTAAGAACTTAAGAATTGATTACATGACCTGGGAGATATTGGCACAGGACCGCCCAGCATGGCAGGCCCTCATCAGAGAAGGTGCTCTATGAGCAAAGCAGAATTGAATTAGCTCAGAAGAAACAGGAGATATGCAAAGTTAGAGAAGCCACCCCAAATGTTCGCAGAGACTATTTGTGTCTGACCTGTGGCAGAGTGTTCTGAGCTCATATTGGTCTGATCAGCCACAGTTGAAGATGTATGTCTTCATAGAGATGTCATTTTGGTCCTCTTTGAGAACAAAGGACAATAACATAATCTGGTCACTGGACCGAGATGGCTCTGGAGAAGAAAGTGAGACTTTGCCCAGCCCTCCCTCACTTCAATCCAATTCACTTGCATGTCATGGCATCATCTCCCTGATGAAATGGTCCTCTTCAAGAAGGAAAGACAAACAACAATAACAAAAACAACCGGTTAAGTCCCATCACCTTCTCTTTGGGGCTTTCCCTAAAAAATATCAAAAAAAGGCTTATTGTTTTCAGCACAGAAGCAGCTGAATAGTAGATAAAATTGGTTTTGGAGTCAGGCAGGCTTAAATTCAAATACTACCCCTATCACATATGTAATTCTGGGAAAATACCTTAACCTCTCAGCATCCCAGGCAACTTTCTAAGATTATAAATTGCTTTGTGGATATAGGAACATTGGCAAATTGAATTTCTTCACTCTGTGCCAATGAAATCAGAGGGCTCAAATAAAAAGTTTAAAATAAAATAAAAAGTCCTCAAAAAACTACTTTCAGTATTGATTGGATCATTTAATGCTTCTGTAATGCATTTTTAGTTCTAGTGATGAATCCTAACACATGCTAATAGATTTATTTTTAGCAAATTCACCGCTCTCTTCAATTTGATTAAGCCTAATTCACTTCCTCTTTCACAGTGTAACAGAAGAGTGTGGGAATGCTTCAGGTAGAGAGAAGATGCTTATTCCTGGGTCTCGGAAAAGCCTGGGCTGCCACTCCCAGGGAGCAATCTTTAGAGCAGCCACAAGAGGGAGCATTCACACACTCTCCAAGTTGCCTTCCTATTCCCCAATAAAGGTTTTTCATTTGACCCAGTTAATTTTTGTTTGTTTACTTTTCTTCCCTGTTTTATATAATTTTATGTCTCCTAAATTCCTTCAACTGTGTGTATAGAGACTTTTAGATTTCTCTGGCAAAATACGTAACTCCGCTATTGCAATGTGCTGGCTGGCCCCATATACAGTTGGGGTAAGTGACTAAAGACAGATTAGGATGTAAGGGGTACCCCTAAATCTTCCCAGTAGTCTATCACTGGGCCTAAAGTTGCAGCAATTTTCAACCTTTTGAGTAAAACATCAAAAGTCTTACTATCTGTTGGTAGACTTTGAAAACCCCTAGAATCTTTTTGAAAAGCACTTTGACAGTCTGCAATTATTGTTGTTTCTCCAAGAGGATCATAATATGGGGGAGGTGATGCCATGACATGCAAGTGAATTGGATTTAATTGACAGAGGGCTGTGCAAAATCATCTGCCTCTCTTTCCCATTCAGAGCCATTTAGGTCCAGTAGCTAGACACAGATCAAGACAACAGGAGGTGGTCCTGGATGCAATGGGAGATCTTGGCCTTTTTAAACTAAAATCTCCAACAGATCTCAGTTTGATTAAGGCTACATCCATTCACATCCATTCAGTGATTAAAGTTAGTAGCAAGTGAGGCAAAGAATTTCCTCCTTCACTTAGTCAAAAAACAAACAAATCCCCAAACCTAAATAAATAATAATACCCTTCCCCTCAGAGATTTTATTTTCTGTATTTTCAAAAACAATAACAAAAAATAATCTATTCAAAGATCATGAATTTAGAACCAAAAGGTAATTTAGAGATCTTCTAGTCTGACACACTTATTGATAAGTTCATTGAGGCATAGAGCTTAAGTGATTTGCCCAAGATTATACAGGTAGAAATGAGACAGTCAATATTTTAACCTGGGTTTGAATCCAAATACAGTGTTCTTTTTGTGACAACAAATAGAATGAGCCTGATGTTTATAAAGTATGATTATCAGTAATATTAGCTGTAATTGGAACAACAATAACAAAATAGAAGTATATCCAACAGTATGTGAATTTTTAAATAAATCATGTTACTTTGATGCAATTTTACAATAAGAGCATTGTATGAGGAATACTATGAAATATAGAAAGATCATTATGAAATAATGCAATAAAGAAAAAAGGCAAAAACAGAAGAATAAACTATATATTAACTACAACTAAAATAAAATAAATGATAAAAAATGAAAATGAATGAAAAAGCAAAGACAATGTATGAATTAAATTAATTGGGTTACTTTGATGTAACTTTACAATAAGACCAATGTATGAGGAATACAAAGAAATCTGGAAATACTATTCTGAAATAATACAAAGCAAAAAAAAGGGCAGAAACAGAAGAATCGAGTACATATTAACTACAACTAGATAAAAGGAGAATGAAAATGATGAAAAAGCAAGAAATTTTAAAGATAACTTGGGCAATATGACTGAAAAATTATTATGATGCATTGAAATCAACTAACTTAAAAATAAATAGTTGCAAAGCAGGTTTAAATGGACCTGTTAATTTCCAAAATTAAATTTCTAATCAAGCATTATTTTTAAAAATCACTTTCCAAGGAAAAAAATCCATTATTTGAGAACCAAATTACAAGCCAAATGGTATAATATAGCAGTGATGGAGACTTTCATCATCTATATATCTGCTGAAGATCACTATCTGCCAAAAACAGAGAAATGAATTAATTCTTTTTTTGATTCCTCTAATGATAATTTCATTCTTCAAAAGGCATTTTTAATCTGGATCTGATTATTAAAATCAAGAAAGTACTGGTTACTGAGCTAAAGATGATGGAAGCCTTAGGGGAGAAACTACTATGTCTTGTAATTTGTGATAGAAAAGGTAACAAAAGCCAGGAGTAGACTGGGAAGTCTGTGATTTGAAAATCAGAAAAGTGATTTGAAACTCTGAAACAAAAAAAGAAATCATTTTTTAATGAGAAAAAAAGAACGAGTGTCTCAATAAGATCAATATGGATGCACAAAGAACTCATCAAATATTCATTAAAGGATGCTAAATATTATATATATATGTTATATTTATTATATATAATTATATTTATTATATATAATATGTAATATATCATATACATTATATATTCAAGGAAACATTTTTTAAATGTATAGAAGATAGAAGCAATGATAACTGAATGAATCAAAAAGTTTGACATGGGCTTGTAAGATAGAATATTAGGAGTACTGAAGTTCAAAATGAATTGAAGATGGTAAGGAAAATCAATGACCAAAAAAAGAAGATTTACACTAAAGTGGGATGAAAAGGAGGAATTAGAAATAATAATTCCATTGCCCAGGTTGTTTGGGATAACAAACAATAGAGAGAAGGCAGAGCCACATAATTTACTTTTCTTCTCTTTTTTGCCAAAGAGAATGGAGAACACAACAAAAAAAGGTTAATGAGGGTTAAAGGTTAAAGGTTAAAGCCCAAGTAGAAAGATAGTAAGAGGGTTCATCCTTCTTCTCAGGTTCAAATCACCAAGCCCAAATGGACCTAGGAGATAAAAGAACTAAGAAGTATGATAGCTGAGCCATTGCCTATGATCTTTGAAAGATTGTGGTCAGTAGAAGTATTCCAGGACTGTATTTCTCCAAATGTTTTACTCAATGTCAAAAATAGGAAGAAAATAGAATTTACAGACTACAGGCCAAGGAGACTGACTTCAATTTCCGCCAAAATAAAAATTGTATTTTTCCCCTAGAATGTATAATTAAAAGATAAATACATCAAAAGGCTGTTAATAGGTTTTGACACAGCACCTGGGTACTTTTGATCCTAAGGTGATCAAAGACCAAAAAAATTGCTATATTTATCAAAATATTTATATCAATACTTTTTATTGTAGTAAATCATTATTAATAATATCAAAAACCTATAAACAAGATGGGTGCTCATAAATTGGAGAATAGATAAATAAATGAATTACATGAATATGATAAATTGTTTTTGTACCACAAGAAAAATTCAAATATGATGAATTCAGAGAAATCTGAGATGATTTGTATGAACTGATGAAGATGAAAAGCAGAAGCAGGGGGTAATACACACATTTCTTACAATAATGTAAGTAATAAATGAAAACAACACAAAGGATATCTAAATTCATATTAAATGCAATAATTATAAGATGATGAAACATATTTCTCTTTTCCATAGAAAAGTAGAAGACCATTGGGTATGAAATATTTATTATAATGTCAAACACGGTCATAGTGTCAGTTGACTTTGCTCAACTGTTCTTCTATATTACAAAGAAGGTTTCTGATGAGAAGAGGGTATATCAGGAAATGATTATGTTGTTAAAATAAAAAGAGTATTATGAAAATTTAAAAAGGAAATCATCTAGTGAGAATCTAGAAAAAGAAGCTGTAATTAGCCAATAGTTTAAACAAGATGAAGTCACATTAGACTATCTTTCCTTTTTTGATAGTTACTTAAACAAAACCAAGGGAATTATGTAGATACAGTTTATCTATATGACACCAAAGACTTGATAAAATAGATTTTGAGTTTCTAATAGAAAACATCAAAGTGATAGTACAATTAAATAGATTCTTAAGTATTCAAATTATTAGATCAAAAAGCAGTCATCAATGGTTTGATGTCAAATTGGAAGGAAAAACAGCAGAAGGCCCCTGGAATCTGAACTTGGCTCTATGTTTTTATTAGTCAATAACTTAGCTGAAGGAAAAAGAAGACTTAATAAATTTGCATATAACATGCAGCTGGCACAGATAACTAACATGTTAAATGACAGAGCCAATATCTAAAAAGATTTTGGCAGGATGGAATATTGAGATGAATCTAAGGAGATGAAGTTTAATTAGAATCAGTGTCAAGTTTTACATGGGTTCAAAAAATCATCTTGATAAACATGGAGGGCAGGGCAAAACATAGTACTTCATCTAAAAAAGTTATTAATATTCATAAGCTCAATGAACCAACAATGTGATATAGAAGCCAAAGAAAAGAATTAAATCTTTGATTACATCTAAAGAAGTAAAAGATCCTGAATGAGGGATCCCATTGGATTCTGATCTAATTGAGGTCAGATTCCATTTGGAGTATCTAGTTTGGATGCCATATTTTAGGAACTCTAGTTGTAGACTTGTAGAACTCGAAGAGCAGTATAATCAGCATAGTAAAGGACCTTGAGTTCATGCATTCAGTATTAGCTGAAGGTGCTAAGTGATATTTATCCTGGAGAAAAAAAAAGATAGGTGGGGACATGATGCCTGATTTCAAATATTAAAATCTGTTATATGAAAGAGTGCTTAGATTTATAATGTTTGATCCCAGTGGCCTTGGAGGATGAAATAAGAAAATGGGTAGGCAGAAAAATGTAGGCTTAGTTAAAGAATAATTTTCTAACAATTAGAATTTTCCAAAAGTAAAATGTACTGCTGCAGGATATAATGTTTTTCCCTTCACTAGAGGTGTTCTAGTGAAGATAGACAGATCTAAATAAGTATTCTTAAAATAGGTTGCAGAGAAAATGTTGGTTGCAGGTATGGGTTGAACCACTAAGTTTTTGAGGTCCTATGGAACTCTGAGATTCTTCCCATAAATCCACCATAGAGAAGCAAACTCAATCTAGAAGGCTTTCTCAAGGTCTTTATTATTATTTTTTAAACATTCCATGGGTTTCCAGTATAGCAACTGGGCTGTTTATCTCTTCCCTGAAGGATAGTATGAAGAACTCTGTCAAATGCTATCAAAATATACTGTGTCTTTACTCCAAATAGTAGGAGGGAGTAGGTGGCACTTGGGAATGGATTTAGGAGTCAAAAAAAACTTGAATCCTAATCCTGCCTCAGACACTTACTAGCTATGTGAGTCTAGGCAAATTCATTTAACTTCTCTTGGCCTCAATGTCTATGAAATGGGGATACATTTCACCTACATCCCAGGATCCTTGTGAGGATAAAATGAAATAATACATGCTGTAAGATTTAAAGTGATATTATTTTTATATGATTTCCTTAATTTATCAATCTAGTTTTCAGTTGCTTTTTAGTCATATCCTATTCTTCATAGACCCATTTGGTATTTTTTTTTTTTTTTTTGGCAAAAACACTGCAGTGGTTTGCCATTTCCTTCTCTAACACATTTAACAGATGAGGAAACTAAGATGAATAGGGTTAAGTGACTTGCCCAGGGTCACACAGCTAATACATTTTTGAGACTGGATTTGAATTCATGAAAAGGCATCTTCCTGACCCCTTTCTATCCACTGTGCGATCTAGTTGACCACCAATCTAATGATCCTGTTAAAAAAAAAAAACGAACTAAGGCAAAACTGGTATAACTTGTTCTTTAAATTCCATGGGCATTAATTAGGTACCTGTTATGTGTAAGTCAATGTCCTTGGGATATAAAGGCAGACATAAAATAGTCCTTGCCCTCAAGGAGGCTAAGCTATATTGGGGAAACCATGCTGCCAGGCTCTTTAAGACCACAGTTCTCATAAGTGCATGTGCCCACACACAGACTCTCTCTCTCTCGCTCTCTCTCTCTCTCTCTCTCTCTCTCTCTCACACACACACACAAACTCTTTAATCATATGTTATCAAATTTTGCCAGAAATCAGTCATATTCACTGGCCATAATTGTTTTATATGTGTTATTTTTGTCTCCTTGGGTAGATTATAAGCTCCTGGAGGGAAAGACAATGATTTATTCTTCCCCTGTACCTATCTACCACACCTGGAATAGGGTTAGGTCTTAGATAAGTGCTTAATAAATTATAATAACAGCTCACATTTATATGCTACTTTTTACAAGGTACATTCCTCACAACAACCCTGTGAGGTAGGTAAAGTAAGTATCAATCTATTTTACTGATGAGAGCAGATAGTGCACATGGCTTACTCAGGTCACAATGCTAGTAAGAAAAGGAGTTAAAGCTCCATCTCAGATCTTAAGCTTCAAAGCGTCCTTTCCCCACTACACTACATTGCCCCTCTGCTTAAAATCTAATTTGATTAATGCAACTATTTCATGCTTGCATGTTCTTGGGCTTAGATTTGAACTCTTTCATTCATAAAATCTCTCTCTCCATGCACATCCATCTAAAAGAGAGATGCGTATTTAGCCAGTGTGATTTTGCAGAGCACTCACCTTATTTTCCAGGACCTCCTGAGCAGCGGATGCTGCAGTCAGGCTGCCCTGAGACAAGATGCTCGTGCTACCTTCTTCCTTTTGGCACTCGTGGTCCAAATCATGCAAGGAAAGTAGGAAAGTAGCTCGGGGTTTGAGAGTCTTTGGCCTCTCAGGTGCCTCAGAACTGCCTTCTGTATTATAGCAATTCCCCAGAGAAATCATGGAGATGGCATTGACCCTTCCAGAGTATTGAAAGCTTCTGCGCTGAGCATTGGGCCTGGGGCTCTGGGGTTTGGGACTCATGGGCTTGCAGGGCATGTCCTTGCTGTCATACATGGGAGAGCAGGGATAGCTAAGGGATGTGACCTGATGAATCGGGGGGCTGCCAGGTGATTTTGGCCAGGTTTCCTCAGGAGAGACAGCCAAACTACCCACCATTGTCTGCAGGTATTCTCCACTCTCTCGGGCAGTCATACATTTGATGGCTGGTTCACTTTTTCTCCTTTGATCTGGTGACGCCAAAACCCTGGCTTGCATGGTGGAGTAGGGGACTTGCAGAGGGACAAAGGGAGCACCTAGGAACATCTGCTCCTTGGACTGTTCCTCCCTGTCCTTGGATAGTTTCCCATTCTCATTACTGACCCCTTGTAGGGGACAACTAGGGGAGCGAAAGACTTCCCGAGGCTGAGCCAGGCTGGGTACCACTGGCCTTCTCATTCCATCACTTTCTCTGCCTTTCAGTAGTGTTTTCCAAGAGCTTTGGCGGAGTTTGGTCTTCTCCTTTTCAGCCTTAAGGGAACATCTAGAACTGTGGTCAGCATTCTCCTTCTCCAGACCTTTGGGTTCAAAGAAGTTAGAAAAGGATTTATGAGCAAGAGCCAACCTCATTCTGATTTTTTTTTCTGTGGTTTTGAATCGCTTTGATTCATTGCTTTCGGAAGATAGCCGTCTGGTAGCTAAATCTTCTGATACTTCCATGTCACTATTTTCTATTAAACTTAACTTACCCCCTTTTTCTCCTCCCCCTTCCTTATCACATTTTACACTTGCATAGGGAATACTTGTGTCTAAGTCTTCCAAAAGAATCCTGCCAAGCCCAGATGCCCTCCTTAAACTAACTCTGTTAAATGGATGTTTCTCGTTGAGTTCTTCATCATCTGAATATTCCAAGGTGCAGCTCTCCTTGCTTGGGGTGATCATATTGGACAAGTCAGTATTCAGTGCCTGAGGGCCCTGCTGTAGCCCACCATTTTTACCTACATCTGGGTCCTCTACCTTCACTTTACTGATGCGGATGCTGCTACCTAGAAAATTTTCAATTCCTGGAGTTTTACTTTTCTTGAAAGAGGCCATTTTGGGAAAGACAAGGAACTTGGAGGGCCTTCCAGCTATGCCAATTTTGCTCCCTTTTGGTGAAGTCTTATAGAGGCTACCATTACTTGCCAAATGATGAAGGGAAGGTGATTCCAGGTCTTCACAGCTGATGTTATCAAAACCAATCTCAAGTAATTCAGGGGAAGTTGGGTCTAAGTTTTTTTTTTGACTAAGAGAGTCTTTGGGCATTGTAAGACTATGGTTATGCTCATCAGCTTCTCCTTCCTCCAAGATGGAACCTAGGCTGGTTTCTGTATTAGGAAAATCATTACCAGGGCTCAGCGACCTCAGGTCTTTGCTCTCCCTTTCATCTCCTTCCCCTTTGGGCATCTTCTCTGCATTAGAGGTGTCTCCCAAGGCAACATCGGTGAGATTCAGACAACCAGATGTTTGAGTAGCATCTGTCTCCTCCAGAATCAAATGAGCCACACAGATGACACGTTCATTCTCTTTCTCTGGAGCCAAATCCACTTGTTTTGAATCAAATCTGGCCTCTGAATTCTGGCTTTCCACTGGCAGCTCCCCTTCTGAGTGGTCATTCAGTCCATCATCTATATCCCCCTCCACCCACTCTGAGTGGAAGGACTCAGTCCCTAGGATGCCTGAATCATTTCTTTGTGGTCCTTCCAAAAGCAAGTTAACATCACTCCGGGTCTCCTCCTCTGGGGCAGCATCAGGCTCCTGAGCTACTTCCAAGGCTGTTTCCTCAGCTACCTGTTCTTCCCAGTCTGTATTCTCTCCTGACACATTCACAACCAGAGAGTCATTTCTACTTTCCAAGATTGTTGATTCATGTAGCCCGCATTCACTGCCATCCGTTTCTACTTCCTCAGCCCCACTAAGTCCACAGAGAGCTGAGCTGGCATTGGTGGATGACACAGAGCTTTCATCCTGGAAACTTCCAAGAGTCTTCTTAGGACAAATTTGTGAAACAGAATTTGTAGGATTTGCTTTCCGCCTGGTAGCCTGCAAACCTTTCTGCTCTACAGCTATAATGATGAGACTTGATTTGCCCCTGGAGTTTTTTTCTATCTTGACCTCAGGCTGCTGAAAAGCTGGAGGGGATGTAGAAGCATGTGTTTCATCTTCAGTGCTGGCTTCTGGCAAAGGGGTTCCAGTCACATTAGAATGATCTCCTGATGCCTTGTTACTACAGCTGAGATCGGATACCATAACCTTATCTGTTTCCTTTGCAATGTCTCTTTCACCTGATATTAGTGTAGTCTCTGGATCATCCGAACTCTGATTCAGTCCAGAACACCCCATGGGGTCTCTACCTCCTACCCAGGCCACAGTATTGCTCCAATGACTCGAGGCTTGAAGTTCAATTTGTTTGAGGTTAGTGGAGAGACTTATTTTCTCACTTGGAATATCTCTTGCTGTATAATTACTAGATGGATTTCCTGTCTTGACAGAAATATCTACAGGATGATTTTGTTTATCATCCACACTGGCAGCTCTGGAGGTAGCATCAGTGCCATGAAGCAACTCATGGGTTCCTCTGTCATGTTTAGACTTGCAGTTGGTGGGCCCAGGCAGTTTCTCAGCATTGATGCTCAATGACTCTGACGTGGGGTGTGTAGAAATCTGGCACTGCTCTGAATCGTGCCCCGACCAGCCTTTCAGATTGAGGTCTTTCCCAGGCAGGCCCTTTTCTAAATTAATACCATGGAGTTCTGGCTGATCCCATGGGTCAGTAGTGCCCCTTTGGAAAGCAGTAGGTGGATGTAGGAGCTGGTTGTGCACAGGATCTGGGCAGGCACCAGGACTAATGCTGTGTATCCTTAGAACTTGATCTACTTTTTTTGTTCCTTTAGAATGGTTCCCAAACTTAACAAAGTCCTTTCCTGTGGGGTCCTCAGGACATCCTGTGGGGAAACTTGCTAAAGATTGGATTCTCCTAAATGTACTTGGACACCGACAGCAGTATTCTGAAGGTCCCTTGCTTTGAGAACCAATATTTTCTGGAACACTGTGCCATAGTTTAGTCTGTAAGAAGTTAGGGGTTTTGACAGGGGGGCAATAGGGAAGTTTTAGACAGAGTGGGGTTAAGGGCAAGTATGTTTCTCCTCTTTTCTCTGGAACTTTCTTCCTTGTTCTTGAAAATAAAGAGGTTTCACTATTATAGAATTTCCTCCTTGGACAACCTATGTGGGGCACTGATCCAAACCAAAGGTGGGATGCCAATTCCTTTTTGTTCTTTTTGAGATCAAATCTGTTTTTCTCAAGGGTGCTATCTGACAGACTCCGGCTCCATTTGCAGGACCAGAAAGGAAACAGATAGGTTGCTGTAGCACTCAGGAGATTTTCTGATGTGGGTACCTCATGAGGAGTGTCTGAGATCTCTGGAAGACTCTTCACTGTGATGCCCTTGGCTGCTGGGAAGCTACCATCCTCTCTGCTGCTTTCTGAATCAATGTCTGTTTGGAGAGGGATGGTCACCAGCAGAGATTCAAAAGGCAACTCAGAGTCTTGCTCTAGGCTGGACAGTTCTATCTCTTCTGTCTGTCCTTTTCCAGTTTCCACAGACAATATGACTTCACCTCCACATGTAGATCCCTTTAAGTCAGGAGGCAGTTTCACCTCTTGCTCCTGAGCATTAGCCAGATGAAATTCCTGAGGGGAATCAGCTGCTCCAGCATCTGAAGACACATCACATATTGCTTCCTTCTCACAAGCCAGGAAACGTGAACTGGAACAGGTTTCTGCTGTGAGGTCACTGGGCAGTGAGTCAGTATCAGAAGCACTCTCAAAAGGCTCAGTTCTTACATCCGATGGACACTCACTCTGATGAGACCGAGTCTCAAAATAATCCTCATCAGTTTCCTGGCTCAACCCTTGCTTGTCTATGTCCACTGTGGATGAGAGGAGCTGGTTGTCTTCCAATTCAATGTCACCTGTTGAGGGTTCTGCTGGCTCTGGCGTCTGAAAATAAAAGAAAAGGATTCAGAAATGAATAGATGCTCAGGCAGATTATATACTTATGCTGTTCCTTCCTTTATGAGGTCAAGGAAACTCAGAAACTTTTCATTAACCCCTTGTATTCTTATGAAGCAAGATGCAGCTATTAATAACTACATTTTATTGATGAGGAAACAGAGAGGTTAATTAATGAATGCATGGTAAGTGTGTGGTAGAACTGGACACACATAGATGGGGAAGAAAAAGGAACCTTAAGTTAAAGTCACTCATAAAAAGCAAAATAGGTGGGAGTATTTATGGAGCACATATTATAGCTAAAAATTGAATTCTGTCTAATTTTGTAGAAAACAACGGTATTATTGTATCCAAGGGTAGCTTTCATACTACATAACTACCCTAAGCATGGGAAAAGAGGTTTTTTGAACCTGGCTCCCAAATGTAAAATAAATATCTCCACTTACTGAAGTATAAGCCTATTTTCATATCATAAAGACCCTAATAAAGGTACACATCCTTATTTTTAATAAAAGAGTTTTTGGAACAAAAAACTAAACAATATACTATAATAATTTGCTTCTTTTTCTTCCTTTGGTGGACAAATTTGCTCTTTAATCACATAAACAATTATGAATTTTGCCTAATACTATCACAATTGATCAATAGCTAGAGGGCAAGCTTGTGTATAAGATATACATAGTACTGAGCACATTTTCTGAAATGGGAACCAGCCAAGATGGTGGAGTTGGAGGAAGTGGAACAGCTTCACTAGCCTGACTACAACTCTGATAAAGATCTCAGAAGAACAGAAGAACAATCAGTGATCCAAAAATCTAGAAAAACTGTAGTGGTTTATTTTTCATGCAGTTTTATGGAGTTTTATAGTTTAAACAAACTGTGGTATATTAATATAATAGAATATTACTGTGATACAAAAAAAGAGGAATTGAAGAAAAAA
The DNA here is from genome assembly GCF_016432865.1 of Antechinus flavipes. NCBI lineage: Eukaryota > Metazoa > Chordata > Mammalia > Dasyuromorphia > Dasyuridae > Antechinus > Antechinus flavipes. The sequence continues at coordinate 335,044,924 of NC_067400.1, read as the reverse complement.
AAATCTGGGAAGAGTTTTATAAACAGGAAGAGTAAAGCAGAAACAAGAGAACAATATAAGGCCCCTTCAGAACTCCTTAAGGATAGAGACAGAGACTGTGTTTTCTCTCTTGTGACGCAGTACTATGGATGGAGAGTAAGGTCAAGAATCAGAAAGACCTGAGTTCAAATCCAGTATGAGACACTAGCTGTGTGACCCTGATAAATCACTTACCCTCAGATTCCTCAACAGTAAAATGGGGATAATAATAGCTCCTATCTCTTAGAGTTTTTGTGAAAAGCAAATGAAATAATATTTGTAAATCACTTAACACAGGGCCTAGGATATAATAAATGCTTGTTTCTTTCTGCTCTTTAATTCTTTTGTCTTCTGCATTGTTTCTAGCACAATGATCACAAGAATATAAGTGAAAAGGACATTAAAAGGCAACTGAACTCAGATTATGTACAATACCAGTTTGGATTCCAAGGAACAGGAAGATGATTTCTTTTTAATGTAGTAGAGTTAAGACAGAAGCCTAACATGGTCTGTGGGATGGACTCTGGAGGGCCCTGAATTTTTTCCTTCCTGGAAGATGATAAAACTTGACTAATTCATCTTTAGTAATCATTATGTATGTGGACCTAAAGGCTACAGCAAGCCCATACAATGCTTAATTGGATACTAAAGAGGTATCATATAGACTGGATCTCTCCCCACCAGCTTCATTCTATCTATGACACTCATATTTCCTCTTCCCCACCCTCAGCCTAAGTACAAATGACTGTATAAAATGGAGGAGGGCAGAAGATGGGTGAAGGTAATTAGTTACAAAGGAAAAAATGAACATAGTGTAGATCCACTAAGAGCAGAAGAAGAAAAAGGAGAAAAAAAACTTTTAAAGAAAAAGGAGTCCCTCTTTAGTACCGCCCTCTTGGTTCCCACATTCCTCCTTATTTCCATAAATGTGGATATTCCCCAATTTTGTATGAGTGACCATTCCAATAGGGAAGAGGAGTTCAAGCTTATTATTCACTAGAATGTAGAAATTCTTTGGCTATGATCTTCATCCCCAGATTCCCCTTCCTGAAAAGAAAGCAAGTAATGGTCATGTTTTAAAAACAAAATAATAACCACCATCAACAACAAAAATCACCTTCCCTTTACCTAAACTCCTAGGGAGAGAAAATCCCTTTTGGGAAAACCATTATATCCATCTGGCTTATGGGACCAGAGCATGTGTGTAAGCAGTACTGTCTAGAGGGCCATCTTGTGAGTCTTGGTTTAGTATTTATATATCTTTCTATCCACATATAAAGATAGAGAGACAGACAGACAGACAGACAGATAGATAGATAGATAGATGAATAGACAGAAATATGGTTTGGGGGTTTTCTGCTATTTGCAATCAAATTTTTGAAGGAAGCAATTTCTATACTTGCCTTTGTTACTATTATTTAAAACCAGTTCCACATAATGTTTTCACCTTTTGTTGTAGTTGTTTTTTACTTGCTTGTTTTTTTTTTCTTTCTTGTGGTTTTTTCCCTTTTGATCTGATTTTTCTCATACAATATGACAAATATGGCAGTATATTTAAAAGAAGTACACGTATTTAACCTACATCAGATTGCTTGTTGTCTTAGGGAGAAGGGAGGTAAGGGAAGGAGGGAGAAAAATCTGAATACAAAATTTTACAAAAATGAATGTTGAGAACTATATCTGTATTTGGAAAAATAAAATCCTACTGGGAAAAAAACCAGAGCTTTAATATCAATGGTCAGAAGTTTGAGTGTTCTAGATTTTGATTCAATCCAACAAAGCAATTATTTGTGGTATTGGCAGGGGATGAGTTACAATTTGAACACTGTGGTACCTATTACTAACAGCATCAACCCTGCTATTTGCAATCAGATTTGGAATCTTATTTTGAATATAACTATGACTGTGAAATAAAAAGACAGAGAGACAGAGAGAGAATAAATGGTTGCCACTTGCGACCAGTAAAACCCAGAAAGAATTGTATGTATATGCATTGCATGAAAGAAATGATCAATAAATATTTGTTAAATTAAGTTGGAAATTTTTTTTAAAAGTTCATGATGACATGGCTTTCCTGACAGAAATAAGTGGGCACATATCATGGTGCTGAGGACAATTCTCAGCTAAAAGAATGGAAGGAGAACAGAGCAGATTCACAAGACTTGCACTAACCATCTTCCAATGACCGCTTATAGCTAGCAGCCCTAGGTAGGAACTCTGGCTCTAAATAAAACTATTTCTTGTGCTTCAGCAGCACTCTCCTTCCTCTTCCATTCCCATATACTATATATTCAGTCTTCTCTCTTGATCATTAAGTCTTTGGTAAATCTCTCCTGTAAGAGATTGAATTTGAAATGAGGAATAGCAAAACTAGGAAAGGATGGAAAATAAGATTGGGAAGTATAGGTTGTCCAGTTCTAGGGCCTAGAATACCACCTAGAAAAGTAGTTCCCTTTGTTTTTTTTTATTTCATGAACCTCTTTCAACAACAAAGAAAAAATGTATCCAACTCTCACCCCAGTAATTTAATATGCTCTCATAATAGTCTTTTAGATTATTCAGTTAAGTGCTTATAATAACTACAATTATAACTTTTGCTCAAAAAATGCTCAAATTAAAATTTATATTATATAACAATTATAAAATAGAAAAAACATAAGTAGGCAATTATTTTTTGCTTAAGGTGCCATTAAATACTTTTTTCATGCAAACCTCTTGGAACCATTTAAGTAGGAGCCACTGACTAGAGAGTCAGACCAGCAGAATCACATGTTTGACTAGAAGGAACAAGTTTCCCCTTGGTATTCAAAGATATAACTACAATCCACATGCCTTCCATAATGGTCCTGAGATTATATCTTTTCCCTAATGATACAAATCATATCTATTCTTGTAGCTCATCTGCACCTTCCAGATTTATTCGTTCATTCATCTATTTAGTAAATAGCAATTGATTAGTCAGATTGGGAGATACAATGATGATTAGGACCATGGATCCTACCTTCATGAAGTTTACAATATATAGTAATAATATACTATATTTTAGCACTGTACCTAGAAGATATAGTTTTCCTAATAGTCTCAGAACAAGATCAAGAATAAAATATTAGAAGAATATTCAGGATCTTTACATGGAGGGATTCAATTAAATACAACAAATTATTATTGCGTGCTAATTTGCAGTGGCCAGCCCTCAGCTGAGCACTATGGGAGAACCTAGAAGAAAGGAGCTAGCGCTCATGGAGCTTACAGTTTAATTGGGAAGACAAAGTAAATACATATGTGAGAAAACCAGAGGACAATACAAACCAGTAAGTCATCCATTGTGTGGTATAGGCAGTAGTGATTCACAAAGGAGACTAAAGGATTTAGTTAATAGCTCACACATTCTAAGGTTTACAAAGCATTTTATATACATTATCTCACTTGACCCTCATGTGATAATTTCTTAAGGTAGTGCTAGTTTTTTCCCCATTTTACAATTGTGAAGCTCAGAGAGAACTCGCCCCAAGTCTCAGAGACAATAAACAACCAAGTTTAAAACTAGAATTCAATCACTTCCTCATACAGGAAAGACTTAGTTCTCACTCCCAGTGAAGCAGAAACATCCTAATAGAAGGAAGGCTGGACAGGGAGTGAGGAGATGCTTATTTGATACTGACTCAGCGTATGACTGGTTGAGTTTCTTAGTTTTTCCATGACTGTATTTGTCATCTATAAAAATGGGACAATAACATCTCTCCCCTCCCCAGAACAAAGTTATTTAAGGAGTAATTAGATGGTGAGGATTAAAACAGACCTGGCACCTAAAGAAAACATCACTATGGCTCTTCGTTGTTAATAACAATAGGAATGTGGCTGTGGGCTATTGGGAGAGTAGCAGGAGAAGAGTCAGAGTGGGGATATCTATAATGGGGGCTCCATTGGTCTGTTATGGCTCTCATCCTCAGAATTTCCACAAAGAATGCAGGGGATTCTATGGAACCAAAATATTGCAAGTGAGACACAGGACAAAGTTTGCACAGTCTTCAAAATACTCAAGAATCCAATCTATTATTAGCAAAAGATTCAAACGTGTATCCAACCATCTGGTTGGATTTGTATAGCAAATCCAACACAAATTGCCAAAATTATCGGTTGGGATTGACTTTACCTCCCTCTTTTGTCACTTTAGACATATTCTCAAAAAGCCTGCTCAGAAACTTACTATGTAACCACAGGCAAGTCATTTCACCAGCTTCATCTTTGAAACAGAGATAATACCTTTTGAACTATCTGCCTCCCAAGACTTTGTGAGGAAAGCACTTTATATTCTGTAATTATGGTGATAATAATTACACATTCAATGTCTTCAGATGGAGCAATCAAGACCACCAAAGTGGATAGGAAAAGAGATAAGAGAGTAAATGAGTTTTGATTAGAATGATTAGAATCAACTGGAGTCTGGTTAGAATATTAGCTACTTGAGAACAGAAATTATTTCCTTCCTTGTATTTGTATTTCTAGTGACTAGGACAGCGCCTGGCACATGGAGTTGCTTAATAAATACTTGCTGATTGATTGATCATTTGTCATTGATTCCATCTTCTAGAAAGGACATCGATAAATTGCAAAGTGGCCAAAATAGGGTGACTTAAATGGTGAGAGAACTTGAGATCATAGTTGAAAGATTGAAAGTTGAAAGAAAGAAAGGTTGAAAGAACTGGGGATGTTTAGCTTGGAGAAGATATAGAAAAGACATAATAGGTGCCTTCAAGTATATAAAGTGTTGTTTAAAAAGGAGAGAATAAACTTGTTCTCTTGGCATTGGAAGTTAAAATTAGAACAAAATTGGAAAATTGCATAGAAGCAGATTTAGACTAAATGTAAAGAAAAACTTCCTACCAATTAGAACTGATCAAAAGTGGAATGGGTATAGTTGGCTCTTCCTTGCTAGAGTTTTTCAAGCAAAATGAGTATTTTAGAGAGGATTCTTATTCAGATACAATTGAACTAGATGATTTCTAAGATGTAATCTGGATTCTGAGATTTTGAGTTTAAATTTTGCATGTGCTTTCCATACCAGTTGTCATCTTTTTTTCTTCTTTTATTTTAAACTACACCCTACTCAATTAATTCTCATCTCTAAGCAGTCGCTCAAGCTATTTTCCTTACCTAGAATATTTCCCCTATTCTACTCTAACTAAATGCTGTATCTCTAAGACCCAGCTTTTATTTCATTTTTTCCATGATACTTTCCCTGACTATGCTATTCCATATTGACCTCTCTTCCCCCCCCTTTTTAAAAATTTCTTCTCATGCTTTTTATAATCAGGATTCAACATAATATCAGGAGTATATTGGAAAAAGGCAATGGTTAAATTATCATTGTGAGCACTTGCACCTCAAGGTTAGCAAATGCTACAGATCAGGACTTAATTTACTGTTTTGTAGACTGTTTAAACTGAAGAAGGAATCTAGGTCACACAATGGTAGAGCCCTGTGCTTGGAATCAGGAAGATTCATCTTTATGAGTTCAAATGCAGCCTCAGATACATTAACAAGTCACTTAACTCTTGTTTACTTCAATTTCCTTATCTGTAAAATGAGTTGGAGAAGGAAATAGCAAACAACTGCAGTATCTTGCCCAAGAAAACCAAGTGGGGTCATGAAATCAGATACCACTGAAAAATGATTTAAGAATAAGAAAACTGGAGAAAAACAAGATTATGTAATGATCAACTGTGATTGACTTGGCTCTTTTCAAAAATGAGGTGATCCAGGACAATTCCAATAGACTTGTGATGAAGAAAGTCATCTCCATCCAGAGAGTCCTGTTAAATGTGGATCACAACATTGTATTTTCACTTTTGTTGTTGTTGTTTGCTAGCTTGTTTTTTTCTTTCTCATTTTTTCCCCTTTTGATCTGATTGTTCTTGTGCAGCATGATAAATATGGAAATATGTATAGAAGAACTGAACATGTTTAACCTATATTGGATTACTTGCTGTCTAGAGGAAGAGGAGGAAATGAAGTGAGAAGGAGAAAAATTTGGAACACAAGGTTTTGCAAGGATGAATGTTGAAAACTATCTTTGCATGTATTTTGATAAATAAATAGCTATTATAAAAAAAGAATACTGAAAAAAGTGATGAACATGTTAATGATGTACATTAGACTTAAAACTATGTTGTACATACATTTCCCTCCTCCACAATACAGGTTAGACCTTTTTGTTCCTATTTGATTTATATAGAATTTTGAACTTTGAGGCACTCGAGATATTATCTAATCCAACCTATGTTCAGTATAGCAATACCGCTATAGCATCCCTGGAAAATGTTTTCTAGCATCTGTATAAAAATTTTTGTTTTATTCTCTTCTAATCTGACTGTAAGCTCCTCAAAAGAGCTTCTTTCTCTATTTTTACATTTGATGCCTAGGACAAAGGGGGACATAGAATAGATGATTCAAAAATATTTGTTTTTAATTGAATCATGTACTATGTTGCCCTGAAGGACACAAACCTACCAGTCTGTCCTAAGAATCCTGAGCCATAAGGAGATGAAGAAGCAAGGCCAAGGCTGCCTGTTTTGCAGGATTTTTTTTCCTATGCAGCTTCCATATGGACTATAAAACACATTATTAGTATGCAGCTGACAAACGGGCAGTTACCATGGAACTGAGAAAATTGATAGTAGCTGAGCCTCCGGTGGATTCTGCTGTAGTCACCAAGTATCTCCCTCTTCATCTGACTGATTGGCCACTGAATGCTTCCTTGTATGGTCATTCTACCAAGTTATTTACACTTTATTATTTTTTTGGTCAGAAAAAAAGGAGGAATGAAGAATTTCACGTTTAATCTATATTGAATTACTTGCTGTCACATATGTAACATATATAGGACTGCTTGCCATCTAGGGGAGGGGGTGAAGGGAGGGAGGGGAAAAATTGGAACAGAAGAGAGTGCAAGGGATAATGTTGTAAAAAAAAATTACCCTGGCATGGATTCTGTCAATATAAAGTTATTATAAAATAAAATAAAAAGAATTATTTACTGTCTAGGGGAGGAAGGAGAAGTGGAGGGAGGGGGAAAACACAAAGTTTTGTGAGGGTGAATATTGAAAACTATCTTTGCATGTATTTTGAAAAATAAAAATAAAAAGCTATTAATATAAAAATTACATCCTTCAGAATTTAAAAAAATTGGAGGAATGCTTCTATAGTGTCTTTTGAACCATTTGTTCTAATTATGTAAATGTTATAGGCAAATCCTACATAACATAATAGCTATACTCTTGAAAAAGCTACATGTGATTTAAACTGACCTCTACAAAGCATCTTCTTCCCATTACTTTATATTATGCCTTCAGAGTTAATTTTTTTTTTCCTCTTCATCTCCATTAGGTTCCATTTCTGACACATACTGGCCACATAGCTCTGGGTAAATCATTTAATCTTTCAGAGTGTTAATCAATCCTCTAAAACTATTAAATTGAAAAAAATGCTGACATGTTGATAGAGAGAGTTTCCTCATATGGAATTTCCCTATACCAATAAAATCACTGGTCCAGTTCCTATCCCTCATGCCACAAGATGGAATTTGCTTGATGCTCACATCTCATCAGAACCCTCTGTTTCTCTGATTGGATTCTTTGATGGAAAGAGCAAAGCCATGAGCTCTGGGTTCTCTATTTATAAAGGGGGTTCATGGAAACTGAGTGGATGCTTATCATTTGGGGATTAGCTGATATGTGATAATATATGAATATAATGGAATATTATTGTTCTATAAGAAATGATGAGTGGGCTGATTTCAGAAAAACCTAAAAAGACTTACATGAACTGATGCTGAGAAATGAGCAGAACCAGGAAGACACAGCAAAATCAAGATCTCTGATATCTCACTGCAAATGACTGTCTCACTATGGATCCTTGGTTTTTGTGTTTGTAAAATAGGAGGATAATACTATTCAGCTTCCATTTCATCTTCTTCACAGAGATACTGGGGGATTAAGAAATAACAAATAGCAGGTCTGAAAAAAATGTTTCTCACACTGCAAAACTGCCCCAGTATTTCATGACCTGTGGTTAATATTGTTATAATAAAGTTTCAAGATTGAATTTAGTGACATTCCTAGTTGTAGGCAAAGTTCAAATCATTAGTTCAATTTTTGGAGGATAATTAGGTCATAGGAGGATAAATGTAGAGTTGAAAGAAACTTTAGAGGTTATTTAGTTCATCCCCTTTGTTTTATAGATAAAGAAGCTGAGGCCTAGAGAAGTCTGTAGCTCATTGGGACCATATTGCTTGACCTTGTGGAATAGGGAAGAAAATAACAGAAAAACACTCGATTCTTCGAAGATAAGATTTCCAGAATACTCCAGAAAAGTTCCTGGTAGAAACTGCTTACATCATAGAAAAAAGGCAAACATCCCAGACCAAATATGAGCTGTCCTTCTTCCCACCCTTTTGTTCTGAAAGGAAATGCTGAGAGACAGAATTTTTTTTAGTGACTCCACCTGGCATCAGCATATATAAATCACTCAGCCTCCATGAAGAAGGAAAGAAGAGAAAGCATTTTCCTCTAAACAATCATAAATTAGTGCCCCCAAATAAAATCTGGAATAGCAGAAATAATAAAAAGACAAGGTGAAACACTCTTTGTAGCCAAGAAACTTGGATGATTAACAGTAAAAATCAATCTCATTCAAGTAAAAGGGAAGCAGAGTCCAGGCCTAGAAGGATCTCAGAAATTCAGCAGGAGATCCTGAATTTCAATGTGGTGGAACAGGCTTTTTTTTTTTTTATTATTATAGCTTTTTATTTATAAGTTATATGCATGGGTAATTTTACAGCATTGACAATTGCCAAACCTTTTGTTCCAATTTTTCCCCTCCTTCCCCCCACCCCCTCCCTCTCCATGGCAGATTGACCAATACATGTTAAATATGTTAAAGTATAAATTAAATACAATATAAGTATACATGTACTAACAGTTATTTTGCTGTACAAAAAGAATCGGACTTTGAAATAGTGTACAATTAACCTATGAAGGAAATAAAAAATGCAGGCAGACAAAAATAGAGGGATTGGGAATTCTATGTAATGGTTCATAGTCATCTCCCAGAGTTCTTTCCCTGGGTGTGGCTGGTTCTGTTCATTACTGCTCTATTGGAACTGATTTGGTTCATCTCATTACTGAGAATGGCCAGGTCCATCAGAATTGATCATCATATAGTATTGTTGTTGAAGTATATACGATAATCCTGACCTTCTGAGCAAATAATTTCATGACATAAGAAGGGTAGAAAATACACTGCTTACTACTGCTGTTTCCTAGTTTATATGCTTTTATGGACACATGTTTTCTAATTAGACAATCATTTTGCATGGAGTAAGAAAAAAAATTCCCATTGAATTCTGTGATCCAATGCACTCCCACACATCTTTCACCATCTCAAGCCACAAGTGCATTCTTAATATTTATTTCCCCCACATCCATATCTTTATTTTTATTAAATAGTATTTTATTTTTCTAATTACATGTAAAGATATTTTTCAATATTCATTTTTGTAAGATTTTGAGTACCAAATTTTTTTCTATTTTCCTCCCTCAACCCCACCTCAAGACAACAAGCTAGATGATACATACACATACACTCACATACATATATATGTGTGTGTGTATATATATATATACATATATAGACATGGATATATATATCTACATATATATCCATGTCTTTCTAATCATATTTCCCATTAATCTCCTCTTTCAAAATTTTAACTTTTCCCTTTCTCCTGGTTTCTTTCTTACTATTTTCAACCATACCCAAGTCCCATCCTAAAAACATCCCTTCATCAGACCTTCCCATTGACAAATTCCTTGAAAAATCTGTCTACACTCATTGCTTCTTCTCTCTCATCCCCATTCTTCAGCCTTTGCAATCCAATTTCTGACCTATTACTTAACTGCAACTGCTCTCTCCAAAATTATCAACATTCTCTTAATTGCTAAACCTCAGGCCTCATCCTACTTTATCTCTGCTACAATTGACATAACTGTCTACCCTTTCTTCCTTTATACTTCTTCCTCTCTGAATTTTTTGTACCACCAATCTCTTGATTTTTTGTTGACTTATCTAATCACTCATCTTTCTTCTTCATTGACTTTATAGCATGCTTCCTAATTATGGATATTCTCCAATATTCTGTTCCAGCTCATCTTTTCTTTTTTCCCTACCTTTTCCCCAAGTTATCTCTCGATAACTTTATAAACTCCAATGGATCTAATAATCCTCTACTTTTAAATGAATTAAAGATCTATGTATTTATTTCCAGGCTTTCCCCTGAACTTCAGTCTTATATCAACAATTGCCTGTTCAACATTTCAAACTGTATGTCTCAGAGATACTTTAAGCTGAAGATATTCAAACTAAACTCATCATCTTTTATCTTAAACATACTCTTCCTCCAAATTTACCTATTTCTGTTGATGGCACTATCTTTATCATCTACGTCATCTTTGACTTCTCACTTTCCTCCTTTTCACATGTCTAATTAATGGCCAAATTAAATTTTTTTTGTCTCCACAATATTGCTTACATCTCATCTCTTCTATCTACTCACATAACTACCATCTTAAGCCAAGTATTAATTATCTCTTAGTATTTTACCAGTCTCTTACTTGGTCTTCCTTCCTCAAGTCTCCCACTAGTCCAAACCAGTTTATGCCACATACTGCTGCTAAATTGATTTACTTAAGTGCAGCTCTGACCATGTTACACTCATATTCATTCAATTCCAGTGCCTTCCTTTTTTCCATAGAATAAAATATAAACTCTGTTTAGTTTTTAAAGCCATTTACAACCAGGGACCTTGGCAGATGAGTAAGTTTGAAAGCATTCTCCCTACATTAGAGATGAGGAAACTGACAGCCAAGTTAAGTGACTTCCACAGCTTAGTTAATGACACATCTAGGACTGAGAACCACATCTTGAATTGTAAGCTCTGCACCAATCCACACTGTCTAATATTCCTTATTGTCATTGTTACAATAAAGTTAGAAATAACTCAATGGCTCTAATTAGATTTTCAGACTTTTTCTTATAACCATAGATCTTTTATTTATTTATTTTAATAGCCTTTTATTTACAAGTTATATGCATGGGTAATTTTACAGCATTGATAATTGCCAAGCTTCTTGTTCCAATTTTTCCCCTCATTGCCCCCATCCCCTCCCCCAGATGGCAGGATGACCAGTAGATGTTAAATATATTAAAGTATAAATTAGATACACAATAAGTATACATGACCAAACTGTTATTTTGCTGTACAAAAAGAATCGGACTCTGAAATATTGTACAATTACCCTGTGAAGGAAATAAAAAATGCAGGTGGACAAAAATAGAGGGATTGGGAATTCAATGTAATGGTTCTTAGTCATCTCCCAGAGTTCTTTCTCTGGGTGTAGCTGGTTCAGTTCATTACTGCCCTATTGGAACTGATTTGGTTCATCTCATTGCTGAGGATGGCCAGGTCCATCAGAATTGGTCATCATGTAGTACTGACAACTATAGATCATTGCTTCACAACCAAAATATGGGAAACAGTGATTAACTCAACTGAATATTCTTATATTATCCCTTCAGGCTAACCATTGCTTTTATACAGATACTACTAAATTTGTCCCTAATATATCGTAAGGCAATGGTGTCAAACCCAAATAGAAACAGGGTCATTGGAAAGATGAAATTAGAGAATAGCATTTCATTCAACTTTCATGCAATCTTACAAGTTTAAGGGTCCCAGGAAAGGATACCCTTATCAATGTTACCTCTTCCATTAGGATTTCAGATTTTCCCTATGATACATTAACACTTTAGTATAAATTAGTTTGGTCTCACACTGGAGAGATAACAGGAAATATCTTGTTCCATCTATTTCCTTTATAAATGAGGAAACTGCTACCTAGTCTTCTTTCTGATACACTCTGCTACCCCTCATCTTTTATTCCTCTCTCTTGATGACAGAAGGGTGGGAAAAGAGGAAGTAGAAAGAGAATTTGAAACATTAACTTTTTCACTTACTCCCTGTGTGTTTACATGAATAAGCCACAACTATTCTGTTTTTTCCTAATATATGTCAAGACAATTTTTAGCATTTTTTTTACAAAGTTTTGAGTTCCAAATTTTTCTCCCTCTCTCCCTCCCCTTCTCTCTTTTAAAAATGGTCATCAATTTACTATAGGTTATACATGTGCTATCATGTAATATATTTCCATATTAGTCAGAGTTGTGAAATAAATAGATTAAAAACATGAAAAAATATAATAAGCAAAGAAATATACTTTGATTTGTATTAAGAGTTCTTTATCTGGATATGAATAGCATTTTCCTTTGTACTTGTCTTGTATTATTGTATTGCTGAGTCATTCATACTTAGTCATTACACAATGTTGCTGATACTGTGTACCGTGTTTTCTTGGTTCTGAGCATTTCATTTTGCATCAGGTAGTACAGTCTCTCCACGTTTTTCTGAAATGTGCTTGTCATTTCTTACTGCAAAATAGTATTTCCTTACATTCATATACCACAACTTGTTCAGGTATTTCCCAATTCATGGCCATTCCCTTATTTTCCAATATTTTGCCACAAAAAGGGCTGCTATAATTATTTTTGCACACTTAGGTCCTTTTCTCTTTTTTATGATCTCTTTGGCATACAGACCTAGTAGTGGTATTGTTAGATCAAAGGATGAGCACAGTTTGTTTGCCTTTGGGGCATAGTTCCAAATATTTCTCTAGAATGGTTAGATCAGTTTACAACTTTCCCCAAAATGCACTAATGTTACAATTTTCCCATATCCTCTTCAGTATTTATAATTTTTCTTTTTTTTTTTTAATCAGTCTGATGGATAAAAGATGGTACTTCAGAGTGGTTTTAATATGCATCTTTCTAATCAAAAGTGATTTAGAGCACTTCATATAATTATAGAGAATTTTGATTTCTTCATCTGAAAACTTATCTGTTCATATCCTTTGACCATTTATCAGTTGGAAAATGGTTTGTAGTATTATAAATTTGACTCAATTCTCTACATCTTCGAGAAATGAAACCTTTGTTGGAGACACTTGCTGCAAAGATTGTTTCTCTCAGACAGCAAATTAAAGAGCAGGTGGGATCTCATTTAGAATTATTTATACCAATGAAATCACAAATCCAGTCCAAATCTCTGTTATACGTATATTAACCAAATGAGTATGGTGGTTTTAAACAGGTTAATAATCAGATTTACAAGAAATAGAAGAAAATCAAGCCTTTAAAAATGCTTAGAAGATAGAATTTGCAGTTAAGTGTATAGGAAGAGCTATGTCAATATAATAATAATAATAAATGATAATAACTAACATTTATATAGTACTTAATGTATACAGGAACTGTACTAAGTGCATTACAATTATAACTTTATTTGGTAATCACAACAACTTTGAGAGGCAGTTATTATTATTTTATAGATGAGGAAACTGAGTCAAATAGAGTTGAGTGACTTATCCAGTAAGTATCTGAGGCTAGATTTGAAATTAGGTCTTTCTGATTCCAGATCTGGCATCATATTATTTAGCTCATCACATGGCAACTTTTGGACCAAAGTGCCTTTTCTTGGACACAGATCCTCTAAATTAATTGTTTCTTCATATTAGAATGGAAGTTCCTTGAGATCAAGGACTTTTTTTGCTTTTTTATTTGTATTGGCAGTGATTGGCAGTTCAGCACCTTAAGTTCTGGGGGGAACTGAGAGACTAAGAGACTTGCCCAGTATTCTTGACAATATCTGTCTCCGGGGGTTTTAATGCAAGTCTCCCTGCATCTGAGGCAAGCAGCTAACTTTCTACTTACACCATGCTTCCTTTCTATATAGGTATGTATTTTTCCCCCATGGCAGTTGGGATTAAGTGACTTACCTGGGCAAGACATAACTAGGAAGTGTTACATATCTGAGATCAAATTCAACTCAGGTCCTCCTGAATTTAGGATCAGTGATCTATACAAAGTATCATCTAGTTGCCCCTCTATTTTTTAAAATATGTACCATAACAGGTCCACCAATTATAGATTACAATTGGGTCTTATAAAAGTCAACTTGAGAGGAAAGTACAACCTCTATTGCAACCACTATAATAATTATCATAGGGGTGGTGCAGTAGATAGAGTGGTAAAACAGGATACAGAAAAATCTGGATTCTAATCTGATCTTAGACACTGGCTAGATATATTGTCTCAGTTTCCTCATCTGTAAAATGGGGATAATAATAATGCCTACCTTTCAGGGTTGTTGTGAGAACCAAATAAGATAATTGTAAAGGGTCTAGTATAGTGCATGACTTAATAGTAAAAGTGCTATAGTAAATGTTTAAATAGTAGTAGTAGTAGTAGTAGCAATAGTAGTAGTAGTCATCATTGTAGCAGAAGTAGTATTCATGGAAAAATGAATCCTTAGAATGGTGAGTCTCTGGAAATCAACCCTAGTTTTCTCTCTGACTCATTTCATGACCCTGCTAAATAATTTAACTTTTTGGAATGCTTATCTCTTGCTTATCTGAGCAAAAGGTATAATTATCCTGAGTTACTTCACCACTATGGTGTTTAGATCATCCTCTGACTGTGCAACATATTCTGTATATATTTTATCTACCATTGTTACCTAAGGTCAGATAGTAGACTCAGAGCTTCTGATCTGAGAAGCTCTATGAGGTCTGCAACAAGTTTCATGCATCAATTTTTATTGAGGCCAAAAGAATGATAGAATCACAAATTCCAAATCACCCTCGTACTCAGGACTAGGACATAGAGACAGAGCTTCCTTGTCAATTTGAATGATTTTATAGTTAGAGGGTTCAGGTCAAGTCCTATTTCTATCATTTATTATTACTGTAATCCTGGACAGTTTATTTAATGCAATTTGTATCTCAGTTTCCTCTCATATAAAATGAATTTCTTCAAAGGTCTCCTCTAGCTCTAAATCTCTGATCTTATAATATGATTGGAATTGAGAAGAACAATCCAAATCAAAAACCTATTCTCACTTGTAGGAGTTTGATGAGATTCCACCTTCTTGCTCAAACTCTGGTTGTTTTTTTTTTTTGGCTAAAAATCAGAAACTAGTTCAAAGCAATGAAGATTTCCCATTAAAAAACAAACAAACAAATAAACCTCAAGGCTGTGCTCAGCAGCCTGAATGACAGACTGTTCCCTCACTGGACAATATTGATGAAGTCAGCAACATCTGCAGACTAAAATCACAAGTTTTATTTCCCTTGAAGTGCCCAAGGGTTGAGAAATGGAAAGGATATATTTTTAGGGAATTGATTTGGCTGAACACCAAATTGTGTCATTATAAGGAAGTGGCACTTGGATCACTGGAAAGATTCAGCATTAATCTTTAGATTATTTCAAAGCAGTCCACCAACTCATAGCATTGTCTCCATGTACTTGGAAACTCCAGGATAACTGATTTGCAAATCACAGCTGGAAACCAATCCAACAGCAGAATGAATTCAGCAAATATTTTCTGAGTAACTTCTTCATATTCAGCTCTATTATAGGTACTACTGAGATAGCAAATATGGAGAAGACAAAAATTCTGCCTGAAAGGAACTTAGAAACGGTACACAAGTATTAAAAGCCCTGACTCTGAGAATCCCTTTCTTACTTCTATGCCTTCTTTCTTGGAAATAGTACCTGAAACAAATGGTTTATGACAAATTTGTTCTCACCAGTTCCTTTCCTAGGCTCTCCATTCCTAATCATAGAATCTGAGAGTCAGAAAGGATCTTGAAATTCATGTGTAGTCAAGGCTGAGTGACGTGCTGAACAGTATGACTTTAATATTTTGAATTATTTTGCTTTTTTTTGATGGAGGGAACAGTACATCTCAGAATGATATTATTTATAGCCAGGGGTTACAGTTCTTTGGCTCTTGGGGCAGGCTATTTGAGGAACTGTTCTCTCCTGAAAGTGCTCCCAGACAATAATGATGGACAACAATTGATAATTTCCTTTTCTTGTGTGATATCATCTCCATAGCCTGGATCCTGGGCTGATGGGTTTCAATCAAGTTTAGGAGAAAAAAAGGTTTGTGTGTGTATGTATGTATGTGTATATGTATATGTATAATCTCAAGGGGGAAACAGATTAGGGCATCTGACACTTAAAACTTGTGAACCTGGAAGGATCTCTTCCAAATGGACTTTTAGAATACAGACAAGCAGGGCAAGTATTGGAACAGCTGATTTAATTTGAAGCATGTAAGACAATAACAAGCTAAGTTCAGCTTGTTATAGAGAGCCCTCTTTTTCTGTTCTTTATATAAGGATATTCCTATTCATTGGTGTTTGTAAAGTTCATAACAATAAAAAGGAAATTAAGACATAAAAAGCAAATGGATCCCAACTGTTCAAAGAGATATAAAGAATGCAGAGCAGGGAATTAAAAGACCTGAATTCCAAAGTCTACTCTTCGGTAGCTTAGCAGCTCTATAATCTTTGAAAATTATCTGTGCAGGTCAGTTTTTTCATCTGTAGAGTGGAAATATGATACTTCCCCTCTCTGCTTTTTCAGAGGGATTGTAGAAATACAAATAAGACAGCAAATCAAAAAGCTTTGAAAAATACATATTTCCTCAGTAGCTCATCTCCCTAAGTTTTCTCTCATCCTATCTCTGAATATTTATACTACTTATTTGGCACTTATATTGTTGTCTTGCAAAGCTAAATTTTTTTTAAGTTTTATTGATCTGTTTCATCTTTTCCAAGTAATTTTCCAACATATCTATCATCCAAAAACTGAACTTTACCAACTAGCAAAGAAAAACAGAAAAGCAGCTTTGATAACATATATAGCATTCTATACTTTTAGTCCCTCACCTCTATAGAGGCAAGAGAAGTATTTGATCACCCACTCTCCTAAACCAATCCTGGTCATTAAAATTCATCAGAGCTTAGTTGCTTTTCAGTGTTGTTTTCTTTTATATTTTTAGAGTTACTATACGTATATTCTTCTTCTAATTTAACATTTTATTCTGTATCAGTTAGTCATACAAATATTCCTGTGTTTCTATTACTTCCTCGGTTTGATTATTTCATATATTATTTCATTATGTAAATGTACCATGATTAGCTCCTTTGTTCCCCAATTGATAGGGTCCCACTTTGTTTCATTTTTCTTACTTTTTCATGTGTAGAAGTCACATCTGTAAATTAGAAAGGGCATAGATTGTCTTATTTCTCTTTGTGACCCCCTTTTTCCATAGCACAGTACTCTGCACAAAGTAGATTCTCAATAAAGACAAGTTAAATGAAAAATAAAGTAGATTATATGCATGTTGTTAGAAAAATCAGTTTGCTTTCATAGGGTACTTTATAAATAGGGCCCTGTTTCATCCTCATAATCATCCTGTATATCCATTGTACAAATATTAATGTCCTGACTTTATATGGGAAGAAACTGAAACACAGGGAGATTAAGTAATTTGCCTAAAATCACACAAATGGTAGAGAAAGGACTTGAATTCTTTCCATTTTCCCACATTGAATATTTCCCTGCAGAACTTCGCATGGAGGAAGAAGCTCTTGTTAAATGATATAGACATATTCTAATGAAAATGTGTGCATTAGAGTCCTGCAACCTGAGATAGATTTCCAAAGGTAAGTATACCATATAAGCCAGACAAAAAAACAAAAACAAAAACCAGGATTACTCACCAGGAAAATAAATAAAATAAAACACAATGGAAGAAGACCTCAATTTAAGGTGATTTTCTTTCTTTTCATGGTTTAACTTTAAAACATAGTTTCATGCAAGTCTTTTACCTGGTCATTCTCAGGCTCAGAAACCTACAATGTCTCACTATTGCCTACTGCATTGGAACACATGATAAGGACTTACAAGTTGACAACAGTGTTCATACTCCACAGTTTGGCATTCAAGTCCTACATAACCTGGCTCTACCCATGCTATCCAACATCCCACTCTTCTCCAATTCTCCAATATCCATCTTTTTTCTTATTCAGATCATTGTCATTATTTCCTTATGGCGTTATTTACATCTAATTATTTTCCTATCCCATTGCCATCATTTCCTTTCCATGCTCAATTCTAATTTAGCAGCTTCACTAATGCTATTACTCTCCACCCTTCCTCCACCCTTATGCTCTTGTAATTATCCCTTTTTCTATATTTGGGAAAATCCTTGTCATCTTCCAACTTCAAAATCAAGATTTACCTCTTACCTGTTGCTCTCCCTGACTGCTCAGACTTGTTTTCATCCTTCCCTCATCTGAACTTCCCCAGCACTTTAGGGTTAGGCTTTATAGTTAAGCACTTAATTTTCCTATAATTTCTTATAACCAAACGTTAACCTTATCTGCCCACTTAGACTATAAATTATTTCCATTTATTTATTTTTAAACCCCATACAGGCACTACTGGAGAGAAAAAGGCAAAGATCCCTGATTATCAATAAGTACTTATTACTGGCTAGTTTCTCTTACTAATGTCAACAGTAAGTCTCTGTTTGCAGAGGCAGGGGAAGATGAGTGTGAAACAATGCATATACTATGAGGCCCAGTTGATTTTTTGGTAAATTCTACTGGATTGCTTTTTTTTTTCCTTTCTTTTATATTCTTTGTAATAAAAGATAACTTATTGGGTATGAGAAGGGGGACTATATTGAGAAATGAAGGTGATGTAAAAAATAAAAGATGTCTATAAAATTCAGTTTTAAAAGGAATCCAGATTCCTCCTATTATTGATGAAGGATGGAAACAAATATTTATTAAGTACCTACTATGTGCCAGACAATATGCTAAATGCTTCACATTTATTATCTCATTTTACAATGAGGAAACTGAGGAAGGAATAAATTTAGGGATTAACCAAGATAAAAGTCATTAAGTGTGAGGCCAAATTTGAAATCACTTCCTAATTAGTTGGGCCATTTAATCTAGCCTAGTGTTGGACCATCTAGAGTCTAGTGTTGGACCAATTAGCTGCTTCAGAATTCCTGTTTGTGTATGGATTGGAATTGGATGGATTGGATTCTCTCTCTGTCTTGGTCTCTCTCTGTTTCTCTCTCTCTCTGTCTCTCTGTGTCTCTTTATCTCTTTCTGTATCTCTGTCTCTGTCTCTCTATCTCCCTGTCTCTGTCTCTCTATCTCCCTCTGTCTCTGTGTCTGTCTCTCTGTGTCTGTGTCTGTCTCTGTCTCTCTCTCTCTCTCTCTCTCTCTCTCTCTCTCTCTCTCTCTCTCTCTCTGTCTCTTTCTCTCTCCTCTTAGACAAGTAGACCAAGCAGAAAAATTTGAAAAACTAGAGATAACCTTTAATTGTGAAGTATCTCTGAAAGCACCAGCCCTTGTAGAATTACAGTTAAAAAGAAACCTGATCAATTATCTGAGTTCCTGAGAGACTTCTCTAATGACCAGGCAATGAGTTGATACCAAAAAAGAGTCTTCTACCCAATGTCTCTTGGCATCCATGTAGGGCTGGCTCTACAAGAGACTTTCTCTAAGTCAAATGAGGACATACAAAAGCTAGGGCTGAGGACAAAGCCAGTGGTAATGTAGAAATAAAAAAAGAATGCATCCAGATCATGTCTAGTTATGTTCACTTATTAAAGAGTTGTGAATGACATTGAAACCTTGGGTAAGATTGGCCTGGATAATCTTTGAAGTTCCTTCTAACTCAAATATTCTGTAAATTTTTCACTTGGTACTGACTCATTCAATCAATCAACCAGGATTTACTAAGTTCCTGATATGTTTCTAGCCCTGGGCTAGCAATTCTGGGAAGACAACAAAATATGATAAGCTTATATTTATTCAATTTATATAATGTAAAGTTAAGAAAGTTTTTATTTGAGGACATAAGACCAATATATAAGATATTACAAAAAAAAAAGATATTACAAAAAGACCAATTATAAGGGGAAAAAAATAGAACCAAACAAGATACAGAGAACATTACAAAATATAAACTAGGTATTTTTTATTATATAAGATTAAAAAGTTTTTGCACAAACAAAATCAGTGTAATCA
Organism: Antechinus flavipes; assembly: GCF_016432865.1. Lineage (NCBI taxonomy): Eukaryota > Metazoa > Chordata > Mammalia > Dasyuromorphia > Dasyuridae > Antechinus > Antechinus flavipes. The sequence goes on along the minus strand of NC_067400.1, from coordinate 335,024,831 downwards.
AAGTTAGAAAGAAAGCAAAAAACTAGGGAAATTTTTTTATACAGCAAATTATGTCTGATAAAGACCTCATTTCTCAAACATATAGAGAACTGAACCAATTTTATAAGAATATAACTCTCCAATCAATAAATGATAAAAGAATATGAACAGTTTTTAAGACAAAGGCTATCTAATTTGAAAAAAAAAGAGTTAAATCAGTAGTGGTTAGAGAAATGCATATTAAAATAACTCTGAGGTACTACTTCATGCCTATCAGATTGGCTAATATGACAGAAAAAGAAAAGGAGATTTGGAAAAACTCGGATACTAATGTACTATTGCTGGAGTTATGAACAGATTGAACCATTCTGGAGATCAATTTGGAACTAGATTCAAAGGGCCATACAACTACTCTTTATATCTAGCGATACCACTACTAAGTCTATATTCTAAAGAGTTTTTTTTTTTTAAGTGTGTGTTTGGAAAGAACTTATTTGTGTGTGTGTGTGTATACATATATATATATGTATACACACACACACAAATAAATATATAAGTAATATATGTTTTATATATATATATTTCTAGTCGATCTTTTTGTGGTGGCTAATAATTGGAAATTGAGGGGATGTCCATCAATTGGGGAATGACTATTCAGTCATTATAGCATATGATTGTAATTGAATATTATTGTGTTATAAGAAATGACAAATAGGATGCTTTCTGAAGAACCTAGAAAGAAGACATCTATAAACTGATATGCAATGAAGTGATCAGAATCAGGAGAACATAACAGCAATACTACATAATGATCAGCTGTAAATGACTTGCCATTTTCAGCAATACAGTAATCCAAGACAATCCCAGAGAATTCATGATAAAAATCCCTATCTGCCTCTAGAGAAAAAATTGATAACATCTGAATTGAGATAGAAACACCCTCTTTTTCACTCACTCAATTTCCTTCCTTCCTTCCTTCCTTCCTTCCTTCCTTCCTTCCTTCCTTCCTTCCTTCCTTCCTTCCTTCCTTCCTTCCTTCCTTCCTTCCTTCCTTCTCTCCTTCCCTCCTTCCTTCCTTCCTTCCCCTTTCTTTCTTTCTTTCTTTCAAGTTTTCTTCCACAAAATGACTAATGTGGAAATGTTTTACATGATCGCACATGTTTAACCTATATCAGATTGTTTACTGTCTCAGGGATCCTTAGTTCAGAGAGGGGGAGAAAAGGGAAAAAGTGATATAATTTTGAAACTCAAAACTTAAAGAAAAATGAATGTTAAAGTTTTTTTACATGTAATTAGGGAAAAATATTTTAAGACCAGTTAAAATAGAAAGAACATTAGAGTTAGAACCCCAGCTCTCTCTGCCTAATCTTTATTTGAGTTTCTTCATCTGTAAAACGGGGATTAAATTAGATACCTAGGGCTCCATCCAAGTACAAATACTATCATCTCCTATAATAGGAAATTATAATAGGAAACAATTCATACTTCATGAAAAACATTTTTAATTCATAAATTCCCAAATCATAACAACAGATGTTCGTCATTCTCAATTCTTACTCCCATGCCACATATCCAAGCACTTCCCAAAACTTGTCAATTCCAGTTAATGTTTCTCACATCTATCCATTTCTTTCTACTCACACTAAAGCTACACTAGGCCCTCATCATCTCTTGACTAGACTGTTAAAATAGTACTCTAACCAATTTCCTTGCATTTAACCTCTTCACTTTCTAATCTAGCCTCCACATAGCTTCCAAATTGATAATCCTAAAACAGAGATCTGACTGTGTCATTCCCTTGCTTAAGAAGCTTACATGGCTCCCCATTGCCTTTAGAATGAAATCCAAATTCTTCCATTTGACATTTAAATCACTTCACAATCTGGCTGTAGGCTTTTAATCTCTGTTGTGTCACTGACCCTTCGGAAGTTTGGTAAAGTCTATAACCATTTTTCATAATAATGATTTTTGATGCATAAAATAAAATATATAGAATTGTAAAGAAAACTAACGAAGCACAATTGGAAATAAAATGATTTTCCCTACCTAAGTTCACCTACTCCTGAGATCTACCTATGGCTCCTTGGGAGTCTGTGCAGATTAAAAATCTCTGCTCCAGCCTATTTTTCTAGGCTGATAACATATTATTCCCCATTCTAAACTCGCCATGATTCCAACCAAACTGTCTTTTTTGCTGTTCTGAATGTACAACATTTCATCTTTTAATGTCATGCTTTTGTCCAGGCTGCCCCTTCCTGATCTTTTGTTCTCTTTCCTCACTTTTCAGAATTCTTAATTCTTTTCAAGGTTTAAATGCCATTTCTTTCAGGCTGCCATTCCTGATTTCCTTCAGTCTATGACCATGTGTTTATTTTGTCTATACTCTATATTTATTTATCTGTAAACTTGCTATATTCTCCACCATTTTAAATGAGTAAAATGTAAGGTCCTTGAAAAGTATACCTACTTTATTTTTGTCCCCAGAAGTTAACACAGCACAGAGAACATAAGCGATCTTTAATAAGTGCTTACTGATTTAGGTACCATGAAAATGGTAAAAATTATGCTAAAGAGAAATCATATAATAATAGATTCAGAGCTCAAAGGAGACTTCCAGGACACAGTCTTCCAACCCCTCCATTTTACAAATAGTCAGAACTCTGCATTGTTCTAATCAACCTCATCTCCTCTCAAAGACAGAATTTATGCACCAGCTCACAAATAACCCCCTTCAACTGTCTTCCTCTAGAAGAAAAATTGCTCCTACCTGCAGAAATAAAACAGATGAGGTCCAATCAGCTGGGTCCCATTTGCCTTCATTTACTTTTAATCTTGTATTTCTATTGTCACAGACGGTTGGTTACCTGTCTAGCCAGTCATAGCAATACATATATATATATATATCTATCCTGGAAGGACACACAAGCTATTTCCCATGCTAATAAGAAGTCATGGGTGTCAGTCTCCTCCCACGGGAAACAGAAATAACCCTGACTAAGCAAGGCTTGACCAGAGATACTGCTGGATCACAGGGAACTGCACAGAGCTGGCAGCAGCTGTTGCTTCCCATGCTTGCTTGGGAAGGACCAGGCTTCCCCCTGCAGCTTGCTTCTAGTCCCAAGGGTTGTTTTGTTGTTTTTGTGTTCTTATTGTTATTTTTTTCCCAGCACATCCCCAGAGTCTGCCACAGACTTCATTTGCAGCTTAGATGCTAGACTGATTCAAAAGGCATTGAAGGCAGAGCTCTCCAAGAAGAGAATACTCTCATAGTAAATTTCAGAGGGACCAATGATTATAAGTCATCATGACAATAGTCACCATCATTCCATTTAATAAACATTTACTAAGAATCAACTCTGGGCAGGGCACTCTGTTAGATACTAAAAATACAAAGATGAAAAATGACTCAGTGACCGTCTATCCTTAAGGAGTTACTGGCAGGAACACAAGATAGACACAAATAAAGAGGACACAAAACAGAACGTGGTAAGGGCAAAAGAGATATCCCGAGTAGTAGGGGAGATCTGACATGGGAGATAGCATTTCCAGGTGGAGGGGATAAATTGGGGCACCTGGGGCTTAAAAGAAGAAAGGGAGGATTTCAATAAGGGGAGATGTAAAAACAAGGGCATTTCACACATGAACAGTGATCTGTGAAAATACACAGAGATGGAGAAGACAAGATGAGATCAGAGGAGAACCTAGTCTGGGCTAGAATATATCAATAGTTTGGTTGGAATATGAAGGTTGGGGAATACAAACTAAGACTGGAAAGGGAGATCAAGGCCTTAAATGCTAGGCTGATGTGGTCTAGGAGCCCTTACCATTTACAAAGTACTTTTATATCTATCTGTCTATCTGTCTGTCTGTCTATCTCTCTATCTATTATCTCATTTAAGCTTCATAGCAAGGTGAGGTAGACAGGGCAAGGGTATCATTCCTGCTTCATAGATGATGATAATATTGGCTGAGTTGCATAACTACTAACAGGAAGTGCTGAGAATGAGAATTTCATAAGGACAGAGAAAGTATTTTTGTCTTTTCCCCCCTGTACCTATAGTATTGAGCACAGTGTACCTGTTAGTCAACAGCATTTATTGAATGTTTACTATGTATCCAGCACATAATATGTGGTCTGGCAAGGATTCAAACTTTCTATCCACTACATTTCTACTCCCTTCCAAGAATCTCATTATTCTTATGACTGAACAATATAGTCATTGGTCTGGGATTTGGTCAGGCTATTACTTCTTTCTTTAAAAAGCCAGTGTAGATAAAGAAACATTTGCATTGGCCCATGGCAATTTGCTATGTGATTTTGAACATATAATAGTTTAGCCTCTCCAAGCCTTACCTATAAAATATATGTGGGTTAGTTATATATATATTAAGCACCTATTATGTGCCAGGCATTGGCAATCAAGATGATCAATCAAGAAATTTTGCTATGCATTGGAGATACAAATTAATCAACAAATGCTTATTAAGCATCAATTCTGTGCCAGGAATTCTGCTAAGGAATGAGAATAAAAAGAAAGTTGAAAGATAGTCCCTACCCTCAAAGAGCTCCCAGTCTAATAAGAGTGATTTGAATTCAGGAAGATGTTATCCAGACTTCAGACCCAGTGATCTATGCATTGAACCACCCAGCTGCCCCCAACCCCACCTGGAACATACTTAGTGTTTAATAAGTGCTTGTTGATTGACTGATGTTATAACATCATAATGCTTCTAGGATTCCATTTTCTCATATGCAAAAATAATCATCCAGATCTAATCCATAGTTTCCCAACCCCATGAATTAAACAGAAACATATGATTCTTTATAGATACGACATCTCATGACAACCACTTAGAGTGGTTCCGCTCTTAGGGTAAAATGTTTCTTCACCATAAACTCCTATCCAGACCACCACTCTGCTCTAGATAGTCTAGACTAGCTCTTGTTCAATATAAAAGGGCTTTTATTATACTCTGAAAAGAAGTCCTTTGGGAAGTCCTTCCCAGGGGGACAAATTGGTAGTACTCAACATTAGCATTTTATAGTTCCCTCACATAGATATATTAAAATTGTTTTTGTTTAGAACTTCTAATCTCTCAGGCATTGAGGTTAGTTTATAGGATAGAAAACATGGAATCCAGTTCCTTAGTTTTTAACGCTCAAATGTAAGCTCCTGGAGGGCAGGGACTGTCTTGCTTTTTTGCTTATATTTGATTCTCCAGAGTTTAGCACAGTGTTTGGCACATGATAAATGCTTATTAAATGTTTGTTTCCTTCTTCCTTTTTCTACAGATTAAAAAAACAGAAACAGTTCAAAATAGCAATTGTCACATAGGTAGCTAATGTCTAAAGTACTCAGATCTACTTTGACTCCCAGATGAGTGTCCTTCCTAGATGTGTGATTCTGGGTGAATCACTAACCTTGTTTGCCTCAGTTTCCTCAATTGTAAAATGAATTGGAGAAGGAAATGGCAAACCACTCCTGTATCTTTGCTAAAAAAATTCTAAATGAGGTCACAAAGAGTTGTGCATGACTGAAATGATTCAAGAACTCTTTATGTAAAGTTCAGTGTCTCACTGATGTTTGGTTAGTAAATTGTCCTGTACTAGATTAAATGATATATACAAAAGAAGTAGAAAATACCATTACTATATGTAAAGATATGCTGGTAAATGTTTAATAACCAATTCACTTAAGTTTAAACTACATTATTAATATTTTCTCTTAATACATTTTAAAAGTTTAAACAATTAACAAAGCAAGTCCTGATTTATAACACTTGCTGATAACTAATGTATAAATGCTCATACTGAAAATTTACCAACCAGTTTCTGCACAACCCCTAACCTACGTCCCAGGAGCTTACTGTCTTGATAGAAATAGAAGACATAAATACCTAAAATAGTTTTTATGATTCTGAGTTAGCCAACAACACAGAGTAATATATTATTAAATGTTAATTATGTTGTTCTAACAATAAATCAGGAAGGGAGTGTTGGGTGTAAATTAGAGTAGCCAAAGAAGGCTGTGGGGAGGAAGTGAGTTTTGAGTTAGGCCCTGAAAGATGACAGATTTAGATAGGGAATAACATAGGCAGCACTGACTATGGCAGCCAGTACAAATGAAGTGCAAAAAGAGGCAAAAATTTCCTGCCCTGAAGGACCTTACAACTTGCTGAAGATATCATCATAATATGGGACAGGGCAGGAGAAGGGCTGAGTGAGTGGCATCCACACACACAGCGAGTACATACATACATATATATGTTTAAACAAAATAGAAGGTAAATTGTGGAGAAAGGCAGTACCAGCAGAAGGCATCAGGCCAGGCTTCATGTAGAAAGTGGTATTTGACCTGATCATCATCATTCAGGTCCTATCTTCATTCAACTATGAATAGTTGGTCATAGTTTAGATCTCAACATCTCACAGAAGTGCACACACACACACACACACACACACACACACACACACATACACAGAGAACTATTTCATTTTCATCATTTTGAATTCAGAAATTTCTTTGATCACAATTTCCTGTTTCTTCATTTCCCCACTGCTTCTTCCTCCTAAAATTGTTCTTTATTCTCATTTCAAATTCTACTTCTTCCTGATCACCCCAGTCCACAAGGATCTTGGATGTCAAAGTGACCTTCCAAAAATAAAAATATGGCCCTGCCACTTCCACCCTTGATAAAATCCACTGGTTCTCTATGACCTCTAGAATTAATGTAAACTCCTGTAGCATTTAAAATTCTTCAAAACCTGGTCTCAAGCTATTCTTCCATTCCTATTACATATTAATCCCCACATCTGTTATCTTTCTTTCTTTCTTTCTTTCTTTCTTTCTTTCTTTCTTTCTTTCTTTCTTTCTTTCTTTCTTTCTTTCTTTCTTTCTTTGTTTCTTCCTATACATGTATGTATGTATCTATTTATGTTTCTGTCTACTTTAATCCTGTTAAAGTAGCTTCCTTGATGCTTCTCATCTATGATAATTCTATCTCCCACCTTCATGATTTTGCCTTGGCTATCCTTAAAACCTGGAGCACATACCCTCCCCATCTGTCAGAATACTTAGTTTCCTTCAATGATCAGGTCAACAATTCCTCTCTTCCTCCCTATTTTCCTAGCTTATCACCCTTTACCTGGACTTGCTTTCTCCCCCTCCCCTCCCCCCCCTTTACAATCTTTATCCATTAGTTAACCTATTCAACCATGTATTGTCCTTTCCACTTCCTTGACTCCCTTGACCTTTTGCCCTTCTAACACTCAGGAGGAGTATTATTCAATCCTGAGTCATTCCAATGATCCATCATCTACCTTCAAGCTATTGAAAGCTACTGAAAGAAGTTATGAAACAGTGCTGATTGAGCCCACCACAGACCCATATCATCTGAGCCTCAAAGAACCCTTACTGATGTGCAACAATCCTTTTATTCTTCTCTGGCCAGCACCTTTCTCCCAGAAGCTGTTTTAAACCTTCTCCCTAATCTTCCAGTTCCACTCCCAAAACTCTGCTCTCTTTCAACGGATAATTTCATCTCCTGTTTAAGCAAGGAAATCAAGATTGCCTTTCATAAGCTTCTTCATGTTTCCTAAGCCACACCTTAAAAACCTTTTTGTATAGTTGCCCATTCTCTCATCTTTTGTTCCAGTCAATTAATAATCATGCATAAAGTACTTACTATAGGTTAAACTATGGGGATAGCAAGGTAGAAAAATAAGATCCCAATCCCCCAGGTTCTCAGATACTAGTATGGGAAAGACAGCATGCAAACAACCATGAAGATGAGGGAGCCCATCCCCTTCTTTAGATTAATGCCTCTCTTCTGGAACAATCTCCTTTTATTTCCTCATAGTGTTTATCCCATTAACTATTCTTTTTATTATCCTTAATCTCTCACTATAAGCTTTTTTCCTTCTGCCAACAAACATGTTCAGATATTCCCAATTCTTTAAAAAAAACCATCTTTTACCTATCCCTGTTAGCCCTTTGAACTATACCAGTCAATAAGTATTTACTAATTGCAAACTTTGTGCCAAGTACTATACATAGTAGGTGATGATTATGTGAAAACAAAAATAAAACCATGCCCACTCTCAGGAGACTTATATATACGTGTGTGCATGTAGTTTTTATGTTTTACAGAAACATATAATTATATTTATACTTAAATACATATACAATAAGATATGTAAAAATAGTTTTAATATATTATCCCTTCTAGATGCTTTTCATCAATTACATATATATATACTTGTATATATAGTATACACATGTATATATAAATACCCAGACCTAAATATATACATGCATGCATATGGATATGTGTCTGTATGTGTGGTCATTCAGTTGTTTTATGTTTTGTTGGACTCTTTACAACACCATTTGGGGTTTTCTTGGCAGAAATATTAGAGTGGTTTGCCATTCCCTTCTCCAGCTCATTTTACAAATGGGGAAACTGAGACAAACAGTACTTGCACAGAGTCACACAATTAGTAAGTATCTGAGGACAGATATGAACTCAGGAAGTTGAGTCTTCCTGACTGTAGGCCTGTATCATTGCATCACCTACTCTGCTGTGTTTTAATATTGTTTGACCATCCACTTCTCTTTCTTGGACACTGTTTCCTCCCAGTTTTCCTTCTGCTTATCTGACTGCTCTTTGTCAGGCTCCTTTGTTCATTTAGCTACCACTTAACTTTTCTGAAGCTTGGCTTCTGAGTGGCCAGAATTAAAAGTTCTCTAAAGCTCTGTGACAAAAAGCCAGGGGAATATTTAGGCAAAAGAGGCACCTTTCAAATCATTTCCAGTTACACTTTCAGGTTAATCTAGACATAAGACTAAGTTTTGATAGCTTAATAATGATAATTATACTAATAATCTGAGGACTAATGGCTATTGGGACAACAAGGGTCAGGACTTTGGGGTACCCTGCAGATCCTAAAGCTACTCCTGGGCTCTAATTCTCTAGATTTTTTCTTTACAACTCTGGGTTTCCCATTTCTATCATCACTGTTCCCTCTGAGATGTGGACCCCTGTTGTTTCATCCTTCAGAGAACCCAGCTTGGCCCTTTTGTTAATCATAAGTCCTCCTTTGGGGATTGGGTGTGTCAGTTTAAGCTCATCCATGCTAAACTGCCTCTCTCTCTCTTAAGTCCCAGCTCCCAAGGAACAGATCCAGGCTTTGTTCCCCATTACTCAATATGGCTCCCAGGTGCTGAGAACAGGCAGATCTCTGTTTTGCCAACCCACAGGACAGTGACGGTGTATCTGGCACGTACCCTTCTCCACCTACTGAAGAGTGGGCCCTAGAAAACATTCTAAGGAAGATAAGGGTCACCTCAGAAGAGGGAGGCTAATCTTGGAAGCAAGAATGTTGGAAGATTACTGCAATTTTGGCCTTTAACAACACCCTAAGCCTGAGGCAGGGATTATAGGCAGGTAAAGAAAAGAAGTTTATAACAAACCTTACCAGTCCATCAAAGTCCATCTTGGAACCTTGCAAAGGACTTTGGTTCTGTAGTCAGAGGAACTGGATTTCTATTTTGACCCTATTACTCTCTAGTGCTGTCTCTCTCTAAGGCCATCTCTCTAGGCTGCTCTCCTATTATTAGCTCTAGGGTTCCTTTAGCCAAAGATTCTGTCCCCAGTGAGAACCCATGAGGTACCCTCTCTGATATTCTATTTGGATAGAACTGTTTTTGTCATTTCTACATTCCTCATCATTCTAATCTCACACTGAATGACACAAAGTAATTGAAAACTCCTAAGCACTAGCAGGCCTTTTTTAAAAAAAAAATATTTTGGGAGAGAATGATTGACTTTATTCACAGATACTATAAACTTCTCATGGGTAGTGTAGAAATGAAATAAAAGCCATTTTCTGACAAGGAGATTGTAAATGCCTTTTGAACAAGAACTACTTTTCATCTTATTTTTGTATCCCTAGTGCTATACATAAAGTGGGTATATGATAAATGCTTGCTGGATTGGAATGGACAAACAATGGGTCTATGACCAGGTTCTGGGCTTTGATAGAAAAGATATCTAGGAATTATAGGGAAGCCTGCAAGTCACCTTTTGCACATCACAGTTAAATTATCTTTAATGGGACATGATCATGGGAGACTTTGTAGAGAATAGGTTTTAATGGATGAGAAAGTGGCTAATGTGTTCCAGAATACTAGTTAGCTAAAAACAAGAGGCCTAGTTGGGGGAATAGGGAATGCGGGAGAAGGAAGAAAGTAGGAGGAAGGAAGAAAAGAAGAACAAAAGAAGGAAGAAGGGAAAGAAAGAAGAAAGAAGGAAAAAAAGATTTAGATATAGCAAGTATTCATCAAGTCCAACCCACTCATTTGGGAAAGAAAAAAAAGAAAGAAAAGAAATACCATAAATCTATGATTTAGATATAGTTAGGACTTTATAGGTCATCTAGCACAACCCACTCATTTTTTTTTTTCAGATGGAGAAATAGGAGCTGAATAAACTGTTTAAGCTCACACAGGTATTAAAGAACAGTCAGAATCTGAACCTAGATGTGTTCATAGAGACTTTAAATCTAGATTTTTTACCTTTTCCCTAGAAACTTTCTGCCTGCAGGAAGTTTATCAATTGATAATTTCTCTCTACTGCCATCCAGGATTGCAGTAAGGAATTATCATTAAGGAATTAAAAAAAACTATTTTGACCCAAAAGATGCCAACAGAATCAACAACTTAAGTGAAACAGATGAATATTTACTAAAATATTAATAGCTAGAGTAGAGGAGAACTGGCTGAAGGATAGGCAAAGAGTGAAAAAGAATGGGGAGAAGTCTGATTATCTCCTGACTTTGAAGGAGTATTTGTTTCTGAACAGCCAAATGCTTGTTGCTTAAGGTAGTTCTTGTACCAGGTTGTACTTTATAATCTGAACTGACGAACGATGAGCCATCAAACTTCCTGAGTCAAGATTGGAGTTGAACTTTCTGGGAACCCTTACCTTACTCAAGACTGATTTGCAGCATTCTAATGAAAGAGAACCCCATTGTCTTGACTTTTGCCACTTCTCTTATGTAAGAGCTCTTTACCTAGGGGGTTCATGGATAAATTTCAGGAGGGTGGGCTATGAATTTGGCTGTGGAAAAATTACATTTTTATTTTCACTAACTTCTAATTGAAATTTAGCATTTTCTTCAATTATTAATTTAATAAACAATTAGCCTAAAAACAGATTCATAAGTTTCAGTAGTCTGTCAAATAATTCATTGAACAAACAAACAAAAAAGATAAAGAACACTTATTCTAATGGAACTGAACAGAGTAAAGTAGAGCTGGAGAAACGGAACTAAGCTTTAACTTCTCCAAATAGAAGGACGAGCTTGTGTATTTTTGCTCTTCTTTATTGTAGGACTCATAGATTAGAGGTGAGAAACAGTTCTTTCCAGAGCTAGCTGACTTTTCAGGAAAGCAGAGGAGACCATTATCTATTGGATACAATCTCACAGCTATCAAGAAGTCTTCTTCCTCTTCCTCCAACACACACGTTACCCTGCTTGGAACTTCTTTAAAGGAAAGCAGAGCCTTTCATGGCATAATCTGAGGTGTTTTTTTTTTTTTTTTAAAGTTTAAAATGTAAAGGCTTCTGGGAGAAAAACCATAGCTACTTTCACACTAAGGTATCAATAACTGATATCAAGGATTTCCTGAGTGTGAATAATGGGAGGGAAGGGAGAAAGAATAAGGGGATGTTGAGCAATAAAGAATTATTTCTAAAGAGGAAAACATATTATTTGACTACCTACTATAAGGCTGTTGTGAAGGACGTACTTTGTAAAACTTAAAATACTACTGAAATGTAATGATTATTATAAAGGGAGAACATTCCAGAGTAGGAACTAGTTTGGGAGGAAGTTGCTTGAGGTGACATGATCACAACTGTGAACTGTGATTAATAATAATAACTAATTGGGTTCTTTTAAGGAATTCACAATTCAGTTCAACAAACATTTGTTGAGACTAGCTAGCATAGAGAGCTGAGCTGGCCTTCCAATCAAAAGTACCTAGGTCTTTGACCTCCACTATCAAGTCACAATCTGACAATTGCAGAGAAGGTTTCAATCTGCATTGATAAAAGAAATTTCTCCAGTTTAACATTGTCTTAGACACAGAGTTGGTGCTTAATAAATATTTATTGACTGAAAAATCTACCATCACCCTCCTCCCTTGTTCAACCTCCCCCAAAACACAATAGACAACTATATGCTTGCAAGAGACTTTTCTCTTATTTGGTCCTTCATAACCTAGTTTCTCCTACCTCTCTAGTCTTCTTATAGCTTACCCACCCTCCCCTACCCCTGCCATGTACTCTGTGATTCAGTGACATTGGTCTCCTTACTATTCTAGAACAAGATGCTCAGAGCATCTTCCCTCCCTCACATCTCACATAAAATCCCACCTTTAAGGGAAGCCCATCCATTCTTCTTCATTCTTGTGCCTTCCCTCTGTTGATGATTTCCTATTTACCCAATATATAGCCTTGAAACATTTATTCATCACCTACTATGTGCCAGGCACTGTGTTAAGAGCTAAGAATACAAAGAAGAATAAAAGACAATCCCTCACAAACTTGAAAATAATTATTCTATAAGCATAATAAAATTTTATGATTACTGAAGTCACTCAATGGATCTCCCTAAGTTTTCCTGGCTACAATTCTGTCCCTAATTTCAGCCTATACAACAGGAACTCAGACCTCGATTTTACAAGCCATTCTGGAGGCATTATCAAGTAACTAATCATTCACTGGCTGTGGTGAGCCAGACAATAATAAACAGGAAATGCTGATGTTATTAATGATTAAGATTTCACTTTATGGTCTTCCATAGGATGTGAGAGGGTGATTTAAGCCATCAATTTATTTAAGTAATTTTCTAGTAATTTCCTAGAAAGCTGACATTACTTTCCCAGTTAGCACTGGATGCCATGTCCTGGTTGGATCTTACAACAACAGTAATGAATTTAGAGTGGTATGATAGAAGGGGTGTGTCTAGCATTTATAATTCGCCACAAATTTCCTGGTCTTTACTTGGAGTTTGCTTTCCTTGGAGCATGGTACCTGAGCATGAATTGCATTTTTCCAATAAGATTAATGGGCATTCTAAAGCAGGAAATGAAATTGTATTTATGTAGTTTACTTTTGTAAAACAGTTTGTAAATATGATCTCATTATTCTCAGGACAACTGGGAAATAGACAAATTGGACTTTTTTGTACATTACCTAAGAGGTAGGTGTTATTTTGATCCCCATTTTACAGATGGAGAAGTCAAAATTTGTTATTTCCCCAGGAGTTATACCCTTGATAAGGATTTAAGGCAGGATTTGAACTCAGGCCTTTTCCTGACTAGATTCAGTGCTCTTGTCCCCTGCACCACCTACTTTACTCTGTGAGATCTAATATTTACAATAAAAGCCAAAAACAATAAACAGAGGCCTTAAAAAATACCTACAAGGGGCAGCTAGGTGGTGCAATGGATAGAGCACCAGCCCTGAAGTCAAGAGGACAGGAGTTCAAATCTGATCTCAGACATTTAACACTTCCTAACTGTGTGACCCTGGGCAAGTCAATTAACCCCAATTGCCTCAGGAAAAAAAAAAAAAAAACCTCCCGACAACAAACCCGGGACAGATGAAACCAGAGTAAGCTCTAGGAATAAGACCATATGAAATGATTTAAAATTCTGATAAAAAAGAAGACAACTATTGTATAACAACCCTCCATACTGAAAAAAAAAAATTGTAAACTCTAGAGAGAGAACTCATGAACTCTGTAAGAAACCAAATGGTAATTTTCTCACTTTTTTTTTTCTTTTTGAGGAAATATGGCTAGCATAGAAATATATTTTGCATGATTTCACATGTATAATCAATTGCTTGCCTTCTCAGTGGATGGATGAAGAGTGAGAGAAAGGCAGAGAATTTGGAACTCAAAATTGAAAAATAAAAGAATATTTCAAATAAATAAATAATAACATAAAATATTAAAGAAAAATACACACTTTTTGGAAAGGATTGTCTGAGTGATCTGACTGGTTGGTTGAATGATTTTAGACAAGTCACTTAGCCCTTCTAATTGCTGTTTTCCACAATTAGAGATATTAGTACCTGCCCTTTTCCCCTCACAGGATTGTTGTGAGGATTAAATGAGATGATTTATATAAAAGGACTCTTTGCAAATTGTAATGCACTATGCAAATGTAAAGCATTAAAAAGTATTAAGAAGCAGGAATAAACATGGGGTGCGTCCTAGTGAATAGGACACCCTTTATTTTTATTTCTCCCCCAGAACATTTAATACAGGGTTGGGCACTCAGGTGGTGCTCATTAAATACCTGTCCATTCAATTATTGACAAAGCTCAAGCGTGGGAAGAGAATGGCAATTTTAGTATTTTTGTTTAAGTCACTTCTCTATGATAATAGGGTAAATGTATGGCGAATTGTGGAAGTGAATCCTGAAATCCTAACACCTTAGACAAAGTCCAAGGCAGCAGAGCCTCCTCCCTTATCAATGGAGAATGGATTAGGTGGAAAATGAATGAGTGCAAAGTAATGGAGTGGTTTCAGGTCCACAAACTCCCCCAAATGGATCTAGAAAATGGAGGAGACTGAAACCTGATGGGAAAATATATATTCATATAGCTCTTACTATCAGTTGGGTGCTGTGCTAAGTGTTTTACAATCATTATCTCAGTTGATCCTCATAACAACTCAGGGAGGTAATTATTATCCTCATTTTGTAAATGAGTAAACTGAGGCAAACAGAGATTAAGTGCAGGATCACATAGCTAAGTAGGTGTCTCAGGCTGGATTTGAACTTAAGTTTTCCTGACTTCAGTTTTAGCACTCCATCCACTGTACCATCTAGCTACCCCTAGAAATTCAGAAAAAATTATGGTGAGTCATTTGCAAGCTCAGCTTGACATAGGGGGACCGACAATGAGATCTGTGGACACGTGATGAGACAGAGTTAAGAACACAACTTTGGAAGAGCACTCCAGTTCCCAGGCTCTGAACAGTGTTTCCAGTTCTGCTCTTGGAGGCCAAGTGGAAAAGGATTAATGCCTTCTCTGCATCACATCTTTTCCAGTAATTATCTCCTGAATGCTTCCCTATTGCCTACAAATATGCCCACATCTTCCCTATCCTTCATTTGATTCATCCATTCTGTTGTCATCCCATATGTCTCCTACATTTTGTGGCAACTTGAGAAGGCCTTCTACAATGGTTGCCTCCATTTTTTTCTTCTCTCACTCTTTTAACTCTGTAATCTGACTTCTACCTCATTATTCAACTAAAACTTCTCCCTCAAAAGTTACCTATTGTCTCTCAGTTGCCAAATCTAATGGCCTTTTCCCAGGCTTCATCCTTCCCAACCCTCTGTAGCTTTGACCTTTCTTGATATTCCTATTGAATTACTCATTTCTTCTTGATTTTCTTTTTTCTCTAAATTTTCACGACACTTCTTCCTCTTGGTTCTCCTTTTATCCATCTGACTGCCCCTTCTCGTTGTTCTTTCCTGGATCTTCAAGTAGGTTATATCCATTAATTAATTATGGATCTCTCAAAAGGGATGTTGAGGCCCTATCTTCCTCTATATTTCCTTTGGTGAATTTAACAGCTCCTGTGGATTCAATTCTCATCTCTAGACCGATGATTCTCTGATGTATTTATTTAGCCTTAACATCGCTGCTGATTTCCAGTCATATTTTCACATTTAACTGGATGACCTAGTAGACATCTTAAATGCAATACATCAGAACTAAACTAATTATATTACCCTTGAAAACTCCCCTTCTTCTAAATTATTACTATTATAAGCATCATCCTCTTAGTCTCTCAGATTTGCAATTAAGATGCCATCCTTTACTCGTTACTCTTTTTCACTTTCTGTATCCAATCTGTTGTCAAGACCTGTTGATTTTTACTATTGTGACATTTTTCTCATCTGACTCCTTTTCTTCTCTACTACTTCTTCTACCATATTGGTGCCAGCTCTCATTACCTCATGCCTAAACTACTGCAATGGTCCATTAGTTGGTCACTTTTCCTCAAGTCTCTCCCCTTTCCTTTCATCCTCCACTCAATGATCAGTAATCTCTACATGCAGGTCTGATCATGTCACACACAGATCTACATATATTTTATTTTGGGGAGACAACAATAGCTTTTGATTTTCAAAATACATGTAAAGGTGGTTTTCAACATTTACCCTTGCAAAACCTTGTGCTTCTAATTTTTCTCCCTTCTTTCCCTTCATCCCCATCCCTTAGACAGCAAACAATCCAACATATGTTAAACATGTACAATTCTTCTAAACATATTTTCACATTTATTACATGGCACAAGAAAGATCAGATCAAAAAGGGGAAAAAAATGAGAAAGAAAAAAACTAAGAAAACAACAAAAAAAGTGAAAAACTATGTTGTGATTCACATTCAGTCCCCATGGTTTTCTTTCTGGATGCAAATAGCTCTCATCATCCTAAGTCTATTGGAATTGGCCTGAATCACCTTATTGTTGAAAAGAATCACTTCCATCAAAGTTGATCATATAAATATATATATATATTTAAAAATCCAGTCTCTGCTTATCTCTTACAAGATTAAATATTAAATCCTCAGTTGGGGCTTCAAAAATTTCCCCCTCCCCCATTTTCAAAATTCTCCAATTCTGTAAGGGCAAAGAATATTGGAACTGGCTCTGCTCCTTAATACCCGTGGACTTTGGACTGGAGCTTTCACCTACTCTAAGACTCAAATAGGTTTTTTTTTTTTTTTTAAATATAGTGAGAGAGTGAGACAATCTCCATATTTCCTCCAGTTCCAAATCCTATGATCCTACAAATTCTGAACTCTGTGAAGTCTAGGGAAATATAGACTTAGTCCAAGAATAAGGAGTCCTAAATCCTTGTACTAATTCTGCCATTAAACTGAAATTTAGTTTTCCTCTGTTTGCTGCCCTGCCTACTTTTTAAGCCTATGAGAGATAAATTCATTGAGGTAAAAGAGCTTGGGGGGAAAAAATAAAAGTGCTTTTAGGAGTGCCTGGGATTAGCATTGTTAAGATTAACTGAAAGGGAAATCACCGAATCTGGAGCCATTGAATAATTTCCCCAACGATTTAGAGCTGACAATAGGCACAAGCTCCACCAATGGAGAAATTGTAGAAAAAAACCAACCCAAGATTTAGATAAGGATTTACTCCAATTTTAAGGAAACTCATAGCCCCACACAATCCTCAAGCAAGTGTGGAATGTCTCAGCAGAAATTAGGGAGATAGTGGGAAGTTCAGGGAATAGGACATCTTTAATGCAAGGGAGATTCCCTAGAGTGAGAGATTCTGTAAATCCCTCTTTCATTTTCCTCTCTTGAATCAATTCTGGGCCACAACTTGAAAACTCTTTGGACTTGCTTGAGCCTGCTCTCTCTTCAGTTAATGAAACAGTATTTTCAGTTCTAGGCAATTCATTCATTGATTGAATAAATATTTACTAAGCAATTACTAGATGCCCAGACCTGTATTTGAGATACAAAAGAAAAGACTAGTTTTCTGTCCTTCAGTAAGTTTCGATCTAATTTGAGGAGACTGCCTTTCAAGGAAGAAGTAAAGAACTATGGGTGTGGATTTTATGTATTCTGTCAGTCTGTTAGTTTTGTTAAACTTTTTTTCTTTGTTACAAGAGACAGAGGGTGGATAGGGTGAGGGGAAGAAGGTATGGTTATATATATTTTTTAAAAGGGTATTAATAAAACTTAATATAATAATTTTAAGAGACAACAACATGAAATATTTAAAAAATAATATATCATGAAAACTATGTATTAGCTGTTAAAAGAATAGTACAGGCAGTAAATTCTATAGGAGTTTAAAAGTAGAGAGAAATCACTGGAGGCTTTCTACAGGAGGTGTGGACTTAAAGCAGACCTTGAATGATGATTTTTATAAAATAATTTTTATTGCTGTATTTTGCTTTGATATTATCTGCATTTCATAATGAAACCATTTCTTAAAGTTAAAAAATAATAGGATTTTTAAAAAAATTCAACAAAACTGGTTATCCCATCAAAAATGTCTAATGGTATATATTCAGTATTTATTCCACATCCTCAGGAAAGGAATTAGAGGAGAGAATGTCTTCTCTTAAATGATAATTCTTACTCAAACTTTTTACAATGGCAAGTGACTTAATTAGTTTGACTCTGGGTCAGATACTTTTACCACACCCCAAGACTATTAGTTGCTTTGTGTTTTCACTGTCACGCTAGATGGAAGAGACCTAATAATCCATCTAGTCTGACCTCTTTATTTTATAGATGAAGAGACTGAGGTTCGTAGAGGGTAAAGGAACTTGTTCCAGAATCAGGGTCTTAATGTGAATTTTTAGATTCCACATTTAAATATTATTGTCAGGATTTTTTCTTGGCAGATTAGTTGCTCAATTGCCTAGTAAAATGTGATGCTCAGATAGCTCCCAACTTCTCTTAATGTACCTTATTGCTCTCCTATCTGCATCCTAATTCTTTCTTTCTTCTTCCCCTTCCCTACATTTTGCAGTTTCATGCCTGCACTTATCCCCAGACCTAGTCACATAGCAAAAGGAACAGAAAGACTTTCATACCAAGGGGTTTCTTTCCAGAGGAATTTGTGTTATAATAGAGCATTCTGGAAATAATAATAAAGCTGAAATCAGAGAAAAGAGTTTCTAATGTTTAAATTTTCAGCACTTTGATTTTATTTTTTAGCAAGGAGAGAGATGATTTTCTAGATGTCTCAGACACCCTGAAATTATTTACTACATAAAACCAACCTTGATTATTGATGACAGAAAGATAAAGGTGACCTAGAATGTTAAAGGATTATTTGTAGGATTGGGGCAGCAACTCTTTACAATATTGTCTAGAGACTGGATCCAGACCATGCAATGATTTCCAATTTCCCCCCAGGCCATCCTTGGATGTCTTACTATCAATAGTAATAACTTTGAAATACACAGATACACAGATACACAGAAGTGCTGGCAGAGTAGGGACATAAGAAACTCATATGCTCTCTCAGCACAGAGCTTGACACAGAGTTATCATTTAATAAATACTTTTTTTTTTTTTTTACAGATTTATTCCTTCATTTTCCTGACTCTTGAAGATAGAAGCTGTCCCCCGCTGAATTTCATTACAGAAGAATAAGAAGACTAGGGTTGGAATCACAGGCTTCGAAAGAATGCAAATACATTAAACTTGTTAAGTGACAAATGGTGTATGACCTATTTGTTAAAGATGAAGACTTGTTGGGAAAACTAGTTTCTTTTAACTCAGGCTTGATATAGGATTGCATTTTTCCCCTAGCCTGCAAATCTTAGTGATGCACAATTACTGACCCACCTTTTCTGTCTCCACATAGAGTTCCTTAGTTCTCCATTTGCTTTGTCTTAGTCTTGATACTCAGATAACCAACTCACCATCTCTGTCCATCTTCCTACTTACTTTTGTCCCCCCATGAGCTGACACTCTCCTAGCTCCAGCTGGCACAGCAGTCAGCCCTGAAAGTCCTCTGCCACCGTATCATGAGGGCTCTCAGCCATGTACCTGACTAATGTCTGCTTGTCCCATGCCTGAGTGGGAGCTCGGTGACAGAGGCCCCAAGATAAACTTAATCAATTTGAGACAAAGACAAAAAAAAAAAAAAATGAAGATACAGCGAAATTAGTCTTTTCACAAAATAGGATGACAACAAGCTCTTCTTGATTTTCAGTGGCTACAAGTGACAAACCCTATCACTGCAAATGCTGAGTATGAGAAAAGCAGATGAAAAATAAAGAAGAGAAGCAATAGTAAAAAGGAAAGTTAAAGAAAAAAATGTGGGAGAAGAGAGCAGCATACAGCCCAAGCAGTGGTAGGTTATAGACAGGGGAATGGGGATAGGGGAGGGAATATTCCTATGTGCTGAGCACTGTGCTAAGCACTTTAGAATACAATATCTCATTTCTTGTTTGATCCTCACCATAACTCTAAGAGATAGGCACTATTATTTTCCCCATTTTACAAATGTGGAAACTGAGGCAGACAGTGGTTAAGTGCTCTATCCAGAACTCTTTTTCATCTAGTGTAAGAGGGAAAGAGAAAGAGATAGAGAGAGATTCAGAGAGACAGAGACAGAGAGACAAAGAGAGAGACGAAGACAGAGAGAAATGGAGAGACAGAGACAGAGAGACAGACAGACTGAGACAGAGATAGAGACAGAGAGAGACAGAGACGGAGAGATAAAAAGAGAAACAGAGACAGAGAAAGAAAGAGAGACAGAGACAGAGAGAGACACACAGAGAGAGACAGAGACAGAGAGACAGAGAAAGAAAGAGAGACAGACACAGAGAGATACAGAGAGAGACAGAGACAGAGAGAGACAGAGAAAGACAGAGACAGAGAGATACAGAGACACAGAGACAGAAAGAGAGAGAGAGAGAGAGAGAGAGAGAGAGAGAGAGAGAGAGAGAGAGAGAGGGAAAGTTGTATGTGATATTTCATGGTACAGAGATGACAAGAAAGGAATTTAGAGGCCTGGTTCTGGGTCAGATAAGACAAAAGCTCTACGATCCTAGTGGGAAGGATGAAGATGATGGCAAGGGTTCATAGGGAGCATGGTATCGAGAGGTCCAAAAAGTGACATGGATACTTGATTCCAGTAAGATGGAGGTAGCCAATGTGTCAATCTCACATAGAACAGGGGCCACTAAATTGTACCTCAGGACCCTGTAGGCCACACATTTAATTTTGTTTTAAAATGTAATGTTATCTGTTTTACTGGGGGGGTGGGAAGGGTTATATATTTATTTTATTAAATATTTCCCCATTACATTTTACTCTGTTTTTAGCCTCATTTAGGAATGTGGTAGGAGCAAGACAATCAATCAGTGATACTTGCCAGCAGTGACAGCAGAAAACAAAAATGGCTGGGGTCAGGTTGTACAGTGGATAGAGTGCCAAGCCTGGAGTCAGGAAGAACTAAGTTCAGACATTTACTAGCCGTGTGACCCTGAGCATGTCACTGAACTCTGTTGCCTCAATTTCCTCATCTGTAAAATGAGCTGGAAAAAGAATATGGCAAGTCACTCCAGTGTCTTTGCCAAGAAAACTCCAAATGGAGTCATGAAGAGTTGGACATGACGGAAAGACAAATGAACCACAAAGGATCAAAGAACAGGAAGAAATACTGCCTCTTACAGAATGATTATGTGAAAACGGTCACTTCAAGGGCAGAATTCAATGACATCTGACAATGCTACTATATTACAGTACTGTACAGTTAAAGATGCCAATAAAGTTAATTATGACTCCAAGTTTTCAGGAAACGTTAAGCTGCGCTCAGCTTAATAAGGCAGGGAACTATGTAACACTTTAGAAAGATTTCCATTAAAATGTTAAAAATGTAGTCACTAAGAGGACATAGATTAAAACACATTTCTTGGAAATGGACAATGTAAGAATTTGTTTTGCTTGATTATACATATTTTTAATGTAAAATTTGTAATTTGTTTCATTTTATTTTCTTTTTCTTTTTCAATGCGGAGAAGAGGCAGAAGAAAGAGATTAGGCATCTAATTTTCAGTTATGAAAAAACTTAATTCCTGCCCCCTTCCATTAAAAAAAATCTTCCTTCCTTAGCCTATTAAAACTTACTTAGATTTGGGAAGACTTGAGTTGGAATCTGCCTACAGACAGTGTTGCTGTGATGTCTTGACTCGGATTCTTCATCTACAAAATGGGGATCAAAATTCTAACCAACTAACAGGATTGTGAGGATGAAGTGAAATAACACATATAGCATTGTGCAAACTTTAAAAGTCCTCTCTTAGTACTAGCTATTATTATTTGTAATTTGCCTACTGGCTCCTATAAGTACTTTTGACTCTGGCTCTCTTAATGCCAGCATTTCTCAAATTAGGAACACTCTTTCCTTGATCTTTAGATAATTGAGGGACTGTTAAAAATCTCCCCAGGTGAGCTCTTTGCCATAAGATCAAAGAGAATGTTAAAAGGAGAAAAATCAAAGTAACAAGTAAATGAGAAAAGCATTCTATTGCTCAGTTTGGGACTTGTGGAACAGATGACTTTGAACTATTTTGGCTGTGTCTAGATAGCCACGATGGGATAATATATATGTGAGCTACAAAGATAGTGCATCTGAATTGGTGTGGCCTGTTCACACTATTTTATAAGAGACAGCATTCCAGAAATACTGCCCCCCCCAGAATTAATGTGGCTATATTAGAAAGCTAACATGGGTTAGGATGAATTAGTCTTTCAAAAACATCTGATATGATTAAACAAATTATCTACCTCCAAAGAAAGAACTGATACTGTTAAATACAGATTGAAACATACTATTTTTCTTCCTTCCTTCCTTCTTTTCTTTCTTCCTTCCTTCCTCCCTCCCTTCCTCCCTTTCTCTTTTTCTCCCTTTCTCCCTCTTTCCCTCCTTCCCTCTCCATCTCTCTTTCTTTCCCTTCTTTGTCTTTTCTTTTTTGTTTGTTTCTTTCTTTTTTATTCAAGTCTTCTTGTACAAAATGACTCATATGGAAATGTTTTACATGATTGCACCTGTATGGCTCTATATCAGATTGCTTACAGTCTCAGGGAGAGAAGGGAAGGAAGGAATAGAATTTTAAATACAAAACTTTTTTTTAAATTAAAGCTTTTTTATTTTCAAAACATATGCACAGATAATTTTTCAACATTAACCTTTACAAATCCTTGTGTTCCAATTTTTCCTCCTTTCTCCCACTCCCACCTCTGATGGCAAGTAATTCAATATATGTTAAACATGGTAAAAAAATATGTTAAATACAATAAATGCATATATATTCATACAATTATCTTGCTGCAAAAGAAAAATAAAATCAAAAAGGAAAAAATGAGTTAAAAAAAAAAAGCACACAAACAACAGCAAAAAGAGTGAACATGCTATGTTGTGTCCACATTCAGTTTCCACAGTCCTCTCTCTGGGTGTAGATGGTTCTCTTCATCACAAGATCATTGGAACTTGCCTCAATCATCTCACTGGAAAGAGTCACATCCATCAGAATTGATCATTGTATAATCTTCTTGTTGTCCTGTACAATGAACTCCTGGTTCTGCTCTTTTCACTCAGTATCAGTTCATGTAAGTCTCTCCAGGCCTTTCTGAAATCATCTTGCTGATCATTTGTTATAGAACAATAATATTTCATAATATTCATATGCCATAATTTATTCAGCCATTCTCCAATTAATGGCATCATTCAATTTCCAGTTTCTTGCCATTACAAAAAGGGCTGCCACAAACATTTTGGCACATACAGGTCCCTTTCCCTTCTTTAGGATCTCTTTGAGATATAAGCCTAGTAGAAACACTGCTGGATCAAAGGATAGCCTTTTTTGATAGCCCTTTGTGCATAGTTCCAAATTGCTCTCCAGAATGGTTGGATCAGTTCACAACTCCACCAACAATGTATTTAATATCCCTGTTTTCCCACATGCCCTCCAACTTTCATCATTGCCCAACTTTCATCATTGTCTTTTCCTATCATCTTAGGCAATCTAAGAGATGTTAGTGGTACCTGAGAGTTGTCTTAATTTGCATTTCTCTGATCAATAGTGATTTAGAGCACCTTTTCATGTGACTAAAAATAGTTTTAATTTCTTCATCTGAAAATTGTTCATATCCTTTGACTATCAATTGGAGAATGGCTGGAATTCAAAACTTTAAAAAAACATTTTAAGACATTATTTTAACATATAATTGGGGGAAAATAAAATATTATGTAAAAAAGAATCTGATTCTGACACATCAGTACTACACCATCTTTGTTATCCAGAGTTCAGTAAACATTCATTAAGTATTTGTTCAAATCTTCTTCAATGTCCACTTTAATTATCATTATATCTCTATGAAATCTTCACTAGCTATTCTACCTCTGAGGGAGGTCTTTTTTTTCTGTAAATGTAGAGGACTTATTGTCAATAATATTCATTAACACATAAGGCCTTGTGACCTCAAATTACTATCTTGGACTGTTACTTAACAGCAGTGGTACTGTGAAGAGAGCTCTGCATTTGGGATCAGAAGACCAATATTGTCACTGTGGGACCTTAGACAAATCGCTTAATTCTTCTAGGTTCAAGAAGATATCTCCCAAGGTCTCTGTGCTCACACTCTAAATCTATGATCCTAAAATGTGAATTTTTCTATTCATGTATATCTTTCTTTTGTATCCCCAACTAGAATATAAAATAGTTGAAAGCAGGGATGATTTCATTTTTTGTATCACACATAGTATAGGGAAAAGAACAAGCTATTGCTGATGGAGTTGTGAATTAATTAAATGATTCTGGAGAGCAACTTGAAACTATACTTAAAAGGCTATAAAACTGTGTATATCCTTTGATCCAGCAGTGCCACTAATAAGTCTGTATCCCAAAGAAATAATAAAAGGGGGAAAGGATATACAAGTTCAAAAACGTTTGTAGCAGCTCTTTTTGGAGTGGCAAGGAATTGGAAAATAAGTAGATGTCTATCAATTTTTGAAATGGCTGAATAAATTGTGTATTATCAAAATAATGGAATATTATTCTTCTACAAAAATGATAAACAGAGTGATTTTAGAAAGGTCTGGAAAGATTTACATGAACTGATGCAGAACCGGCAGAACATTGTACACAGTGACAGCAGGATTATGCAATGATCAATTATGAAGGACTTGGTTCTTCTCGGTGGTTCAGTGATTCAAAGCAATACCAATAAACTTTGTATATAAAACACCTCCATATCAAGAGAAAAAAGTATGGAAACTGAATATAGATCAGCATCTATTATTTTCACCGTTTTTTTCTCATAGTTTTTCCCTTTTGTTCTGATTTTTCTCTCCCAACATGATAAAGATGGAAATATGTAAAAAAAAAAAAAAAAAGTGAATGTATATATATAACAAAAAATGTTTTTATATGTAACTGGAAAAAATCAAGATAATTTTAAAAAGGGGAAAAAAAGAAGAGAGCATGCTGTTTAATAATAAAACTTAAATTTGAATCAAAGGTCTGTGCCATAGTGAACATAGTAAAAGTACTTAGACTCAAGAAGACCTGAGATTTTATTTTGCCTTAGATGAAATGACCCTATGCAAGTCACTTAACTTCTCTCTTAGTCTCCTCCTCTGTAAAATGGGAATAATAATAGCATCAACTTCATCATCAAGTGAGATTTTATGTGTATGTATACACATATATGTGTACATATATGCACTTATACATAAACAAATAAATGCTTTGTAAATCTTAAAGTACTATAGAAGTATTAGATATTTGGGTGTTCAGGTCTCTCAACCTGTCTGAACCTTAATTTTCTCATCTTTAAAATGAAGAGAAGTAGTTAATTTTATAGATTTGAATTTTTTGATCCTAGTTTCTAGTAGAAGTTGAACACATGAACACACAACTTAATAAAAAAATTTTTTTGAGTGAATGAAATCATTTAGGCTATGCTTAGTTCTTGCCCTGTTGAAATTATATCCCAGATAGAGAAAATATGTTCCATGTAATATTGATTTTCTGGTATTTCTCAAAAGTAAATGCTTTCTATACTAAATAAAGTTCTTTTTCTCTCCCAAGCAAAGCTGCTCCTGTTCAGATTTCATGCTTAATCCTTCCCCCAAAACAAGAGATACAAGCATAAATTGCTTTTGCCACAGTGTGTCTTGGTTGAATGTTGTAAACATCTCAAAAATAATCCTTTGAGGAGACCATGAGCCGAATTGAAGTACTCTTGACCATTACTATGAAGAAAACATGCATCATATGAAGAATAGAGTGCTAAAGAAAGGAAAAAGGTATTTTTTAATTGATGAGACTCCTTTTTTTTTTCATTTATATGTAGCTAGAGCTAAAGCTATTTTCGGAAGTTGTCAAAGTGAGCATCTTCATCAGATTTTTAAACATCCACCCATGGAGAAGAACATTGGGGGCAGCTAGGTGGGGCAGTGGATAGAGCACTAACTCTAAAGTTAGGAGGATCTAAGTTCAAACTTAACTCTTCCTCAGAGACTTAACACTTCCTAGCTATGTGACCCTGGGTTAATTGTCACTTAACCCCAGTTGCCTCAGAAAGAAAAACATTTGGGGATTTAAAAAAAAATTTTATTGGACATTTAAATCATGAGCTCATTGAAAGAATGATGAATGAACTTTGATAAATATACTGATATCCTGAGATGCAGAATTGTTCCAGAACAGTTCCCAGTGGAATTCTTAAAAGGAGCAAGAAAACTGCAACATGACTTTTGATCATGTCACACATCAATAAAAGTTAAAAACTTCATCCAAAGGATAGAAATTAACATGCAGCACAGTACCAAGAAAGCAATATACACAATAAAAACATCATGAAGAAATAGAATTTGAGAAGACTTGAAAACTATGATAAAGGCAATGACCAACTGATTCTAGAGGACTGAAGATGAAATGTAATGATGGACTCAAGATACAGAATGAAAGGAGGGAGGGAGGAAGGAAAAGAAAGGAGGGAGGAAGAGAAGGAAAAGAGAGGGGGAGGGGAGATGATGGAGGGAAGGAGGAAGGGAAGCAGGAAAAGAAGGAGGGAGAGAGCAAGCAGGAAGGGAAGGAAGGAGGAAAGAAGAGAAGGAAGGACAGAGGGAGGGAAAGAAGGGAGGAAAAGAGAGAGGGCAGGAGGTAGGGAGAAAAGAAGGTTAAAAAGGAGGGAGGGAGAAAAGGAGAAAGAAAGGGAGAAAAGGAGGGAAGGAGAGAGGAGGGGGGAAAAGGAGGCAGGAAGGAAAGAAAGAAGAAATGAAGGAAGGACAGATGGAAGGAAGGAAGGAAGGAAGGAAGGAAGGAAGGAAGGAAGAAGGAAGGAAGGAAGGAAGGAAGGAAAGAAGGAAGGAAAGAAGGAGGAGGGAGGTAAAAAGGAATATTCATAGACACTTCTTTTTTTTAATGCATAGAAGAAAATAGAAGACTAGAAAGAACCAAGCAGGTCTTCTTTGAAAGCTACAGTTCTGCAGATTCACATATAATCTTTTTTATCAAATATGGAAATACTCATTTCATTTGGTGTTTGTATGTTCAGACATTTTTAAATAGTTAGTTAAACAAAAAGTCATCCACAGCTTGGTTCCAGTTGTATTTTGAGCTTCCCTCTACTCTATGGTCCAGACAAACTGGCCTTCTCTCTTTTCCTTACACAGGCTTTCTTTTTCTGCCTCCTTGTCTTTGAACTGGCTTTCCTAAAGAGTTTGTTCCTTCAAAAGCCCAGAGCAAGAACTGAGACCTCATCCAAATCCCAGCAAGTCTTCTGCATTCTTTTCACCAGACCTCTGCCTAGGGCCATGACTCCCTTCCTGCTCTATCCATTCTTATCCTTCAGGAAGCTCTCCTAGCTCCAAAGATCCTCTGATTAAGGCTCTTTTTTTTTCCTCTGGTGAAAAAGTATAAAAGCAGGAGCCATGATTTATTTGTATTCTTCTCCCAGCCTTGCCACTCACTGGCTATGTGACATTGGACAGATATTTTAAGTTCTCTCTGTGCCTTAATATTCTCTTTTGTCAAAGGCTTCGGGAAAGAACACTGAATTTGTTGTCAGGAGACTTGAGTTAGAGTTTCAGTTTTGTCATTTATAAATACTTGTAACCTTTTCTTCTCTAAGCCTTATTTTCCTCATCTGTAAAGTGAAGCGTTTGGACTTGATAACCTTGGAAGCACTTTCTAGCTTAAAAAACAATGACTCAATAATCCTGTTTGCCATGCGACCATGGACTCCCTCTAAACCTTAGCTTCCTCAACTGTTGAAGGAGCCAGTTGGACAAGATTTTAAGGTACCCTTATAACTCTAATCTTCTCTGAGCCAAAGTTATCTGGGAAATATTGTGGACAAAGGAGGCTTCTTGCAGTCTTTCTGAAAGGCTTCTACAAATAGCTGTCTTTCCTGCCTCACAACATTGTTGTAAGGATCATATGAAGCAATGCATGTAAAAGAGCTTTGAAAAATATACATTGCTGTATAAATGCAAGAGAATGTGCTTTTGCCTATGGAGAGATTTACATATTCATGTCATTCTGCCTCAACATGGCTCTCTGCCTGGGCTTGTATCATTCTCCTAGTTAGATCATGCATTCTATTGTTAAGGTTACTTTTAACTTTAAACCACTGTTTAGGTTCCTCGGACCTAAGAGACTACACACGACTAACCCCTTTTTGATCCATCCAACCTTTTCAGCTTTTGAATTCTTGTGGTAAAATGATTCTCCTTTGCAGCTCCTTCTGTGCCTAATAAATACACAATCTTCTTTTCTCCTACTCAGGTAAATATGTTTTTCCTGCCACACAAATGACAGAATTCTTTTGGAATCTTGGCAACCCTGCTTCCTGACCAGGAAGTTGAGAGTCTGTGCTCATTATGGGTAGTATAGTTATTTATTTCTATAAAAGACTTCCCTCTTTTAATTATTTCCTATTTATCTTGCTGTATTTATTTGTTGGCAAGTTGAATCCCACATTAGGCTGTGTGTTCCTTGAGAACATATTTATCTTTCTTTGTATTCCTGGCGCTTAGCACAGTGCCTGATATACAATAGGCACTTAATAACTGCTTAGTGACAGACTGACTTGAAAGTGAAGGACACCTATAACTTAGCTGGTTAAAAAAAAGTCCCCAGTACTCTAAGATGGATGGGTCTGGGATTAAACTGTCAGCAGTAGCCAGTAATGCTCTTCTTGGACAGAACCAGTCCTCTAACAGCTTTCAGTCCTTGTAACAATTTAAGAGCTTGAGAGCTAGAAGTCATTTGCAGAAATAGCAAGTTTAAGGGCCTCAGCAAAAAAAAAAAAAACTAAAACTCATCATGCAAGAATACTAGAAGGCTTTGGTTAGACAGTACATTTCCATCAGGCTCTGAGGCACAGCCTGCTGCAGGATCACCACTATGCAAAATGCATTTCAACTCCATGAACATGAAATCCAGCATCAGCAGAAACAGATCCAGCAAGCCCACAATGCAATTAGGAAACCAAGTTATGTGTCAGCTGCTGATTCCAGTGGAAGTGAGGTTTGACTAGAAATTAAATTTGCTCACTCTTCGTCTCTTTTCTAGAATGTCTGATCTCTTCCTCTGGTACTAATTGAATTCTACTCATCCTAAGTTTCTCTGTCAAGCCTACCTTTCTAGATTTATTATACATTACTACCCTTCATAAGCATTTGGCTTCAGCTAAACTTGTCTATTCAATGTTCCTTGTCTAGAATACCTATTTCCATGCCTCTATACAAACAACATCCCCTTACCTGGAATGCATTCCCTCCTTATTTCCTATTTTTTAGAATCCCCAGTTTATACAAACTCACTGGAATTCTACTTCCTAAGGGATGTCTTTTCCAATTCCCTTCCACCAAAATTATATTATATTTATATTATTCAGTTATGTTTGTCTCTATGACTCTGTTTAGAGTTTGCTTGGCAAAGATATCAAAATAGTGCCATTTTCTTCTCCAGCTCATTTTACACAGAGGCAAAAGGACTTGCCAAGGGTCATATAGCTAGTAAGTGTATAATATCAGATTTGAACTTGTGAAGTGAGTCTTCCTGACCCCAGGACCAGTATTCTATCTACTTCACCACCTACCTCTGCCTACATTATATTTACTTTACATATATTTTGTATTGAGTTATCTGTGTACATATTGTTCATTCCTAACAGAATGTAAACTCCTAAGTAGGCAATGCTTAAAATTTTTTTCTATTTTCAGCATCTAGCCCAATGCCCAGAAGATGATTTGTAAATATTTAATAAATTAGTTAAGGAATAGTTAGATGGTGCAGTATATGAATGGTAGGACCTAAAGTCAGAAAGACCCATCTTCTTGAATTCAAAATTGGCCTCAGACACTTACTGGCTTTGTGACCCTGGGCAAGCCATTTAATCCTGTTAGCCTCAGTTTTCCTCACCTATAAAATGAATTGGAGAAGGAAATGGCAAATTACCCCAAAATCTTTACCAAGAAAACTCCAAATGGGGGTCATGGAGAATCAGATGGGAATGAAAAGATAGAACAACAATATTTGGTGAGTGATTTTAATCAAGGTTCAATTCCACTACAAATCTTTCCACATATCCTCTTTTTTCTTTCTCTTTATCCATTATCTTTTCAGGCATGTGTGTTTTATCTTTGCAATTTGATAGTAAATTCCTTGAAGGCATAGATTCTATCTTTCATAATATCCCCCGCTGCACCCAGAGGGTCTAGACTATTCATTGTAGATGTTCAAAAAAAAATCCATTCAACAAATCCCCAGCAGTGTTTGGATCATAAAGACAAAATAAAAAATGATTTTTGAATTAAAACTAGCTAAGTGACGTATTTGACTATGTGACTTTGTCATTAATATTCTATAACACAGAGTTTTATACACCATTCTTATATGATAGGACCTGGATTTGTAAAGTTATGGCCATATGCATAATAATCAGAAGGAAACAATTTGATTTTAATGGCACTTTCTTTCTTCTTTATATACACAGTAGGCATGTACACAAACACATATTTATATGTTTCACATCCTGATAACTATTGTCATACAGAAAAGTAGAAATTACATTTTTGTGCCTTTAGAAGAGCATGGAAATTGACTTAAGACAAGATACTTAGTAGAGAAAGCAATCCTATCCACAACAAGTTGGTGCTTGTGCTCTCAATCTTTAACTTAAAAGGCTTGGTTAATAATTCAGAGACTATATCCACTCTCTGACTCTTTAGAGTAGAAGAAATTTGGTAAAGTCACCTCTGACCATCTTCGTACCATCCAGTAGGATAGTAACTCAACTCATTGAGAGAGACATCTAACCCATTTTTTAGTAGTCTCCCATAAAAAAATTCCCTGAACTCATAAGGTAAAGCACAATGAGAATTGTAGTTTCTTAAGCCCACAGGGTTTATTCAGTCAAAAGATCCTCTAAGTATCTTCCAAAGTCATCCCTTCCCAGTTCAATTTAGCAGATTTAGTACACCCAATGAGCCTGTTGGTGAGGTGCCCATGACACAGTCCCCTTCTAAGCACTGCCCACCTCACCTGCTGCATCCAGTTGCAAAGACTGCCTGGGATGGAGCTCCTCTTCCATCAGAGAGCCAGGGAAATGTGCCTGAGCCTGAGCTGCTGGGAAGGCGCTGTGAAATTGGAAGATCGCCTCCAGGGTGATTTCATTGCTAACGTGTGTCTCCCTGCTCCCATTCCCAGCGATCTGAATCACCAGGTGCAACGTAAAACCAGCTACATCCAAAAAGGGGCACCTGCTTTCCCCTAACTGCCACACCTGGCTTAGGACTTCCCCTGTACAGATATATACAATGGCACAGACTATGCAAGAAAGGAAAGAATAAAGGAGAACCAGGAGTTCCTTGAGAGTAGAAACTTTTTTAAAAAATACCTTTCTTTTGTTTCTCTAGAATTTAGCAGAGTGCCTAACACACAGTGCTTAAAAATGCTTGTTGATTTTATGTGAACAGAATTTCTTCAGGAGTTTGAGCAGAGAGGATTCTCAGCCCAATTCCATTTAGTTGACTTAGTATTTACTAGGTGCCTACTATGTGCCTAGTTCCAAAGATGTACTGGTAAATGTTGAGAAGACTGGAAAGACCATGAAACATCTGGCTACTCTTCTGTATTAAGTAGTAAACTAGAAGAAAGTAATCAAATGGATCCTGGATTTGGAGTCAGGTGACTTGGATTGTAATGCCAGTTCTGAAATATATTACCTGTGTGGCCTGGGGCAAACACCCTTTGCTTCTCTAAGCTTTCATTTCTTCAACCTTAAAATTACATCATTGATCAATTTTGGAATGGCTAAACAAATTGTGATATATGAATGAAATGAAATATTATTAAACATCAAGTATTAACAAATATAAATAATTCCAAGAAGCATGTAATGATTCATATGAACTGATATGAAGTAAAATAATAGAACCATTAATACAGTAAACAGGAACAACAACAAAAGCCTGAAGCCTGCTAAATGTAAGCATTGAGATTAGCTTTAGAGAAGAGCTGAAAAAAATGTCACTCCTTCCCTTCATTGCAGAAATGTTTATATGTGAGACATAGTTGGGAATGAGGTATAACTACGGATGTGAATATAAAAATAATCTACTATCAGATGAAGAAAAAAAAACCACGAATGAGTTACAAATATGGCATTTGTGATTAGACAGTCAATGTTAGTTAATTTTTCCAAATTTCATTTTTCTTTTTCATGTTTAATCATAGATCAAGAGCTAGATGGATCAATTGATCCAATGCCCGTATTTTACAGATGAAAAATGAAGTTCAGAGAAGTTGAGAAATTTGCCAAAGGTCAAACAATTAGCAAGTTCCCAAACAGGATTTGAAACCAGATCCTATGACTTCAGATGCTTTTTGCCCTTTCCATTAATCTTTGTTACAGTAGTTGACTCAATCTATAAGGCAGGGAGAAGAAGTATGTATTCAGAAATGAAATGAAAATTTTAAATTATTTACTAAAAATGAAAATAACAAATAAAAGATGTTAAAAATAAAACATGTAAAATTAGTGAAGATTAGCTAGATGGCACAGTAAATAGAACACTGGTCTTGAAGTCATGAAGACCTGAGTTTAAATTCAGTCTCAGACACAATACTTTTTAGTTGTGTCACTCTGGGCAAGTCACTTAACCCCGATTGCCTCAGCAAAAAAAAAAGGAAATGAGTAGGTCAAAGACCAAATTATAGAAACAACAAAAAATGTCATTAAAGAAAGTAGCAATAATGAGACTACCTCTGAGGGTTATATTTTAATCTCCAAATGATTCTAATAACAAAAGATAAAAAATTAAAATAGCTAATATTAACTAACTTTTATATAGTGCTTAAGTGCCAAGAGTTTCACAAATATTATCTTATTTGATCCTGATGACAACCCTGGGAGGTAGGTACTATTATTATTTGCACTTTCCACAGTTGAGGAACCTGAGGCAGAGGTTAAGTGTGCGACATAGCTAGTAAGTGTCTGTGACCAGATTTGAAATAAGGTCTTCATGAATTCAAGCCCAGAATTCTAACTATCATTCCACCTAGCTGCCTAATTAATGCCAAATGCCAAATTTATACCTAATCAGTAATCAGTAAATTGAGCAGGCAACTAAAAAAACCCCAATAAATAAAAATTATCCATATATGCAACAAAGTAGACACTCTGAAAATAAAAAAAGATGAGCAAAACAGAACACACACAAACAAACAAACAATATTGAATTGGGAAATAACATTAGGGATTTTGAGGGGGGGAGACTTAATAAGATAAGGTCTATCACATTAAAAAAAAATTTTAAAAATTATTCATATCAACAACAAAAAAGGAAAAGTCACAAAATATAGGAATTTATCAGAAACAATTTTATCCAATTATTCAGTCTGTCTCATAAATCTTATTGCAATATTAAACTGTTAAAATTTTAAACAGTATTAAGATTTTTAGGACACTATATGCTAACAAAACTAATAACAGAAGAAATAGATGAATACTTATAAAAAAATAAAACATCCAGATTAACAAAAGGAGAAATGGACATTTAAAATAATTTACTATCAGATAAAGAAAAAAAAAACATGAATGAGATATATAAACTTTCAAATTAAGGGGCAGGGGTGGATTTAAGACTAACTGGGTTCTATTAAATATCCAAATAATAATTAATTCCAATATTATATGAACTGATAAATTGTTTACAACAACAGAAAAAGAAAGGACCACTCCAAAGTAGCAAGGGAAAATCAATATCCCAAATAAACATTGATACAAAAAAATTAAATATAATATTTAAAAAACAGACTTAACATACTAGAAAAATTTCATACTATGACCAGATTGGATTTGAGCTAGGAATGTAGGATTGGTTCCACATAAGCCAGACTATAAATATAAGACATGTGAATAACATAAATAATAAAAACCACATGATTATAATAGATGCCAAAATCAATTTAGTCAAATCCAACAAGTTTCTGTTAAAAAAAAAAAAAAGCAACACTAGAAAGCAAAGGGATAAATGGACTTTTTCATAATATAGTAAATAATATCTACCTAAAATCAAGAACAAACATTACCGATAATAAAAAAAAAAGTTGAGACCTTTCCAGTGAGATCAGAGATTAAGTAAAATTTTCTTTTATCACCATCTCTTTTTAACAATGTTAGAAATTCTCTACAGCAATAATACAAATGAGAAAAACTGGATGTATAATCATGGACAAAGGATAAAATAATACTTTTTGCAGATACGATGATGATTTACTTAGAAAACCCTAAAGAATCAACTAAAAATTAATTAAAACAATTTAGCAAACTTAGAAGTAAATCCACAGAAATCATAAGAATTCCTGTTTGTTAATAATAAAACCTGACAAGAAGACCTACGGAGATTAAAAAAACCCAACAACAACAACTTCAGAAAGTATAAAATTATTGGGAGTCTATCAACCTACACACATTATAGGAATCTAACTGTAAAATGCTCTTTACAAAAATACAAAGCTAAATAATTGTAGAAATATTAATTATTCATGGTAAGTCAAACCAATAGAGTTAATTTTATAATGCTATCTTAATTAATTTATGTATTAAGTGTCATAACAATCAAACCAAAAAAAGATTTTTTTTATAGAGCTAGAAAGGGAAAAAAATTAATAAGCCTGTATTACAAGAAGTGTTAGTAGAAATTGTTTTAAGAGTTCTTGGCACATTCTCTTAAAATAGAAATGTATTCCTTATAGAACATGTAAGCTGGCCTATGGTATTTAAATAGGCCTTTATTGGCATATTTTAATTTATACAATTACCCAACAAGGATAGACATAATGACCAACTTGAATCACCAAAACACATGAGGAAGTGAACAAAGAAAACGAGGTTCAGAACAACAGATACATTTTATCCAAAGTAATTGCAGAGATAAATACTACTGGGTCAGAATAACTTGAAATAGAAGGACACATCAATTCAGGTAGGTAACATGGTTACTGTGCTTCAAATGATCTTCATTCTGTGGGCTGGAGGAGTAAGACAATCAATGAAGCACCCTCCAGGACAAAAGTACTTGGATTACATACTAAACAATAGGGTCCAGTTTTCAATATGAGTAAAAGAGCCAGGTTTTTATAGTCAGTGGTATGCTGGATACATGTTGAACCAGATCTCAAGAGTGGATGGTTAAATTTTCAGTGTATTTGCTCCTTAGAAATTACTAATGTTACAAATTGGCACTTGATTTGTTGTTTTATTGATTGTCTAAACTTAAGAAATAATGGAGAAAACCTTAATAATGTAGATTAAACTTAAAAAGCATATGAACTTACATTAAAAAGCTGGTTGTTAAATATTTACCAATACTCCAGGATTTAGTGAGAAAGTTTGAAATTTTACTGAAGTTTCATGGGGTATAGGAGATTCTAGAAAAGGGAGGAATAAAGGGAACCAGACAGGAAAGTGGGTATGCCCTGAACAAAAAACAGCCTGTTTAAAGAAAGGCAAAGCTCAGAAAACCATATGGGTTTTTGAATGAACAAATCTTCCTGCATTATGGGTGGACTTTTAAAAGCTAGATCACAGCTCTTTGGAACCAAATCTAGTGAACAATGTGGTTGACTAAGCTTGGGGTAGTTCTATTTTGAGTTAAAAAAAAAGAAATATGGATATAAGATTATGAACACTGTCTTTGTTTTGTAGGTGACTCTGAAAGTTATCGCAAAAGACAAGCTCCAAATATGTTTTCAGCAAAAGTAACATTATGAGAATAAGTTTATTTACTCCCAAGGTGATTCCTTTGAAGATAATACACTCATCTGGCTTCACAGATTCTATAACTGATCTCATTACATTATAAGGCAACTAGGTGGTACAGTGAATAGAGTAGTAGACATGGAATTAGGAAAACCTGAGTTCAAATCCTGCCTCAGGTATTTGCTAATTAGTGGTCATTTAACTTCTGTATGACTTTGTTTCCTCATCCATAAAATGGGGATAATAATAGCACCTACCTCTAAGAGTTGTTTTGAGGATAAAACAAAATATCTGTAAAATGTTTTTCAAATTTTAAAGTACTATATAAATTTTATCCATAATTATTATTATGGCCACAGTCCAAATACTCAGATCCTTTCTTGTTAAAAAACAAACAAATCAAAAAACCCAACTTCTCAAGGATTTACAGAATCTACTAATCAGTAAATGTTAATTATCATTTTTTCAGATGAGAAGTCTAAGATAACATAAGCATCAGGGCAGGAACTTAAAACAAAGGGAAAAAAAGCAACATAAGCAAAGTTACAGTGATAGGGAGAGAAGCACAAAGAATTTTAAATCCACATTAAAGCATTTATCATGTTCCACAGTTTGTTGAAAGACCTTACTGGTTGGTGAGTTCATCAGCCCCTCTATGGGTATGAAAATAAAGGAGCGTAGCCCTTCTGAACCAACATTTTAAATCAGCAGTCCTGGAATCATGGTCACACTTTACAAGCAACCAAACAAGTTTGTCATGTCTGCTCAAGTGCCTTCACAGTTTCAGAATCAATTTTCATTGCCTGCTAGTGGCTCAAAGTGCATTTCCTGGCTAAATTTCTGAAACATTTTTATCTATCCAAGGCTAGAAGAGTTTGTTCCTTACTATTAGAAACAACTAATTATTCCAGTCCAAATCAATGAACAAAAATACAAAATAATAATTCCATTCCATGTCCTCAGGGTCCTCTATAATATGCCCCTACCCTATCTATTCAAACCTATCTCCCACTGCTCTCCCAGAGCATAAATGAACCCAGTCAGTCTCTTCATGGTTTTTCTTTTTCACCCCAGGTCTTCCATGTACTAGGTTCACAGTCTCCTCCCTCTTTTGCTCACAATGTTTTTCTCATCCAAAATGCTCTCCCACTCCCTAATATTTATCCACATTCTACTCACCCCCCTCCTCAGCTTAAATCCTCTTCCTCTAGAAGTCATTCCTGATCATATCAATCAATAGGAATTTCTTGCTCCTCTATGAACTCCTATCCTACTATAATACAAAATCTTGTACAGTTATTCTTTCCATATCACAAGTATTAGGGGTGCAGCAATCCTGTGATTTGGAAAATCCATGTAAAAATTTTTTGGCCTTCTCTTTGTACCAGAGAAGAAGTCTGATTGTTTGTTTTTTCTTTTTCATTTATAAGGTATTTACAGACCTTATTGTAAAATTTGGATTGATATCATATCTATTATTTTATTCACTTCTGAATTTCTAAACTTTTTCTGTGTTGCCTGCAAGCCTTCACATGTCATCTGCAGCTTCTGCAAACCTTCCCCAAATTCCCATTTAACTTCTTATGCCAACCACAATATATTGAAACCTTGATGAGGGAAGTCAAGATGTGGAAGGGATAACTGTACTTTAATAAGATCCCTTATTTTCCTGTTGCACAGACATTTTATATGCTAGCCCTATCTCCCCAACTAGCTTGAAGTTCTTTGAGGTTAGGGATGGTGTTGTGCCCTTTTTAATCTATCCCACAAAATCTAGCAAAGAGTGGTTCACATAATGAATAGGAAATAACTTGTGAATTAATTAATATATTTCTTTTAGAAAAGTGTTGGAAATCCACTGTATCCACTAACAGGCCATTCAAACTCTACAGGTGCCTCCCTTTCTCAGAAGCTTTTATCCAGCACCAAAGCTGGCATAGATTTCTCCTTCAATAGTCTCTTTTTTCCACTTCAGTGATTCATTCTGGGCCTCTTCATTTCAACATTTGATGGCCTCTTGTTGCTATAGGGACCAGCTGTGATGTCTTAAACACACTATGAGGTCAACATTTTTGGGATGAAGAAGGCTCAGCCAGCTTAAGGAGAGAGTGTAGGAATGCTGTTTGCTGGGTATATCCATTCAAGTATTTTCTGAACTTAAATAAATAGTATCCTCTCCTTTCAATTCCTGGAATTTCATATTTTAGGATACCCAGACACATTTCTTTTCAGGATTTATAGGAAAATCTTTGATTTAAATAAAGGAACTAGGAGAAGGTTCTCTAACCTCTATCTCTTGTTCTGTACCTTCCCTACCTGTTTCTTATTCATAAAATTCATTTTACAGAGGAAAAAACTTTCCATCCTATTATTAGAGAAAAGGTTTAGAAGTAAAATCCCCCATGGAAGAAGAAATATACTAGCATATTATCATTGTATAAAACTAACATCAAAACGTTTCCTGAAAGAAGGAACTATTAGGTAAAAGGAAAAGAGGATAAGTACAGAGAACAGATTCCTAAGGGAATGGAGCCACTAAGAACAGAAAGAGATGAAGAAGGACTAGGTTGGGGAACGCCTTGCTAATCTGTCATATATTTTAATAATGGGATTAGGGAAATATGGAATCAAAGTATTTAAAGTTGGAAGAGATCTCAGAGAACTGGGTCAGAGAAACCCAGTTCAAACCTTTCATTTTATATCTGTGAAAACTAAGACCCAGAAAGGTCATTTGAGTTGAGTTACAATAAGTAAAATAGTCGAGATTTTACTCCAAATCCTTTACGTTGTGCTAGCTCTCCAAATCTGTTTATGCTTTTCCAAGGACTTTAGAGTTAGATGTCTTATCCTGTGAGTAACATTGACAATTCTAGAAAAAATAAACATTTGCTGGGAAAAAAAATTCCCCTTATGTATACAGTAAATTTATGGTTAATTGCTATTTCAAGGTCCATTGGCATGGGACACTTTCCTTATTGGTGGAGATAAAAACTCAGCCTTATATGAGGAGAAGGACAGAGTTGATAAGAAGAGAAAGAACTCCAGATTTTGCTATGTACCTCTGGGGCTCTCCAAATGAGAATCCCCATGGAGTTCCCCTTTTGGGACTCTTCAAAAATAGTCCTCACTTTGAGACTGGTCAAACTTCAGGTTTTCTTCAAGCAGCAAGCTGACTTTCAAAAAGAAAATAGAAGAGGCCAACCCCACGTCAGATAACTTCTGAAGGAAAAGACTCTGGGATGACATGAGAGGAGCTGTCTGTCTCCATCATGTGCCTGTTCCCAGATCACTATTCTAGAAATTTAAAATTTCCCTTTAGGTGAGATCTAGGACTCAGTTTCTTAGTTGAGCTGAATAATTATCTCACTCCTAATGTGAGAAATCTATTTTCTGTTTCTGGGTATGTTCTCCTATGTATATCTTCTTTGGTTTTTGTTTTGTTATAGTTTAAATAAATGTGCTTCTTTACTATTTGCTATTTGGGTTCAGTGTGGAATTGATATTAGGTGGGGAAGGGGTCAAGTATTGATATAGATCTTGAGATTTTTTCTTCTTTCAGTTAGTTAGATGGAACCCTCCTAAACATACTTCCTCCACAAACAATATTTAAGAAAACAGATAGATATATTTTTAGCCTGGCAACCTCTCTATGAGCAAGGCAAAGTGGTAGCCTCTAGGTCAACATCCTGCTTCCTTTTTGGCAAACATAAAAGTCTCCCTTAAAGAAGGATAGGGTTAGAAGAGCTTAGAGATGTGTATTTTGCATCCCTTCAAACCAACTCAATGACATCTTAGCCCCACAGGAAGCCTCATTACACATGTGGTGTCCTCTTTCTTACCTATACATCTATAGCTACATGTATAACTAACTATAGATACATAGAAGCAAAGAATCATTCATATTAGAGACTGAAAAGACTCCACAGATCTGTGATACATACATACATACACACCTGCCACAAATAAAAGGGAGAAAAGTTCCAGGTTAAGTCTGCGTAGCCAGGAGTGGAAGGGTTTTACATCTCCAGGTCCTTGGGCATATGTACTAGATTCTTACAAAACACTGTCATTTTTCCAGCCACTATAATTGAGAGAGAACAGGAAGAAGTGAGATGTCTTAATGACACAATTGTTAAGTTCCTGGCTATCTTCAGACTGAAAAAGAACATCTTGGGCAGTGTGTGCACATGCATGTATGTGGACTGTGTGTATTAAAGTCACTTTAAGTAGTCAGGAGTCTGACTAGTTAAAATGAACTTTAATTCTAGCCCTAGACTTTATAGGGGTCCTATATATGATAATCTTATATATTTCTTTTGCTCACATATGAGATAACCTCGAGGAACTTAGATATTCATTTGAAGCCAGCTCTCCTGTTTTCTCCCTCCATGGTCTCTTCAGAATGCAAGGAATGAATAGGAACTCCAAATCAAAGTCAATTTCCAAGAACAGAGGAAGAACAATGTCAGGATAGCAGACATTCAGGGTACTGAAGAGTAGAGGATAAAGGACGGAGGCTACTGATAATCTAAACTCCCTGTAAGAGTTGAAGAGAACAGGAAAGGAGGAAGAAAAGTCATATATGAATTGACAGATGTGATGATCAGATAATAATGACAATAATAGTATTGGCAATAATAATAATAATGCCTTCATCCTATATTTGGATGGCATTTATAATATTTCAAGTACTTACTTTTAAATATATTATCTCATTTGATCCTCTCAACAATTTTGTGATTAGTGATTGTTCTCACCAATCCATAAAAGAGTAAACTGAGGCCCAGAAAAATTAAAGTATCCTTTTGGATATAGGAAATAGTGTAATGCTACTCTCATATGAGTGAATTCATAGCTCTGGATGCTATGAAGTT
The DNA here is from genome assembly GCF_016432865.1 of Antechinus flavipes. NCBI lineage: Eukaryota > Metazoa > Chordata > Mammalia > Dasyuromorphia > Dasyuridae > Antechinus > Antechinus flavipes. The sequence goes on along the minus strand of NC_067400.1, from coordinate 334,984,110 downwards.
AGTGCAAAGAAGATCTGAGATCCAGAAACTAATCTTTATCATTAACTCTCTAACTCCCAGTTTAACCCCCTAGCTATCTCTTTGAGCCATTGAACAAATATCTAAAACCTATTGGGGGTAACCTTTGGAATGACATGTACAGGATTTTGATTTCAATTTTATTAGCAATTCAAGATCATTATAGATTCCTTAGCAAGGGAGTGACATGATAAACTGTTGTTTTGGAAAAATGAATCACAGAGGGATCAAAAATCCACCTGCATCACATTCCAAGTCCTTTTCTTCCCCCTTACAGAGATCATCATTAAGCTGCCAGCTTAAAGCCAGAATTAATTGTCCATAAAACCCAGCGCTTGTCTCTCTGTTCTCCAGGGCTAAACCACAATGTCAACATTCAGGCAGAAAATCTGGAAAAGGCTCAGGAATAACAGAGAATATTTACCAAACAATGAAACATCTTAGAAATTAATCCATCAGTCAAGTTGCCTGAAAGAAAGCCTAGCTTATTTACTAGATGCTCAGATGTTAATCAAGAGTACATTACCATATTAGCCAATAATCCCAACTATACCAAGCAGAATAATGAGCTCATTAAAAGAGCATTCTGAGCCCCCCACACACTAGGCCACATTCAGCCACTGAGTCAACACTCGATTCAGCATGCCCAACTTTACTACCAGTAAAAAAACAAAAAGACATTTGTTCTTGAACTCTTTAAAGCACATACAGGAAGAAATGTAGGCTCCTTCTATTGATTCTCACGAACCTCTTCTAGATCCGGGACTCTTTGTAAAGACAGTATCAGCATAGAATCTGTGCCAGGTTATCAGCTGAAGGCTGTTTCCAGGGTTTTCAGGAGTAGCTCTTGCCCCTGATAGCAGATCCTCTCTGAAAGGAAGCTTTCAACTCAAAGCAATGGAAAATCACAGAAGAAATTTGGGGGTGGAGGTGTGGGGGGGAGAAAATGGCATGAAGGGAGAAGGGAGGATAAGAGTAAGAAGTCCCTAAGAATGATCATACACTAATTAAAAGAGGACTGAACTAGGAGTAAAGATCTCTGGGTCTTAGTTTTGGCTCTGCCACTAAATGTGAGCAAGTCACCTCAGTTCTCTTGGCCTTAGTTTCCTTATCTGTAAAATGAGGGTACATGGATTAGATTATTTCTTTTATGTTTCTTTCAGCTTTAACTTTTTTTTATGATCTATGATCTAAGCCAAAAAATCAACGCAACAAAAGCATAACTGTAGTACTCACCCCTTATATACCATTGCAAGGCTGCCTACTATATGTGGTCGGAAGCTCCCACACATCCATATTTCTACAGCATTTGAAATATCTTCATTACAAATTCACTCCTTTGGGTAAAGACAATTCCCTCTCCAGGCTCTTCTAAAATAGCAAAGCCCTTTGGAAGACTCCTTAATAGCTCAATGTAAATAAGTTATCAGCTGGAAATATAAGATCTCAGCTCTAAATAAATGTGCATTACTATCTCAGACTCCTACCCAGCTCTTAGCTCTACTCTAGCCAAGTTAGTTTTATCATTTCCTAAATACTTCTTGAAATTTTCTGGTTCTTTGCCTTTTCTTAGGCTATTCCTCGGAGGAGAAGCAATTTATAAAAGCTTAGAGATTCAATTAGGTCTAGATTTTCTTCTCTCCTTCCTTCTCCATCAAGAAAGGAGAGAATGCTCATCACTATAACTTAGGAGAGCTGCTGTCCCCAGCCAGGAGTAGGCCTAAACATGGGCCAGTGGATTCTAGAAGACCTAAATCAGTGACATCTGGTGAGTCATTTGTCTCTGCTTCTTTTTCTCTAAGTAAAATATGAGGATCAAGGTCTACTTGATCTTCACTAACCATTCTACTGCTAACATACTATGACCACTATCCTAGTTCAGTCTCTCAGGATCTTTAGCTTAGACTATTTCATTAGTTTCTTCATTGGTTTCCTAACTCTAGTTTCTCTCTCTCCAATATATCCTTAACTGGAAAGTTGATTTTTCTAAAGCAAAGGTCTGCTCATGTCACTCCCCTTCTCAATAAATGTCCATGGCTCCCTATTTTGACTAGGGTTAATTACAGACTCCTTTGGAATTTAAAGTTCTACACAAACTGACTTTAACATACTTTTTCAAACTTATTATACACCACTCTCTTAAACTCTGCTTTTCTTTCAGCTTTCACTTTTTTATGATCTGTGATTTAAGCCAAGAAAAAAAATCAATGCAACAAAAGCATAGTTATAGTACCCACACCTTATATATCATTGCAAGACTGCCTACTACATGTATTCTGAATCCCCCCATAGTCATATTTCTACAACATTTGAAATATCTTCATTACAAAATCATTCCTTTGGGTAAAAACAATTTGCTCTGTAAAGTCCTATTTTTTGGAAGAATCCCTGATAACCTCAGTATCAATAAATTATCAGCCAGGAATACTTTGGTGCAGACAGAAATGCCTTCTTGCTGTTTCTTAAACACAGCCTGCCATCTCTGTGACTTTGCACAAGATATCCATTGTGCATTGGAATGCACTCCCCCCTTAATTCTGTCTTGACTTATCTAGTTGCCTTCAAAACTCATCTCCCAATCCTGATGCTTTTCCTGATATTCCCAGCTCCTAGTACCTCCCCACAACAAAATTGCCTTATATGTGTTTATTTTGTATATACTTACATATATATATATATATATGTTCTCTCCCTTTATAGAAGGTAACCTCTTCGGGGGCAAGACCTATCTCTAACATCTAGTATAGAGCCTGGCACAATCCTAGATTTAGCACTTCATTACAAGTGTGTGGGGAACCTCTTAATGAGGGATTTTTTTCTAGTCTAGCAAAGTATAGTCTAAGAAAGGGCTCAAAGGAGCCTGGGAATCTGAGAAGTAGCTTGCTTAAGACCACACAACTACTTTGTCAGGACTTGAAACCAGATTTTCTAACTCCAAGTCTGCTCTCTGTGCAATATTATCTGGCATTTAGAAGGCATTTTCTAAGTGCTTATTGATTGAATAGATAATTGATTAATTATGGATCTAAGGTATTACTTCTCTTGTTGACAGAAAGGACCCAGGCTGTTTTTTTGTAAAAGTTAATTGTGAACTGATAAAAGACAATATTTGTCATAAAACAAATATTTTTTCACCATTGAAAAAGCAAAACAAAACAAAAAATAAAAAGGATCCAGAACAACACAAGATTACAGAGTATATGAGATATGAGAGATAGAGAAAGGGAAGGACAGAAAAACAGGTCAAGTGAAAAGAAGGAAGAAAAAAACAAGAGAAAAAAGAAGAAAGAGGAAAAAGGGGTCTTGAAAGGGAGACAGATAACAAACTTTCCATTTTATTTTCAGAACTGACCTTTTACATCTATTTTCCCAAACTGTTTCTTTGTTCACAAAATCACCTTTCACCCCATCACTGCAAAAAGCAAAGTCTTTTATGAACATTCTCAGTCACTTAATAATCCAACATTGTGGTCAATATTTTGATCCTTATCATTGAAACCCAGAGTCACAGAGCTCTTATATATCAATGACAAGACTTGAAGCCAGATCTTCCTGATTTTAAGTCCAAAACTCTATCTATGAGATCAGGTTACCACATTTTTAGGAACATGACTAGTCTTGATCTAATTGGAAGAAGGAATTCTCACACCAGTAAAATCAGAAGTCCTGGATATCACTTAAATCAACTTTATCTCTCTAATACTGAACCTCCCCTCCATCCAACTAGATTAAGTAGAGTCCTGCACCTAGTTAGCAGCAAAAACAAAGATCTTAACACAGTTAGGTTTGGCTATGGACATAGGAACACACCCTATTTCAGCAACTTTACTTATCTCACTGGCTTGTTCCTAAGAAAATGCTTTCTAACCTCTTGTAAGATGCTATATAAATGTGAGTTACTATGTCCTATTCTTCCCCAACATTCAATTCTGCTCTGGTCAACTTGGTTTCATCATTCCTTAAATACCCCTTGAGATTTCCTGGTTTTAAGCCTTTGCCTACGCTATTTCCTGAAGTAGAAAGAATATGAGGGTTAGGGATTCAATTTAAGACTAGATTTTTTTCTCTCCTTCCTTCTCCACCAAGACAGGAGAGGATGCTCATTACCATAACTTCATTGGGCTGCCTCCTTTCAGCCAGGAATAGACCAATACAATGGCCAGAAGGGTCCCAGACTAAGGATGAATAGTAATGAATAGAATCCCAAACTTTTTAGTTATGTGACTCCCAACAAATCATTTAATATCTCTCAGCCTCAGTTTCTTCAGGTAAAATGAAGATAATTATAGCACCTACCCTACAGGTTGTTGTGAGAATCAAATGAGATCAAAATGTTTTGCAAACTTTAAAGCACTATATAATGATACCTGTTTTCTTTTATTTTTATCTATACTTTTTATTATTAAAGCTTTTTAATTTTCAAAAGATATTCATGAATAATTTTTTCAACATTCGCCCTTGCAAAAGCTTGTGTTCCTATTTTCCTCCCCTTCTCCCACCCCTCCCCTAGATTGAAAGTAATCCAATACATGTTAAATATGGTAAAAATATGTTAAATCCAATAATGCATACATATTTATACAATTATTTTGCTGCACAAGAAAAATCAAATCAAAAAGGAAAAAATGAGAAAGAAAATAAAATGCAAGCAAACAGCAACAAAAAGAGTGAAAATGCTACATTGTGAACTACACTCAGTTCCCATAGTCCTCTCTCTGGGTGTAGATGGCTCTCTTCATCACAAAATCATCGAACTGGTCTGAATCATCTTATTGTTGAAAAGAGCTATGTTCATCAGAATCAATCATCGTATAATCTTGTTGTTGCTACTGTGTACAGTGTTCTCTTGGTTCTATTCACTTCACTTAGCATCAGTTCATGTAAGTCTCTCCAAGCTTCTCTGCAATCATCCTGGTGATCATTTCTTATTGAACAATAATATTCATATGCAATTCATACACAAATACAAACAATAACATTCATATATCATAACTTATTCAGCCATTCTCCAACTGATAGGCATCCGTTCAGTTTCCAGTTTCTTGCCACTACAAAAAGGGCTGCCACAAACATGTGGGTCTCTTTCCCTCCTTTAAGATCTCTTTGGGATATAAGCTCAGTGGAAACACTTGGGGCAAAGGGTATGCACAGTCTGATAACTTTTTGAACTTAGTTCCAAATTGCTTTCTATAATAGTTGGATCACTTCACAACTCCACCAACAATGCATCAATGTCCCAGTTTTCCCAAATCTACTCCAACAATCATCATTGTCTTTTCCTGTCCTCTTAGCCAATCTGAGAGGTATGTAGTAGGTACCTCAGAGTTGTTTTAATTTGCATTTCTCTGATCAATAGTGATTTAGAGCACTTTTTCATATTACTAGAAATAGTTTCAATTTCTTCATCTGAAAATTGTCTGTTCATATCCTTTGACCATTTATCAATTGGAGAATGGCTTGAATTTTTATAAATTTGAGTCAGTTCTCTATATATTTTAGAAATAAGGCCTTTATCAGAACCTTTGAATGTAAAAAATGTTTTCCCAGTTTATTGCTTCCCTTCTAATTTTGTCTGCATTAGTTTTGTTTGTACGAAAACTTTTTAACTTAATATAATCAAAATTATCTATTTTTTCCAGTAATGATTTCCAGTCCTTCTTTGACTACAAATCCCTTCCTTCTCCACAGATCTGAGAGGTAAATTATCTTTCGTTCTTTTAATTTGCTTATAATATCACTCTTTATGTCTAAATCATGAACCCATTTTGACTTTATTTTGGAAACCTCTTTTCTTTATTAACATTCTTACTTCTCAGCTGCCATAGATCCAGCACTGATGAAATTATCACCATCTCAAACAGATACACATATACATACATACATATACATACAGCGAGACACACAGAGAGACAGAGAAATAGAGGAAAAAAAAGATACACACAGAGCGATAGAGACAGACAAAGAAAGAGACAGAGAAAGATTTCAAATTGACTTTGTTGAAAGGATTTTTGCTGTTCCCAGATGCACTGAAGTATTCCTTCTTTTCTGTATCTGTACTCCTTATTTGAATTGCATAATAAAGGAATCTCCAAGTTCAGAGCTTATTTCATTTACCCTCTCTGTCTTATCAGGAGCTCCTTCTACAATTAAAACCTAGTGATCATCCAACTTTTCCTCAAAGACTTCTATTGATGGGGAAACTCACTATCTTTCAAAAAAAATCAAATTCATTTTTAGATAATCCTAATTGTTAGAACAGCAACTTAGTGGTTCAGTGGATAGAGTACCTGGTCTGGAGCCCACGAAGACCTGAGTTCAAATGTAGCCTCAGATACTTACTAGTATAACCCTCAACAAGTAGTTTAATCTCTGTTTGCCTCAGTTATTACTTGTTAAATGAGCTGGAAAAGGAAATGACAAACCAGTTGAATGTCTTTGCAAAAAAAAAATCTCAAAAGGTGTCATGAAGGGTCACATATTACTGAAAAAAATGACTAAACAACAATTCTTGGGAAGCTCTTTTTTTATCTAGAATCATTGGATCAAAGGATTCTACCTGGAAAAGACTTAAACATCATATTGTTCCATCTTCTCATTTCTGAGGCCTAACTCTGTCTCTCTTTTCCTTCCCGAAAAGAAACTGGGTTGAAAATTCAGCTTCTGACACTTACATCTGTGATATTGGATAAATCATTTAACTCCCCTCAGTTCTTATAAAGGGGTCAGTTTAGATGACCACTAAGGTTTTTCCTAGCTCTGGATCTATAATCCTGTCATCTCTCCAACAATTCTCAGCTAGCACAAGATATTTTAACACTCATTTAACAATGGCTTCAACCCCTCACCATTTTTATCATTTTCTATTGCCATTTGTCAAAGACACTTAGAATTAAACATAATACCCCAGATCCAGGTAATATGTTGACCAGAACAAATTTCATTTTTATTAATTAAATAATTGTATAAATTATATATTTTATAAATTAAAATAGAAATTATTTTTTATATTACATTTTTAAAATAAATTAAATAATTGACCTTGGAGAAGTAAAACTGATAGTAATTTACTATGTATACCTTTAAAATCTTAAAAATTATTAGGATATATTATCTCATTTGATTTTTGTAACTGTGAGTTAGGCAATACAAGATTCTTATTTCCTTTTTATAGGTGATAGAACTAAAGGTCAGATAGCTTGAATAGTCTGCTCTAGATCATATGTCTAATAAATGGCAGAACCAGGGAAGAAGATCTTTGCTAATCTAAGTGAATTTCTAATGATGTATTTCAGATTGTGTTATTTTTTAAATTTTACTTATTTATTTTTTTAAAAAGCAGAATAAATAAAAAAACAGAAAAGAAATACGAAACAAAAGAAAACATTGTCATGTGCCCAGCAAAACATCAAAGAGGATTTAAAATATATAACAACAAATTACCAGATTAAGAAAGTATACTTATAAAAAGAAGAAATTATATTCATGAGTGTCCATCTTTTCTTTACTTCCTTGTAGATTGTTCTTTTGTTCTCTGCTGCACACCATTTTTACTTTATTTTTTATTTTTTTAATTTACTTTATTCTTTTCTCTCCTTTTATCCCCTCCACCAAACAGGATATATTTACATATTCATATGTAGTATATACATACACTATACACACATACATACACCTTCACATATATCCCTGCTTCTCTTTGTTTTAATTCTGCTCCTAATATACCTTGCTA